>NW_028142850.1:375000-702198 GCF_055691185.1 Crinia signifera | reverse complement strand
GGCCATAGTCCAGTGTGTCTCTGATATTGGAGGGGATTAAAATTTTACACTTTTAGAATTTGGAACAAAATAGTACAATGATCGCCGTGTGTTGGCCAATGTATAAGGTAATTTCCTGCAGACCACGTCCCTTGCAGCAAGGAGACACCCCATGGTATGAGACCACGCCCTTTTCTGCCCATGCTCCTGGGGCGTGCACAGTTTATTTCTTTAAAAGGTCAGTAATTTGGAACTGGGACCTCCCATGAACAGCTTTCTAGTTTTGCCTATGAATCTAAGGACTACCAGGTGAAACCAAGCACATCAGGTGATATATAAATTCCAGAACAGTTAGCACCCCAGTACACTGAAATAAAGGTTTGGTGCCTTCCAATAGAGATCCTAAGGAGAGGGGCCCAGAATATAGCACAGTCTGGCAGCACTCGGTATGAAGTAACAAATAGCGAAATGTAATGCAATGTTTTGATGTTTTATTTGACATCATTAGGCAATGTGGTATAATGTGCAGGGTCTGCACTGTGGTATAATGAGTGGGAGCTGCACAGTGGTGTAATGTGGTATAATGTGCAGGGGCTGCAATGTAGTGTAAAGGGGCTGGGGCTGCAATGTAGTGTAAAGTGTGGTATATGCAGTGGCTGCACTGTGGTGTATTTTGTGGTGTAATGTGCGGAGGCTGCACTGTGATGTAATGTGCGTGGGCTGCACTGTGGTGTAATGTGTGGAATAATGTGCGGGACCTGCACTGTGGTGTAATGTGCGGGGACTGCACTGTGGTGTAATGTGCGGGGGCTGCAGTGTGGTGTAATGTGCGGGGGCTGCACTGTGGTGTTATGTTCAGGCTGCAGTGTGGTATAATGTGCGAGGGCTGCACTGCGGTGTAATGTGTGGGGTCTGCACTGTGGTGTAATGTGCGGGGGCCACAGTGTGGTATAATGCAGGGGTTCCCAAACTTTTTAGATTTGCGGCACCCGATAGTATCAGAATTTTATCTATGGCACCCCATGGCCAAAAGTTTGTTATGGAAAAATTAAATAAATTGAATATTAAATTAAATCAATTGTTTTTACATAACATCTTTAGGTTTATTTATGTAGTGAATGACATGATTGGCAGCCATAAGCACTGGGTTGGCCTATCACCTTAACAATAATTAATTTGACAACCAACCTGAGGCACTCCAGCTAGGGTCCTGAGGCATCCCAGAGTGCCACAGCCAACAGTTTGGGAACCATTGGTATAATGTGTGGGAGCTGTTGTATGGTTTAATGTGTGTGGGCTGCACTGTGGTGTAATGTGTGGGGGCTGCACTGTGGTGTAATTTGTAATATTCCTGAACAGGCAGAACTACAGTACACTGAAATAAAGGTTTGGTGCCTTCCAATAGAGATCCCAAGGAGAGGAGCCCAGAATATAGTACAGTTTTGCGGCATGCAGAATGAAGTCACAAATAGCGAAATGTAATGCAACATTTCAATGTTTTATTTCACATCGTCATCAGGCAATGTGGTATAATGTGTGGGGGCTGCACTGTGGTATAATGTGTGGGGGCTTCACAGTGCCGTATGCACTATGGTGTAATGTGTGGTATAATGTGTGGTGGCTGCACTGTGATGTAATTTGCGTGGGCTGCACTGTGATGTTACGTGCAGGGGCTGCAGTGTAGTATTATGTGTGGGGTATGCACTGTGGTGTAATGTGTGATATAATGTGTGGGGACTGCACTATGGTGTAATGTGTGGTATAATGTGTGGGGGCTGCACTGTGGTATAATGTGTGGGGGTTGCAGTTTGGTGTAATGTGCGAAGGGTGCACTATGGTGTAATGTGCAGGGGCTGCACTATGGTGTAATGTGCGGGGGCTGCAGTGTCCTGTAATGTGCGGGGGCTGCACTATGGTGTAATGTGCGGTGGCTGCAGTGTCCTGTAATGTGTGTGGGCTGCACTGTGGTATAATGTGTAGGGGCTGCAGAATGGTCTAATGTGCGGTGACTGCATTGTTGTATAATGTGTAGGGGCTGCTCTGTGGTATGTGCAGTAGCTGCAATGTGGTGTAATGTGCGGAGGCTGCACTGTTGTATAATGTGCAGGGGTTGCACTGTGGTGTAATGTGTGGTATAATATGTGGGGGCTGCAGTGTGGCATAATGTGCGGAGCAGCACTGTGGTGTAATGTGTGGTATAATGTGTAGGGGCTGAAGTGTGGTATAATATGCAGGGGCTGCAGTATGCAGTGCATCGGAGAGCCTGTCACCAGCCCCAGCATTTGCCACTGCCAGCACCATGGGGGATAGGGTGTGTGGGGGAAAGCATTGTGATTTCCCACTTGGCCAACCTCCGCGCACCCCACAGAGAGTGAAACAAACACACTATAGGAAATGTGAAATAGGGGCAATCCTGTGCAATGGAAGGACTTCTGGGTTTAGGACCCCTGAGTTCTTTCTTCATCTGCTCAGTGTGATGGTGTAACAGGATCTCTATACCAGGGAATTGTGGAGTTTATATGTACTCTCCATAGTTTCTGGTCCTCCTTTGGCTTTTGACAGAAATTATGTGTGCGTGTGTATATACAGGTGATAGGGACTAAAGATAGTAAGCTCCTCAGGCCGTGGACAGTTGTGGCTGACATACTCCTGTGTAATACAGTATGTATGCCTTAGATCAGTGGTTACCAAACTTTTTCAAAGGTACTTCTTTACTTTCACGGCGCCACTAGATAGGACAGATAGGATACTAGATAGGATACGATTTTGTATGCGATTTGACATAAGATATCGCATAAGATATAGGATAAGATTTACTATCCATTTCATTACCCCACTATCCACTAGGGCGTGGAGTCGATTTTATATAGCGTGGCGAGCGCAGCGAGCCACCGAGCCCGAAGCGTGGCGAGCGCAGCGAGCCCCGCGAGGGGACACGGAATGTATTTTATGGAATTGCATGCAAATGGCATGCAATATTGGGGACTTGCTTTGAAACAACATCCGTGTCCCCTCGCGGGGCTCGCTGCGCTCGCCACACTTCGGGCTCGGTGGCTCGCTGCGCTCGCCACGCTATATAAAATCAATTCCACGCCCTAGTGGATAGTGGGGTAATGAAATGGATAGTAAATCTTATCCTATATCTTATGCGATATCTTATGTCAAATCGCATACAAAATCGTATCCTATCTAGTATCCTATCTGTCCTATCTAGTGGCGCTGTGAAAGTAAAGAAGTACCTTTTCAAATTGCGGCACCCTAGAGCATCAGAATTTCTTACATGGCACCCCTAGGCCAAAAGTTTCTTATTCAAAAATTTAAAAAAAAAATTAAGTAAATTGTTTTATATGTCATACAAATGTTTAATTATGGATGAGGGACAGGATTAGCTTGTTTGTCCACATATTTTATTATTGACAGCCCACCAGCAATGTTTTTGCCTTTTAGATTGACCATAAATAATTTGAATTGATCCTGGACCACCAATCCAAGGCACCCCTGCAAGTGTCCCGAGGCACCCCAGGGAGCCACGGCACACAGTTTGGGAACCACTGCCTTAAGGTGCGTACACACGGGGGCGATTTTGTCCAAAATCGCGGGAAATATGGTCGCTGAGCGACCATATTGCCCGCAATGGGAGTGTGCACCGGCGATATATCGCCGGGTGCGCACTCCCGTTTTTGCCCCTGTGGTGATCGCTGGTCGCAGGAACATGCTCCTGCGACCAGCTGCAGTAGCGCACGCAGGGGGGGTTTCTGAGTACCCAGAAACGCCCCCAGGAGTCTAAGGGCCCTCTCCTAAAAGCTGAGGGTCCCCTCTTTCCATCGATACAAGAATTGTAAAAATCGGCCCTTGGGAACCGGAGATATCTGACTTCAAAGCAATGGTCCCCATCCAAGCCTGTTAATTGTTATTCCCAGTCAGATATTTCAGGTTCTGTCTAACTTAGAGTTTTTCTGAGGGTATATTCCAAAAGCTGGGATTCTCCCCCTTTGATGGACACTAGCAGCTTGTCTCTACTTTTCCCAGAACCAGAGATATCAGCCTTCCAACAGCTGGTTACTGCTCCAGCTCCACACACCTGGTATGTCATTTTATATATTCGTTGGCAGATTGCTCTTCCTCCTGAACTCTGATCCCCTAGTCCCCAATACCATTTGGTAGGTGGGATTCTATAGTTTTTAATTCCATTAAAATCTAAGAAATCTATTTCCGGGAACTGGAGATATCTGCAGTCAAGCAAGCTGTCCTCCCACCAGAAAATTATGAATAATGAGCCCACTCCACTATATACTCCTCCTCTGCATATTAAACATCCTCTACCACCCTGGAAGTTATGTATCAGGGCCCCTTCATTCAGCCCAATGCCCCCTTCTCCCGCTCCATCTCCCACCATCTGTGCAGTAAAGGGGTAATTAGTGGAAATTACTGATCCAGGCCGTACATGCTGAGCGGTTGATATAATACCCCCTAGCACCCGCAGGACATCAAAGCTTCCCCCACCCCTACTGCTGAAGGATCGGTAGGGGCCCCAATACATTGCTATGCCCAGGGGTCTACACTGCTGTTGATGCCCCTATATGTATGTATATTTATAATATATATATATATATATATTTATATTATTATTTATAAACATTTGGTCTATCTATAATACTTTAACTGACCCGGCATATACTGGGTCACCTAAGTGTCCATCTCCGTGCTTTGCTCCACCCTTCTGGAAACCCCCTTCTGAAAATCCTGCGTTTGACACTGGTAGGGTACTATAGTTACACACACAATGTGTCGGTAAGCCAGTGCTATACAGAGTAGGTTAATATAGCTACACACAATGCTTCTGTAAGCTAGTGTTATACAGGTTGGTCGTCTATATATATTTTTGGGGGCCTAGGGCAGGCATTCCCAACCACGGTCCTCAAGGCACGCCAACAGTGCAGGTTTTAGTGATATCCAGGCTTCAGTACAGATGGTTTACTCAGAATCCCTCAGATACTAATTAAGTCACCTGTGCTCAAGTCTGGATATCTACAAAACCTGCACTGTTGGTGTGCCTTGAGGACCGTGGTTGGCAATGCCTGCTCTAGGGTGCCGTGATTAAAAAAGATTGGGAACCCCTGGAGTAGGCTGATATAGTTACACACAATGCTTCAGTAAGCTAGTGCTATACAGAGTAGGATACTATAGTTACACATAATGCGTCAGTAAGCCAGTGCTTTACAGGGTGAGCTGCTATAGATACACACTGTGTCAGTAAGCCAGGGCTATACAGGGTGAGCTGCTATAGATACACACACTGTGTCAGTAAGCCAGGGCTATACAGGGTGAGCTGCTATAGATACACACACTGGGCGGGATGTACTAAAGGGAAAATGCGGTAAAACCCCCGTTTTACCGCATTTTCCTATGTACCATTACCCGGCTGCACGGATTTCGCTGGGCAGGGTAGCTACATATAGAAGCCTATGGGCTTCTTTTCGCCACCCGCCGCAACCCCACCACCTCACTGACCCCCCCTTTCCCCCTCCCTTGGGCCTACCCTTCTTGCAGGTCCTCCTGGACCCCGGAAGGTAAGCCCTTCCTCCCCCTATCAACGCAGCCGGACGTCCTTCCAGCTGCAGGGGGGAGGAGGAGGCGTCGGGGACAGCCTGCTTAGCTGTCCCCAGCGTGTAGGCATCAGGAGGCGGCAGGCAGGGTCTCCGTCACTGCATCGCGATGCCAGCCGCATATGTTAGTACATATGCGCTGGCATCGCGGCGGACAGCGGCGAAGGGCGGCGATGTATATTAATACATCCCGCCCACTGTGTCAGTAAGCCAGTTGTTATACAGGGTGAGCTGCTATAGTTACACACAATGCGTCAGTAAGCCAATGCTATACAGGGTAGGCTACTATAATTAAATGCAATGTGTCAGTAAGTCAGTGCTATTACAGGGTGAGCTGCTAAATTTACATTAAATGTGTCAGTAAACCAGTGCTATACAGAGTAGGCTACTATAGTTACACACAATGCGTCAGCAAGCCAGTGCTATACAGGGTGAACTGCCATAGCAGTGGCAAACGCAGGATTTTCAGAAGGGGGTTTCCAGAGGGGCGGAGCAAAGCACGGAGATGGACACTTAGGTGACCCAGTATATGCCGGGTCAGTTAAAGTATTATAGATAGACCAAATGTATATAAATAATAATAATCATATATATGTATATAGATATAAATATATATATATATATATATATATATACACACACACACACACACACACATATATATATATATATATATATATATATATATATATATATATATATACAGGGGCGTCAACAGCAGTGTAGACCCCTGGGCATAGCAATGTATTGGGGCACCTACCGATCCTCCAGCGGTAAGGGTGGGGGAAGCTTTGATGTCCCCCAGGTGGTAGGGGGTATTATATCAACCGCTTAGCATGTAGGGCCTGGATCAGTAATTTCCACTAATTACACCTTTACTGCACAGATGGTGGGAGATTGGGTGGGAGAAGGGGGCATTGGGCTGAATGAAGGGGCCCTGATACATAACTTCCAGTGTGGCAGAGGATGTTTAATATGCAGAGGAGGGGTGTATAGTGGACTGGGCTTATTATTCATAATTTTCTGGTGGGAGGACAGCTTGCTTGACTGCAGATATCTCCAGTTTCCAGGAATTGAAAACTAGAGAATCCCACCTACCAAACGATATTGGTGACTAGGGGATCAGAGTTCAGTAGGCAGAGCAATCTGCCAACGAGTATATAAAACTACATACCAGGTGTGTGGAGCTGGAGCAGTAACCAGCTGCTGGAAGGCTGATATCTCTGGTTTTGGGAACAGTAGAGACAAGCTACTAGTGTCCATCAAAGGGGGAGAATCCCAGCTTTTGAAATATATCCTCATAAAAACTCTTAATCAGACAGAACCTGAAATATCTGACTGGGAAGAGCAATTAACAGGCTTGGATGGGGACCACTGCTTTGAAGTCAGATATCTCCGGTTCCCAAGGGCCGATTTTTTAAATTCTTGAACCCATGGAAAGAGGGGACCTCAGCTTTCAGTCTAGGGCCCTTAGACTCCTGGGGGGAGGGGTTTCTGGGTACTCAGAAACCCCCCCCCCCACTGCGTGCGCTACTGCATAGTTACTCACAAAAAGTCAGTAAGCCAGTGCCATACAGATAGGCTGCCATAGATACACACGATGTGTCAGTAAGCCAGTTCTATACAGGGTAGGCTGCTATAGATACATGTAATGTGTCAGCAAGTCAGTGCTATACAGGGTAGTAGTGTTCCCGCTAGGCTTATTTCACAGGGCGCTGCGCCCTGCCCCTTTTATAGCTGCCGATTTCCGCCCTGCCTGTTTCTGCCCGCCCTGCATAGTTAATAGCCGCTGCCGCGCTAGAAGTCTCCTCCCACTGACAGTGTAAGCTGCTAGCGCGGCAGCGTGTGGACACTCCCCCCTCAGCCCTGACATGCCGCAGCAGCGGGGGGGACAGTGAGCACCAGGAGATCACGGGGCAGAGGCTGCTCTGTGCGTGACAGTGCGTCCCCTTGAAGGCACCGGCCCAGAAGCCTGCTGGTGGTGACACCTGCTGGCTGGAGTCAGTGCTTGGCCCCCGGGGCCGGTGATGGACAGCTGGGCACCCTGGGATATGCAGCCCTCCCGCTCCCCGCCGCCGCGCACTTGTTAATGCGCCCGAGTGCAGCGTGTAGGGGGGTCCCGGCTCATCTGCCCCCTCTCCGCAGGCCACACGGACTCCTCAGCGCTGCCTCTGGGGGACTTTATGGGGGATATAACCCGCTCCGGAGAGTTACCCCTGCCAGAGGGCTGGGAGCAGGCCAGGGACATGTGTGGCAGTCCACTCAGGATGCCCCCGTGCCCCAAGGATTTAATTGCAGCAAACGCTGCTCAGGGGGAAAACTGCAGGGATGTGAGGGGTTAACAGACCCAGCTCACACTCCCGTGCAGGAAGCCGGACAGCCCCTGATTGGCTGGCTGGGGGAGCACGAAATAGGAGGTCAGAGGTGACCTGTGATCCAGGCAGCGTGACAGGAGAGGGTCTGCTGCGGTGTGAGGAAGCAGGGAGCCTGAAGGGAGAGGGGAAGATCCAGCGTGCAGCAGAGCAGGGACCCGGAGGCTGCCAGCACGACCCCTGACACAGGTGCAGAGAGAGGAGAGGAGACGCCGGGAGCCGGTGGTGATTGACAGCCAGAGTCCCCGGCCAGAGAGAGGAGAGAGCTGCAGCGTGAAGCGTGCTGAGACCTGGGCAGAGAAGAGGCAGCTCTGCTGGAATAGCAGGACAGAGTACTGGTGACCCCTGCAGCCCCTGGAGACCAGAGCCAGCCGCAGGAGGAGAGAGGACAGCCGCTGGGAGATCTGGAGGAATCGTGACTGGCTGGAGCCAGCAACTGCAGCTGAGACACAGGTACCTAGTCCTCACCCCTGTCAATCCCAGCCACAGTATGTCAAGCCCCTGGCAGCCCAGAGACACTGTCTACTAAGGGCATTGTAGTGCCTCAACAGAAAGTGCAGCCACAGTGCCTTGAGTCACAAGGACCCCCTATGGCCCCGATCTCAACACCAGCTAGCTATTTGTGTTGCTGGGTCCCCAGGGCCCGAAAGGAAAGCGGCCCTTGAGAGACTCCCTTTGATGTCATTGTCTTTACGTAAGGAGTGCTACAGAAGCCTGTTGTTACATTAATACAGGAGGTTGCCCCAGGAAACGGGAATCTGCCTGCCCCTCGTTGATGAGGATCGTTTTTGTGAGTTACTCTGTCGTGGGTCCATATAAAAGTAGTGTGCACACTAAGCTAGGGCCTGACTCTTATACTTGTGAGGACCTGTCTTCGTGGGACCGTTTATTTAGTAACTGTGTTGTTTGCACCGGGACTACAGTTCAGTATAGGTAGGGTGCGTAGCGCCACCTGGCGGATATATGTGTAGTATAGTATTCTAGTGACGTCGTATTATTCTCTGTAATTTTGCTCTCTTTGAAAATGTTTTATTTAAATGTCTTTTCCTGCTTATTGATGTTTGTATACGTGTACGAGTGCATCACAGCGACGAGGGCAGGTGTTTTCTTTTAATAAATACTTGTCGCTGCTAACTGTAGTAGTGTTATCTTTTGTGGGTCTCCTTGGGTTGTGCCGTTCCTTGCCACAGGTTCTCCAGAAGACGCTGTGAGGAATCCGGAAGCTGCTGCCGTCGTCGGCTCCAGGTTCAGGTACCATCTCACACCACACCGTACAGGGGCACTGTCACACATGGATGGCAAAGTTGATTATATTGATCACAGATAAGTGTCAAAGGTCTGTTTCATATGTGCAAGTTTATTTACATGTGCAATGCTAATAACCACCATTGTTGGCCATATAATATTGTCCAGTATACATAGGGAAGTTGCAGGAACCCAACTTTAACGTTTCAATTCCGGGCGCATTGTTTGCATTATATTGATCCACTCACATTTTCTGTAATCACAGTATGCATATTGCCAATCAAAACATTGTCCATAATAAATACAGGATGTGGCCAGGGGGTCTCAGGTGGTCAGAAGTAATGTACTCAAAGCTCAAAGCAGTATTCATAAATTTATCAGGTTTACATTGCTAAACTCAAGGAATTTGTGCTTGAAATAGGCAATACTTAATGGGTGCCAACAACACTATTGCCCATTCTCCATCACTGACATTACATACCTCCCAACTGTCACGATTCCGTCGGGACAGTCCCGATTTTCGGGTCCTGTCCCGACGTCCCACCCGCGGCAGGCATTGTCCCGCTGCAGGGGGGTGGCAGTTGGGAGACCCCCCAATGTAGTAGAATAGACGCTGTGCGCATGCGCACAGCGTCTATTCTCGTATGAAAATGAGGTCGCGGCTAATTAGCATAAGCCGCGCCCTCATTTGCATACGCCACGCCCCTTTTCGGGCGCTCGCGCGGCTTCGCCGCGCGAGTGTCCCTATTTCTTCACATGAAAAGTTGGGAGGTATGCATTATGATGTCAAAGTATGACCGATGTCACAGACCCATACTATTCATTCGCAGTACGAGTGCAGTGCACATGCAAATTGATGGTGTGACGCTCAGGTGTCACAAGATGGTTATATAGCATAAATGTGCCGATGGTGTGATGCTCAGGTGTCACAAGATGGATTATATACAGTAGCATAAATGTGCTGTTGGTGTGACGCTCACATACCTCCCAACTTTTGACGTTAACAAATAGGGACACGAAAAGGGGGCGGGCGTATGCAAATGAGGGTGCGGCTTATGCTAATTAGCCGCGACCTCATTTTCATACGAGAACAGACGCTGCACAGCATCTATTCTACTAGATTGGGGGGTCTCCCAACTGCCACCCCCCGCAGCGGGACAATGCCTGCCGCGGGTGGGACAGCGGGACAGGACCCGAAAATCGTGACTGTCCCTCTAAAATCGTGACAGTTGGGAGGTATGCGCTCAGGTGTCACAAGATGGTTATATAGCATAAATGTGCTGATGGTGTGACACTCAGGTGTCACAGGATGGGTTATATAGCATAAATGTGCTGATGGTGTGACGCTCCGGTGTCACAACATGGGTTATATAGCATAAATGTGCCGATGGTGTGACACTCAGGTGTCACAAGATGGTTATATAGCTATAGCATAAATGTGCCGATGGTGTGACGCTCCGATGTCACAAGACGGTTATATAGCATAAATGTGCCGATGGTGTGACGCTCCGATGTCACAAGACGGTTATATAGCATAAATGTGCCGATGGTGTGACGCTCCGATGTCACAAGACGGTTATATAGCATAAATGTGCCGATGGTATGACGCTCGGGTGTCACAAGGTGGATTATATACTGTAGCAATAACGTGCTGATGGTTTGAAGATCAGGTGTCACCATTTTGACCTTTTAAATTAAAATATGCCCTCGCGAATGAAAAATGTGCCCTCGCGAATGAAAAATGTGCCCTTCCCGTGATCAGCACCCTGCCCTAAAAAACTTCTAGAGTGAACACTAGGTAGGCTACTATAGTTGGAAGCGGTACATCTGTCAGAACAGATTTAGGTCTACAGTCATTAGGTCGACCCCGGAAGGTCGACTGTCCCCAAGGTCGACAGGGTTAAAGGTCGACATGGCTCAAGGTCGACATGATTTAAGGTCGACATGGGCCAAGGTCGACATAGTTTTAGGTCGATAGTCATTAGGTCGACATGAGTTTTTCACTTTTTTTTTACCCGAATGTCGACACAGTTGGAGTCGAACCGCAGCCCCTCGCATCGCTCGCTGCGCTCGGCACATTATTTTATTCTCCCACCACGCCCTAGTGGATGGTAGGGCATGAAATAACGCCTGTCGGCACATGTCGGCTCAAAGAACAGTGAAAAACTCATGTCGACCTAATGACTGTCGACCTAAAAACATGTCGACATTGGCCCATGTCGACCTTAAGTCATGTCGACCTTGAGCCATGTCGACCTTTAACCCTGAAACCCGACCTAATGACTGTCGACCTAAAAACATGTCGACATTGGCCCATGTCGACCTTAAGTCATGTCGACCTTGAGCCATGTCGACCTTTAACCCTGTCGACCTTGGGGACAGTCGACCTTCCGGGGTGGACCTAATGACTGTCGACCTAAGTCTGGTCTGACAGATGACCGTTTCCCCTATAGTTACACACAATTTGTCAGTAAAACGTTATATACTGTACAGTTACACAATGTGTCAGTAAGCCAGTGATATACAGGGTAGGTAGATGTTACACTGACGGTCAGAGAGCAGTGATTCACTCCTAACATTCCGCTTATAAATCGTTAATGGTATCATTCAGTGTTTAAGACCTAGATCGTTTGCCCACCAGGTGAAGCGATATCTTTATCAATATCTCGTTTGCTAACAATATTGCATAGAGGTGATTCAGTATATCCAATCAGCCTTCCGCAGCTATCTATCCTATGGCTTACAGGTAACTCCACTATTGAGCCCTTCTGTCTAGGCCACACACAGTAACCTATCACTGTTACCATAACAACACAGGTGTTCCGCCAATGCGCATTTCACTTTAATGGCTTTATCTGGGTCGCACATGACCAGTAGCGGTGCCCGAACAGACCCCCACAGAGGCTGAAGCAGCACTGACAGACCCCTACCCAAACTTTAGTATGGTACTTGGCAAGGCCTGATACACTTGACAGCATTAAGACATGTTATATTGGTATAAAAAACCCTGCCCCAATCTGCAAAGCGCCTCCCACTTTGGTAATATATTTGCCCCTTTCAGGGTTGTAAATTGAGGCAGGTAGGAGATATGCTATTCTGCCCTTGCTTATACATACACATAGTCTAAATGTGGCCATACACACGCAGATTTATCTTCAGATCTGGCTGCTTGAAACAAAAAAATGGTTATGGATGAGAGCAAATGACAGTTGATACTTTGCTTGGAAATGTTGGAAAACAGACAAACTGTCACTCATCCATAACCATGTTTTTGTTCCAACCAGCCAGATCTGAAGATAACTCTTACTAGTGTATGGGCACCACTTTATTTGTATACATATATTTGCCTGTATGGCTGCTGCTAATACCTGTGTGATGACATCACAATGGCCCTGTGATGACATAACAGTGATTCTATGATGTCACAATGCCTGGTGAGCCAGGACGGAACACTAGGAGTCATTCTGTTGCCTGGTCCCGACTTGTGCAGTCAGAGCTTTTGAACGTGTCTGATTATTCAGCATTTTCAGTTCATATATTGTGTTTGGAGAGGAGCAAGGAGAGAGAGGAGAGAGAGGAGGAAGGAGGAGATAAACGGGAGCAGCCCCGCGCTGCGTCCCGTTCTATAGTGGCAAGGTAAGTGCGCTCTTATTTCTATTCATACTTTTTTGTTTGAGCAATTGGGGTTCTTCATGGATTTCTTAAGGGGCAAGGCTCACCTGAAAGTGGGCGTGTCATAGCATAGAAGGCGGTTATGTCCCAATTTAGTGGGTGTTTCAGGGGGTCTTTGCCCAAACCTGTGGGGTTATTTATTATTTATATCAGTGCCGGTTGCCAATGACCCCCAACATTTTTGGCGTTCAATATGAGCTAAAATGGTTATCCGATTCCAGTGGGTTCGTGTCCCCCACACACACACAAACACTTTTTTATTTTGGTTTAAACCCTTTTTTTTTTGTTGGTGGTTAAATAATCACAATTTGCATGTGACAATGGGCACCGATATTATGCCCACATTTCACTGCAAATGAGGTTGCTGATAAATGGACTTTAAATAATAAAGCCCTTTATTTCCCCCATTACTCCATTATGGTATTGCATTCGCTGATACCTGCATATCTGTGGTCAGCTGTGTAACACATATTTATACTGATCCTACTAGCGGAGCATTGTGATTCCGGATTATAATCGTATGAATATAAAATGAATTGTGACAGGAGATCGGGGACCATATTCACTTTTTGCTTTTCATGGCGCCCAGAGAGGTCGCGTATAGTAGCGTAAAGGGCTTGCTTGGCTGCCTATTTCCGCTGCCTATCAAGCAGGTAAACTCCATCCCGCCAAAGGCACGCCCACCCCGCCACACAAATACCCGCACTATGTTGCAACGCGTACGCTTACACATTCACGCGTAAGCACCCGCATCGAATGATTTTTCCTCTGTTTGTTGTGTTTCCGTCCATTATGACTAGAAGGGATATTTATGTATAGCTTATTTATTATTTAATATTTCTATTTTATCTTTAATTAAGGTGACGCAGTGAGTCAAACTTGCTACAAGAGGGGAAATGGCCCAATTGCCGACAGAGAGCCAAGCCAAACAAGAACCCCGGGAGAGGCAGATGCCCCCGGCACCGCGGGTAAGACAGGCCCCACCGCCTCCCCGCGAGAAAAAGGCACCACCACCTCTCCGCGAGAGAAAGGCACCACCGCCTCCCCGCGAGAAAAAGGCACCACCACCTCCCCGCGAGAGAAAGGCACCACCGCCTCCCCGCGAGAGAAAGGCCCCACCACCTCCCTGCGAGAAAAAGGCCCCACCGCCTCCCCGCGAGAAACAGGCCCCACCGGCACCGAGGGAGAGACAGGCCCCACCGGCACCGAGGGAGAGACAGGCCCCACCGGCACCAAGGGAGAGACAGGCCCCATCGGCACCAAGGGAGAGACAGGCCCCACCGGCACCAAGGGAGAGACAGGCCCCACCGGCACCAAGGGAGAGACAGGCTTCCTCACCACTGAGGAATTCGCCCCCGTCAATATCCACGGTGTGGCAAGAGCCAGCGCCACGATCAACGGAAGGGTATACGCCCCCATCACCATCCATGGAGAGGCAAGAGACCCCGTTTCAATTCACAGAGTGGCATGAGAACCCATTCTCAATGGACTGGTATTCAGAGATCCCGGAAACATCCACGGAGTGGCAAGAGTCTCAGGAAGCATCCACGGAGTGGCAAGAGTCCCAGGAAGCATCCACGGTGTGGCAAGAGTCCCAGGAAGCATCCATGGTGTGGCAAGAGTCCCAGGAAACCTACACGGAGCGGCAAGAGACCCAGGAAACATCTATGGAGTGGCCCCCCGTCACCACCCACAGAGTGGTATACGCCCCCGTCACCATTCACGGAGTGGTATGCACCCCCGCCGCCATCCACGGAGTGGCATGCGCCCCCGTCACCATTTACGGAGTGGCAAGCGTCCCTGTCACTGGAGTGGCATGCACCCCCTACACCATCCAAGGAGTGGTATGCACCCCTGTCACCATCACGGAGTGGCATGCACTCCCAATGTAGAGGCGTCCCACTACATTTAAACTACTGTTAAATATGGAATATTGCACATAACAACCAATCAGACTGTATCTATTATCTCCTATACGATACTAAATAAATGAGTAGTCTAGATAATAGACAAATTATTTATTTAGTATTGTCCAGGATATACTAGATAGAATCTGATTGGTTGTTATGGGCAACATCCCATCTTCAACAGAATTCCCATCTTATACCCCATCATGTGTTATTTCCAACAACAATTTGGGTAATAAAATGAGTGGTGAATAATACTGTATCTCTGTGGTTATTTCCTCATTTGGAGCGTCTCCATGCTGAGTGAATGCTTTTTTAAATATGTCTACACACATCTCAGAGGGTTCCTTGGTCTATGAGAAGACCTAGCCAATACCCGATAATTCTGTCTGCACACATCTCAGAGGGCTCCTTGGTCTATGAGAAGGACCTAGCCATTACCCTTCATTCTCCTGTCTACACACATCTCAGAGGGTTCCTTGGTCTATGAGGAGACATAGCCATTACCCATGATTCTTCTATCTACATACATCTCAGAGGGTTCCTTGGTTCCTTTCTCCTATCTACAGACATCTCAAAGGGTTTCTTGATCTATGAGGAGACATAGCCATTACCCCATCATTCTCCTGTCTACACACAACTCAGATGGGTTCCTTGGTCTATGAGGAGATGCAGCCATTACCTCATCATTATTGTGTCTATATACAGGACATCTCAGAGGGTTCCTTGGTCTAGGAGGAGACCCCTTGGTCTAGGAGGAGACCCCATCATTCTCCTCAACAGGTTTAGTGTATAGATACACAGATTGAGGAGATCCCTTCACCGGCGCACACCAATAGATAAAGGAATGTTACGTCCCTAGTGAGTGGACAACGTTCCTCTTCTCCGCCTCCGAATCGGGGATAGGGTCACTGTTCCCGGATTACCCCTTAGCTAAATTTCGGACACCTTTTTTCCTCTTTTCCTGTGTAGACAAATCTGCTTCCTCGGTATTAACCGTGGGTTTGCAGACCAGGATAAAAGGCACAAAGATATCCAATAGTGAAGTAAGTTCTTTTTAATAAGTAATCCAATATCATATAATATAAAACATGCAAACACAAATAACACACCAAAACAATAATGGGCCAAGTACTGGTGGGATGCAGGTGGATAATTACCCTCTAAGTAGAGAACTGAGTTTAGGCAGCTCTCATCGATCGCATAAGGTATCCAAGGACTCTAAGCAGGTACCGGTACACCTCCGTTGAGATCCAGGGACACGGGTAAAGATATCCACGATGCTCACCAAACAGAAACTTTCTGGGCCCCTCCGACGCGTTTCCACCTCTACTGAGGTCTTTATCATTCTCCTGTTTACACACATCTCAGAGGGTTCCTTGCTTTGGTCCTTGCAGTATTTAAAACAGCCATTAAAATCCTGTAATTTCAGTAATGTTACAAATGCCTGGGGTGTTCATACAGTAGGTTGTGGCACATTCAAAATGTTACCTCAGAAAACAAAATGGCCACTTCACAAAAGCGCTGCAGTGAGGCCCCTTGTTCACAGTGACTGATATTTTGCATCTTCCTAACAAGTTTGTGCTAAAATAATACACACAATGCAATATTAGCATTTCTGTCTGTCAAAAAG
Source organism: Crinia signifera (assembly GCF_055691185.1). Taxonomy (NCBI): domain Eukaryota; kingdom Metazoa; phylum Chordata; class Amphibia; order Anura; family Myobatrachidae; genus Crinia; species Crinia signifera. The sequence continues at coordinate 685,784 of NW_028142850.1, read as the reverse complement.
TGTATTAGTAGGTCGACGATAACTAGGTCAATGGTCATTAGGTCAATCACTATTGGTCGACAGTAAAAAGGTCTACATGCACTATGGTTGACATGGACTAAAGTTTGAGACAAGCAAAAGGTCGACATGACTTTTTAAGATTTTTAGTGCCTAGGTCAACAACAGTCGACATAGACCCTCAATTAGTGTACCAAGTACCCTCGTATGGTGCCTCCCTCGCCATACTTTACCATTACCAATTGTAGGCCACGTGGATAATAAATTATAACAAGTTATCCAAGTGAAAAAGGTTGGAAAGAGATAAAAACAGCCAACCCGCTTCTAACTGCCATGTTACGGCCTGTGTTTCAAAAATGTCAGCTAAGAGCTGATTGGTTGGTAACTTAGCTCTCTCCAATCTTTGATAAATATCCTCCTTACAGACACAGCAGGCTTCTTCCGAACACTTCAAGTCCAGAGATTATTTGGTGCAGACAAGGAAATGGGTAATTATGTCCTGACAATACAGTGTACAGCATACAAAAAGACCAACAAGCCTTGATGAACAGCACACGTGGCACACTTATCTCTCTCCTTATGTACACACCACTGGAGAGTGGTATAGTCAGATGATTATCGATTTTGGCCACACTTTATTTCATACAAACGGAGAAGAGGAGACGCCCAATCCACATGTGGTAGGGAATATGGATTGTACGCTCCACTGGGGCAGGGACTGATGTGAATGTTCAAATATTCTCTGTAAAGTGCAGTGGAATCTGTGTGCGCTATATAAGAAACTGCTAATAAATAAATTAATAATATAGGGATGTATGGTATTTTCTCCCCACTCAGGCAGGCATCTTCGGTGATGGGTATCCATATATAACAAGAATCCCTTTCAATACTGCGGTCATCTCTACTGTATAGACCAGTTTGAGGCGGAGAAGAGGAGACTAATATACCTTCATAGGGATGTATTATCTATTGATAGCGCTGATGAACGAGACACGATTTCATATGGTCTTGCATATGATCTTTGTGTTTATATGGTGTGGGGACACCATCCCTGTGTCTTCATCCACCAAGATGCATTCTAAGCACGATTTGAACACCTTTATATTACTTTCATACTATAGAGTAGGCTACTATAGTTACACACAATGTGTCAGTAAGCCAGTGCTATTACAGGGTGACCTGCTAAACTTACACACAATATGTCAGTAAGTCAGTGCTATACAGGGTAGGCTGCTATAGCTATACACAATATGTCAGTAAGACGTGCTATACAGGGTAGGCTGCTATAGATACATGTAATGCATCAGTAAGCCAGTGCTATTACAGGGTAGGCTACTATAGTTACACACAATGTGTCAGTAAGCCAGTGCTATACAGGGTAGGCTACTATAGTTACACACAATGCGTCAGTAAGCCAGTGCTATACAGGGTGAACTGCTATAGACACACACAATGTGTCAGTAAGCCAATGCTCTACAGGGTAGGGTACTATAGTTACACAAACAATGTGTCAGTAAGCCAGTGCTATACAAAGTAGGCTATTGTAGTTACACACAATGTGTCAGTAAGCCAGTGCTATACAGGGTTGGCTACTAGGCAAAACGAAGGCTGCATAAGCCAGAGTGTAGTTAAGAGCCCGGGGATTTATGGGTTAAACGCAGATACACAGATTACAGTGTGTAATTCTTAGACAGGTTAGCATGTGGTGCTTATGGGCCAATCAGCACCCAGAGGGGAGGTAGCTTAAGGGGGGTATATAGGGTCCAGCTTAGGGGGAGGAACTTCCTCTTGGAATCCGGATTCACACAGTTCAGCACGCGAAGCTAAGTACATTTTACCTTGTTTTTAGGCCTGTTGTCATTTGCGCAGCTGCAATTATGTCCGGCCGCCCCAAGAGATCTGCTCCACCACCTAGGTGGTTGGCAGACGCAGCCCGCCCGCTGGCGACTGTACCAGCGCGCGGGGGAGGCAGGGGAGGCAGCAGGACGGCCGCGACCGCGTCATCGCGGGTGAGCGCGCCGTCTCCTGCACATTCTGCCTCTGGGGGACATGTGTCCCCACCGCAGGGAAGCGTTTCCCCGGCTCAGCAGGGCTCTGCTGTGAGCGGGGAGCGCGCTGCGCCAGCAGCACATGGTGGGCACCCAGCAGCGAGTAGCGCTGCTGGGGACAGTGCTCTGGCGCCATCTGCTGGCGTTTTAACGCCAGCGCAGGGTATGCAGACCCCTATGGGCACCCCGCGCGCCTCAGGCAGCGGGGTGAGTGGTGGGGGGGTGTCACTCAGCGGGGGGGATGGGGGGGTGCCCCCCAGGACTAGCACCCCATTAGCGCAGGGTCCAGGGAGTCCTCTGCAGGTCATAACAGGGGGCCCCACATGGAGCCCTCTGCAGATGAATGCAGGTGGGCAGCGCGGTGCGGGTCAGGGCCCTCTGGCTTCCCTGACAAACATCATAGCCCCGGGGAGGGGCTCTCTCATCCCCTTGGGCTGGGACGGTGGCCGTGGGGACGCTTTCGTCGGCGGCCGGATGGATGGCGGTGCCCCCCCCTTCCAGGGTTGGCAGGCCCCGCAGCAGCAATGGCATCAAGGCCAGCAGCCATTCCCCGCGGCCCCTCAGGGCTTCGCCGGGGCCCCGGCGGGGCAGGGGGGACACCAGGGGTTTGGCCACACGGGTTTTGGTGCGGGTCAGCAGGCATACATGCAACCCCCCGTGCAGCAGCAGCAGCAGTGGGCTTTTCCCGGTCAGAATGCGGGGGGTTACCCGGGGTACCCCATGCCCAACCCACAATACGGGCCCTACACAGGGACCCAGCAGCCCCCTTTCCCGTACTTTCCACAAGCAGCGGGGACAGGTGGAGGGTTTCCCGGGGGGTATTTCGGGGGGGCATGGCAGGGTGCTGGTGCACCACAACCGCAGGGCCCGGGGGTGCCGCAGCAGGTTTTTCAGGGGGCGGCTTACACGCACCCCAACATGTATGCCCAGGCTCAACAGGTCAACCAGGTTTATGCGACTGGGGGCCTGGGGAGCTCTGGTACAGCAGCGGGAGGGTCAGTAAGGGTGACGGGCTCAGGATATGGTCCTAACACTGCACCTTTATCTCCCGAGGTATCCTCTGTCGGAGGCAGGAGTGGCATGTTCTGGGGATCGTCCCAGGAAGAGGACGCAGAAAGGTCCAGGAGGGTCCCGGAATCCAGACCGCCAACACCGGTGACGGCTCCAGCCATACCCAGGGTCCTGGCTCCGGCCCCCAGGTCGACCGAGACCCCTGCATCCACGTCAAGGGCAGAAGCATCCACTTCCGCAGGGACAGGGGCCACAGCACGGGCGGATCCCGTGGTCCAAGGCGAAGCTTCTGGAGATGGTGAGAATGACAGTACTTCAGAGTGTGCATCCTTTTCCTCTCACTCCTCAGCCAGTAGTGACGAGTCTGGGTCCCCCAAGCGCCCGCGCAAGTTTGCTAAAATGGTTGCCCGCGCAGTTGCGAAAAAAGTGGGTGGCACTAAGCGGGCTAGGAAAGAGGCGGATCCTGAAGTAGCTGCCACAGCGGGCGATATGGTCCATTGCACCAACACCGCCATGGCCAGGGGCCTGCGTAAGGGTGTAAAGGACAAAATAAAAAGGGGAAAGTTTGTCGACTTCTTTACACTGACAGTCGACATGAAAAAAGACTTTGAGGAAGCCAAGAAGGCGGGAAGTGGTAGCGAGGCGGCCTTTAAAGGCTTCCACAATTGGCTGAAGGGCTTTTTAATATTCTCCTCTTGTTACCTGAGCACAAGGCCTGGGGAGCACGTGAACGTCTTACGCTACCTGTTCCTTGTGAACGAGACGTACACGGATTACAAGGGGCAGGCGTGGCGGAACTACGATGAGAAGTTCCGCCTCGCCCACGCCGGGTCAAGGGTCATGCCCATGGGCTGCAAGCACGTGGAGATATGGCTCGAGGTCATAGGCAAAGGGCAGCATAGCTCAGATACATCGGGTAGGAAGCCATTTCCTGCGGCCAAACCCGGGTCCAAAGCCGGCGGCAAAGGGAAGTGCTTTGCGTACAACGAGGGCAAATGTGACAGGGGCGCCAAGTGCCGCTTCCGTCACGACTGCAGTAACTGCGGGGGGGGCGGGGCACCCCTCCAAATCCTGCAGGTCAGCGGCCAAAGGTGGGGATCACGGGGACGCCGGCACTGGCGGAAAGTAAGGCCCCTTCCCCAATTGTGGTAGACGCCCTGGCCCGTAGGTTAATGGCGTACCCTAACAGGGCTGACGCTCGGTTTTTGTTGGACGGGTTTAGTTTTGGTTTCCCCCTCCCCATCCCTGACGGAATCAGAGTTTCCTGCATTAGGAACCTCAAGTCGGCCAGGGATTTTCCAGATGTGGTCCGCCAGAAGGTCCAGGCTGAAGTAGCCCTGGGCAGGATGGCGGGCCCCTTTCAAGGGAACCCCCTCCCTGACATGTGTTTTTCCCCTCTCGGGGTGGTCCCTAAGAAGACCCCGGGTAAATACAGGTTGATTCAGCACCTGTCACACCCCCACGGCGCGTCCATAAACGACGCCATCCCGGATGAGTTCTGTAGTGTGCAGTACCAGCTATTTGACGAGGTGCTGGGCATAGTCCGGGGTTTCGGCCATGGAGCGCTTATGGCCAAACTGGATATTGAATCCGCGTTTAGGCTCCTCCCATTACACCCTAAGTCCTTCAGGTTCATGGGCTTTAGGCTAGATGGAGGCTGTTACATAGACAAGTGCTTACCGATGGGCTGTTCTGTCTCCTGCTCTTACTTCGAGAAATTCAGCACGTTCCTGCACTGGTGCATACAGAGCAGTACAGGCTATGCGGGCGTAGCCCACTACCTGGATGACTTTCTCTTTGTGGGACCAGGAGACGACGGCACGTGCGCCCATATATTGTCCCGGGCGGTTTCCCTGCTAGAGGAGCTGGGGGTCCCTATAGCTGCGGATAAGACGGAGGGACCCACCAGGGTCCTGTCTTACCTTGGCATAGAAATAGACTCGGCCGCGGGGTGCTGCCGCTTGCCCGAGGATAAGGTGACAAAGCTTCAAGGGCTAATAGTTGAGTGCTTGCAGAAGAAGAGGATACAGCTGAGACTATTGCAGTCCCTGCTGGGGTCCTTTAATTTTGCTTGCCGCATCATTCCCATGGGGCGGGTATTCTGCCGCAAGCTCGAGAGGGCCACGGCGGGGGTTCGGGACCCCCACCACACGGTCAGGCTGTCACGGGAGATGCGAGACGACATGGAAGTGTGGTCCACATTCCTGGGGCAATTTAATAGGGAGCTTATATGGCCCACGGAGCCAGAATCCAGCAAGGAACTGCAGCTCTTCACTGATGCGGCTGGCTCCACGGGATTTGGGGCTTATTTCCAAGGGGCATGGTGCGTCGCACGGTGGCCACAGTCTTGGATTGACAGGGGTTTCACGGTCAATCTTTTGCTGCTGGAACTGTTCCCCATCATAGTATCAGTGCAGCTGTGGGCAACGGAATTGGCGAATCGGAACATAGTGTTCTGGTGTGACAACCTGGGGGTGGTACACGCAATTAACAATCAGAGGGCGGCTTCCCCAGAGGCCCTCAGGTTGCTGCGTTACCTGGTGCTTCATTGTCTGAAGTACAATATACATTTTAGGGCTAGACATGTCCCAGGCATAGAAAACACTATCGCTGACGCCCTGTCTAGGTTTCAGTTTACTAAGTTTCGGGCGCTTGCTCCTGAAGCGTCACCCCTGGGACTTAGGTGTCCAAATCTTGTATGGCAGATCATAGAATCGGCATGAAGGGTTTGGCACTGCTGTCACTGGCGCCCTCAACCCGCAGGGCTTACGAGGCGGCCTGGAGGGATTGGGAAGAGTTTCAGTCTGCGCCTGACACTAGCGGTAAGTCGGTCGAGGACCGGTTACTCGCATTCGTATGGGGCCATTATGTAAAAGGCAGATCAAAGTCGGCTATGACGGCGGCTTTGGCTGGTATAGCTTTCCACAGCAGGCTGAGAGGGGAGCAAGATCCCACAGCCTCTTTTGTATTAAGTAAGGCTTTGAGGGGCTGGGCTAAGCAGCGGCCAGTGCCTCCTGACACTCGGCGGCCTATAGACGAGCGCATGCTAGGGGAGCTAGTAGCAAATCTGGATAAGGTGGCTGCTAACCCCTTTGAGGCTGCGCTCCTGAAGGTGGCCTTTGCATTCGCCTTTTTCGGGGCATTCAGGATTGGGGAACTGGTAGCTGCGAGCAAGAAGGCCCAGTCTGGTCTTAGGTCGGAGGACGTGGTTCTCCATGAGGACCACGTCCTGTGCAGGATACAGAGATCCAAAACAGACCAGTTGGGAAAGGGTAGTTGGGCCACCCTGCGATCCAGTGTGAACCAAGCCATTTGTCCTGTAGCATTATGCAGGGACTACATGTCTCTTAGGCCGGTTGGAGCCATGCAGTTTTTGGTGCACACAGATGGTGTGCCCCTCACCCGTTTTCAGTTCGGGGCTGTGTTTAGAAGGTGCTTGACCGGCATAGGCTTGAGGGCTCAGGATTATGGGACACACTCCTTTCGCATAGGGGCCGCAACATGCGCAGCGGCGGCGGGGCTTCCACCCTCTGCCATACAGAAGGTAGGGAGGTGGAAGTCATCGGCTTATAGGAAATATATAAGATTAGATAAGTTAGATAAAGTAGATAAGTTGTAGAATGCGCCTGTTGCGCCAGCCCAAAAATGTAAGTTTACAATCGGTTCTGGAACGGCTAGCGTTCTGGAATCGACGGTGTGGAGTGAATTTTTTACTTTTTCCTCCGAGATAGAACTAATTCAATTCGGCTGTCACCAAAGTTCACCGGAGGTTTTTTAAGTTTTTCACCTTCACTTGGGCTGTTTACTGTATTCTGGTTGTGTTACAGTGTATAATATATTGATGTTAACGTTAGGTTTTTTCTCTTTCAGCCTTTTCCCTTTCCTCATCACATCAGGGGAGAGTTTGGTTAGTGGGCCACTCATATATTTTTTGGGCGGCCAGCAGGGGCGGATTGGGGACTAAAAGTGGCCCTGGAAAATTTCTGAAAGTGGCCTCATGTGGGCGGCAACAAATCAATAAAGGGCGGAGCCAACATTACAGTAGGCGGGATTATTACATTACTGTACTTAGACATTGTTGACAGGCAAAACTAATGCTGTAATGTCCCACACATCAGGGCTTTACAAATTTTCGTAAAATAAGGACAACAGGGATAGTGCGCGTCGAAAATCCACACCGTAATGCCTTTTACACGTCACACACCCATTACATAGTATACCAATTGCAACGATGGCCTGCCAGGCTTGCTGGTGCCGGCCCCCCCCAACTAATGACTACACTACGGCACTATGGCTAGTGCCGTACAAGAACCGTTGTTAGTGTTACAGTACCTATGATTTTAATGCTACACCCACAAAGCAACTTACTGCAGACTTTTTGTTTACCGTAATCCTGTATTAAAACATACTGTACATCGCTCTCATACATACATGCATGCATACACTGTTCTCATTCATCCCATCCCTTCCTTACACTAATTACACACCGTAATGCAAATTAAACATTAAAACGCACACCGTAGTGCCCATTCCATATTATGCAGCACACCATAATGCCTATGACATATTATGCTACACACCGTAATGCCCATTATACATTATGCTACACACCGTAGCGTCCATTACAAATTCACACACTATATTGCAAATTACACATGATACCGCACACCATAGTGCCCATTACATATTATGCAGCACACCATAATGCCCATGACATTATGCCACACACCGTAATGCCCATTACACATCATAGTACCCATTCCATATTATGTTGCAAACCATAATGCCCATTACACATTGGGCCTTATTCTAGTTCACTCTTTCTGACAAAATCCTTCTTAGATGGACAAAACCATGTGCACTGCAGGGGGGCAGATGTAAAATGTGCAGAGAGAATTAGATTTGGGTGAGTTATTTTGTTTCTGTGCAGGGTAAATACTGACTGCTTTATTTTTACACTGCAATATAGATCTCACTTTGAAGTAAAACCCCACCCAAATCTAATTCTCTCTGCACAAGTAACACCTGCCCCACCCGCAGTGCACATGGTTTTGTCCATCTAAGAAGGAATTTGTCAGAAAGAGTGAACCAAAATAACCCCCATTGTGACGCACACCGTAATGCCCATTACACATTATGCTACTGTAATGCTCCGCAGCACTCCTGCTTATACAGTTAGCACATAATGCCCCCAGTAGTGTCCATTATACATAATGCCCCCAGTAGTGCCCCTTACAATGATAATGCTCACCTTTTTTTTGCAGCCTGGTATCAGGCATTCAGGGAAGGAGAGGAGTGCGGAGCTGCCACTGGGTCATTGTGTATTGTGGCTCCGTTGCTCTGCTGGTGGTAGGGAGCTTCCAGTTGTTTGGAGCTGCTGTTGGCTAAGGTGCCACTTTATGGTTTGTCAGGACAGGGGCAGAGGAGAATCCGCTTCATGACTTGGCTGGAAGGGGGACAACATCAGGGTTAGCGGGGGAGCGGCAGGCTCATGTCTGGCTCTGTGGGGACAGGGGGAGAGGAGCGGCAGCTTCATTAGCGTTTCGGCGGGGACAGGGGGAGAGGAGCAGCAGCTTCATGAGCATCTCGGCGGGACAGGGGGGAGAGGAGCAGCAGCTTCATGACTTCTCAACATGGACCATGCTGCCAATAATCAATAATGCTATGATCACATAATGTATAAATAAAAATATGAATCCCCGATCGGCGGCAACGCCACATACAGTGCCCTGCTACTATATGCGGCCCCGCCTCCACCCACCCTCTCTTCTCCAAATGACTGAGTCCCGGAGAACAGTGGGTGGGAGGAAGCGGCCTACATATAGTAGTAACAGACAGGGGCGGATCCAGAAAACAAGGACAGGGGGGACACCAAGTTAGGGGAAGGGGTGGATAGTGGTGCCAGGTGTGCAAAAACTCTCAGAAAAGGGGTGTGGCCTCACAGGCTTGTGGATGACTGAGGTATACAAAATGATAGAAAGAGGCAGTGGGTGATGTAGAGACAGAGAATGACAAGCTGTGGAGGACAAAGAGAGGTTAACAGGAAGAGGGACATGACAAAAAGAAAACATGGGTAATGGGGAGAGGCAGAGGGTGTCCAAGAGTGGGTGAAAGGGAGGGGTAGAGGGTGGGGTAGAGGGTGATGTGGAAATGCGTGGAAATGAGGTGGACAATAGGTGAAAGGAAGAGGCAGTGTGAGAGGCAGAGGGTAGCTGGTCTCAAGTGGGACAGACAGGCAAGAAAAAACATGGGGTGTTAAAAGAGCTGAGAGAAGCGCGAGAGATAAAAGGGAGATAGAAAAAGAATAGAGAGATGGAGAGTGGAGTGAGAGAGATGGAGCACAGAGAGAAGGAGAGTGGAGAGTAGGGGGGTAACAAGAGCTGAGAGAAGCAGGAGAGATAAAAGGGAAGGAAGAGAAAAAGGATAGAGAGATGGAGAGCGGAGAGATGAAGAGCAGAGCGAGAGTTGGAGAGCGGAGAGTGAGAGCACAGAGAGAGACCAGGAGAGCGCAGAGAGAGAGAGACCAGGAGAGCGCAGAGAGAGAGAGAGAGACCAGGAGAGCGCAGAGAGAAAGATAGACCAGAGAGAGAGAGAGAGACCAGGTGAGCGCAGAGAGAGAGAGAGACCAGGTGAGCGCAGAGAGAGAGAGACCAGGAGAGCGCAGAGAGAAAGAGAGACCAGGAGAGCGCAGAGAGAGAGAGAGAGAGAGAGAGACCAGGTGAGTGCAGAGAGAGAGAGAGAGAGACCAGGAGAGCGCAGAGAGAAATAAGTGAGAAAAATAGGAGGGGGGGGGGGGGGAATAGAGCAGAGAGGGAGAGAAAGAAAGAGAGGGAAGAGTGGGGGAAAGGGAGAGGGTTGTAAATGATATGTGTGCCATCGTCCCCTGTACAGAATTTAGCAAACACCCCCCCCCCCCCTTCCAATATACAAGGCAAATAGTGTACCTGGCAGCAGGTCAACAGCAGGTACCATAGAGGAGGCGGCAGATCCCGTGGTAGTGGCGGACGGTTCTGTGTGGAGAGAGCACAAGTGAGTCACGTGGAGAAGACCGAGGCAGCGTGGCCCATGGAAGATGAGGCCACGAGTCCGGTGGCGGGAGCTGCAGGCAGTAGCAGGTCACGTGGAGGATGTGCCTTCCAGGCAGCATCACATCATCAGCTCTTCCTTCCTCTCCGCTGTTTCTCGCGCCGGGGGTGTCACTAAAAGATGACGTGAAGTCCCTGCAGCAGCATTAGGAGAGGCTTAGGTAGAACAGCAGGCGGGAGGAGGCGGGGCCACTAGCTCTCACTGCAGCCACCCACCTCCAGTGACGCCGCCTGCCACTGAGTGGCCCACCAGTGACGGTGTAGATATAATGGCCAATCCTCATGCCTGAGGAACGCACAGCCTTGCCACTCACTCTCTCTCCTCTCCCTCCATCGGAGTCCTCACAGGCTCACCCTCCCGGAGTTCGTCCCTCCCTATGTGCAGCCCCATCCCCTGGCACGAGCTGGTTGCTGCATCTGACTCGCAAGATGATGATATCATCATCTCGCGTGATTGTCTGCAAAGCTCTGCAGCGCCGTGTTGTCCTGACAGCATGCGCTGCGTGTCCCTGGAAAGCTACTGCTGGATGCGCAGCTGACCCCACTCACCCCCCCTCCTTCCGAACTGCCCCCAACCCCCCCCCCCACCAAATAAAAAATGAAGTGTGTGTTTCTCCAGATATGGGCCCTCCTGACAGGCCTGGGGCCAGGTAAATTGTAGGCGCTACCCCCCCCCCCCCCTCTCGGCGGCCCTGCCCACAGCAAATATTACTGGGACTCTTTCCCCACTCCCCCCAAACCTTAATGTGACATTCTCCCCCCTCCCTCCCATACCTTAATGTGACATGCCCCCCCCAAACCTTAATGTGACATGCCCCCCCAAACCTTAATGTGACATGCCCCCCCCCAAAACATTAATGTGACATGCCCCCCCCCCAAACCTTAATGTGACATACCCCCCCCCCCCCCCAAAAAACCTTAATGTGACACTGCCCCCTCCCTCCCCAAACCTTAATGTGACACTCTGCCCCCTCCCTCCCCAAACCTTAATGTGACACTTTCCCCTGATTGTCTTTAGAAGAACTTGCCTGGCCTCTGATTCAGTGGGTGGCTGTGTTGTGGCTGCTGCTGCTGCTGCTCTTCTCCTTTCTTTCTGCTGGGCTGAGGCTGAGCACGGTGAGCAGGGCTCCTCCAGTCACACCATGGGCGGGATGTTGTAACATCCGCGGCCCCCTTCGCCGGCTACCGCATTATTAATAACGGCATATGCTATAACATATGCCGTTATTCATGCAAGGGACAGCTCTTGCGATAAGCGCTGTCCCTTGCGATGCGGTGCCGGCACTGGACTTCCGGGTCTGTGACCCGGGAGTCCATCTGCGCATGCGCAGACCCCGGCGCCGGCCGCAGGTCACGCTGGGAGGGATCCGTGACGGATCCCTCAAACAGCGCTGCGGTAAGAAGCCCATAGGCTTCTGCAGGGATTCGCCAGCTTTAGCTGGCGATTCCCTCCGCAGCGCTGACACTGCGGAGGCGCCATATAGCATATAGAAATGCGGTAGAAACCCCGAAAACGGGGTTTTTACCGCATTTCTGCTATATAGCATCCCGCCCCATGTGACTTCCTGGTTAGATCAGGAAGCCGGGGGAAACAAACACACTGTGGGGAGGGAGTGACGCTGCCTGATAGGGGCAGCCAAGTGCACTGCAGAGGAGAGGGAAGGACACGGAGCAGGTAGGGGGATTCTGCTGCTGACGCTGCTGCTGCTGCCTGTCACTGTCATCGAGTATGACAGGCGCAGGATAAAGCAGCAGCGCACAGCATCATTCATTACTACAGCGCACCTGAACTTCCACTGCGCCCCTGCTGTGCTACACAGGCCGGCGCATCTCATGTTTGGGGGGTGGATGATTGCAACTTTCGGCCTCACATGTGGCCGGCCTCCCGGGAAAGTTCCCGGTGGCTTAAATGGCCAATCCGCCCCTGGCGGCCAGGCATCCCATGGCCTCCAGAGCGTTAGGCTTGCTACGAGCTGACTCAGTGCAGTGGTTTGGGGTTAGGGGACTTCAGTGGGGTGGGCTTTATAGCCTGCTGGTTTCCAAGGCCCGCAGTTCAGGTCCCCCCAACACATTGATTATACATCTAGGGGGCAACGACCTGGTTAAAAATACGGGGCTCTCACTCATGTGTAGCATAACGGCTGACCTGGAGCGCATTGCGGCCCTTTGGCCAGGTGTGCGGTTAGTGTGGTCTGATATCGTCCCCCGGCTTCAGTGGCGGGGCTGCAGGAATGCAGTTGCCATAGATAGGGCAAGGCGAAAGGTGAACCACGCGGTTTCCAGGAGGGTGAGCGCCATGGGGGGTAGGGCAGTGCGGCACCCCACGATAGTTAGGGAGTCGGCCCACCTTTATAGGTCAGACGGGGTCCACCTGTCTGACGCGGGCATGGAAATTTTCCTGGGTGACATCTTTTCTGGCGTGACTCGGCAATAGGAAGGCATTAGGTCTAGTTTAGGGGTGGCGGGCCTGGTCCCGGGCGACCTTGTTAGGTCTGGGGAGCCTTGGCAGTGGCGAGAAGGCGCTCTCGACCAGCAGTCGGGTGAGGTGTCAGGTGGTCACCGTGCGGTATTACCCCCCCCTTGCCAGGACGGTGGGCGAGTCCCGAAATGAGCGGGGACGGTGGGCACTTCCTTGAGGTGTCCGCGCTTTACCTTAGAGGGGGCGGGGAGCCGTCACGGTGCAGGCTGTACCTTACGTAAGGGGTGTGTTTGTTAGATTGGAGCGAGGCAGTCGCTGCCATTGACATACACCTCTGACTGGTGCTGGTCTCAAGTGCTGTCTTGGCCATCCCTTTGATAGACTAACAAGGGTCATACCACCTAAATAAATAACTTGACCATTTTAAACTTATGCCATGGTTGTCTGAGTCTTATTTTTAGATAAGGTGTCCGCGTGAATTATTTCTAGGAAGTTATTGTAAAGGTAACAACAAAGGGTAACCAATATAATCCCTTGGGCGCCTTAGGCAAAACGAAGGCTGCATAAGCCAGAGTGTAGTTAAGAGCCCGGGGATTTAGGGGTTAAACGCAGATACACTAGCAGCATCAGAGCAGTGTGTAATTCTTAGACAGGTTAGCATGTGGTGCTTATGGGCCAATCAGCACCCAGAGGGGAGGTAGCTTAAGGGGGGTATATAGGGTCCAGCTTAGGGGGAGGAACTTCCTCTTGGAATCCGGATTCCCACCCTCCCTCCCTTCTTTTCTTTCCTCTCTCTGGTGCTCATTGCCTTCGGGCTGTCCAAACAATTCGGTTAAATTTAATTTAGTTTAAAAATCGGCGAGAAGGCGCTCTCGACCAGCAGTCGGGTGAGGTGTCAGGTGGTCACCGTGCGGTATTACCCCCCCCTTGCCAGGACGGTGGGCGAGTCCCGAAATGAGCGGGGACGGTGGGCACTTCCTTGAGGTGTCCGCGCCTTACCTTAGAGGGGGCGGGGAGCCGTCACGGTGCAGGCTGTACCTTACGTAAGGGGTGTGTTTGTTAGATTGGAGCGAGGCAGTCGCTGCCATTGACATACACCTCTGACTGGTGCTGGTCTCAAGTGCTGTCTTGGCCATCCCTTTGATAGACTAACAAGGGTCATACCACCTAAATAAATAACTTGACCATTTTAAACTTATGCCATGGTTGTCTGAGTCTTATTTTTAGATAAGGTGTCCGCGTGAATTATTTCTAGGAAGTTATTGTAAAGGTAACAACAAAGGGTAACCAATATAATCCCTTGGGCGCCTTATAGTTACACACAATGCGTCAGTAAGCCAGTGCTATACAGGGTGAACTGCTATAGACACACACAATGTGTCAGTAAGCCAGTGCTCTACAGGGTAGGGTACTATAGTTACACACACAATGTGTCAGTAAGCCAGTGCTATACAAAGTAGGCTATTATAGTTACACACAATGTGTCAGTAAGCCAGTGCTATACAGGGTTGGCTACTATAGTTACACACAATGCGTCAGTAAGCCAGTGCTATACAGGGTGAACTGCTATAGACACACACAATGTGTCAGTAAGCCAGTGCTCTACAGGGTAGGGTACTATAGTTACACACACAATGTGTCAGTAAGCCAGTGCATACAAAGTAGGCTATTATAGTTACACACAATGTGTCAGTAAGCCAGTGCTATACAGGGTAGGCTACTATAGTTACACACAATGCATCAGTAAGCCAGTGCTATACAGGGTGAACTGCTATAGATACATACAATGTGTCAGTAAGCCAGTGCTATACAGGGTAGGGTACTATAGTTACACACACAATGTGTCGGTAAGCCAGTGCTATACAGAGTAGGTTAATATAGCTACACACAATGCTTCTGTAAGCTAGTGTTATACAGGTTGGTCGTCTATATATATTTTTGGGGGCCTAGGGCAGGCATTCCCAACCACGGTCCTCAAGGCACGCCAACAGTGCAGGTTTTAGTGATATCCAGGCTTCAGTACAGATGGTTTACTCAGAATCCCTCAGATACTAATTAAGTCACCTGTGCTCAAGTCTGGATATCTACAAAACCTGCACTGTTGGTGTGCCTTGAGGACCGTGGTTGGCCTGCTCGAGGGTGCAGTGATTAAAAAAGATTGGGAACCCCTGAAGTAGGCTGATATAGTTACACACAATGCTTCAGTAAGCTAGTGCTATACAAAGTAGGATACTATAGTTACACATAATGCGTCAGTAAGCCAGTGCTATACAAGGTGAGCTGCTATAGATACACACTGTGTCAGTAAGCCAGGGCTATACAGGGTGAGCTGCTATAGATACACACACTGTGTCAGTAAGCCAGGGCTATACAGGGTGAGCTGCTATAGATACACACACTGGGCGGGATGTACTAAAGGGAAAATGCGGTAAAACCCCCGTTTTACCGCATTTTCCTATGTACCATTACCCGGCCGCACGGATTTCGCTGGGCAGGGTAGCTACATATAGAAGCCTATGGGCTTCTTTTCGCCACCCGCCGCAACCCCACCACCTCACCGACCCCCCCTTTCCCCCTCCCTTGGGCCTACCCTTCTTGCAGGTCCTCCTGGACCACGGAAGGTAAGCCCTTCCTCCCCCTATCAACGCAGCCGGACGTCCTTCCAGCTGCAGGGGGGAGGAGGAGGCGTCGGGGACAGCCTGCTTAGCTGTCCCCAGCGTGTAGGCATCAGGAGGCGGCAGGCAGGGTCTCCGTCACTGCATCGCGATGCCAGCCGCATATGTTAGTACATATGCGCTGGCATCGCGGCGGACAGCGGCGAAGGGCGGCGATGTATATTAATACATCCCGCCCACTGTGTCAGTAAGCCAGTTGTTATACAGGGTGAGCTGCTATAGTTACACACAATGCGTCAGTAAGCCAATGCTATACAGGGTAGGCTACTATAATTAAATGCAATGTGTCAGTAAGTCAGTGCTATTACAGGGTGAGCTGCTAAATTTACATTAAATGTGTCAGTAAACCAGTGCTATACAGAGTAGGCTACTATAGTTACACACAATGCGTCAGCAAGCCAGTGCTATACAGGGTGAACTGCCATAGCAGTGGCAAACGCAGGATTTTCAGAAGGGGGTTTCCAGAGGGGCGGAGCAAAGCACGGAGATGGACACTTAGGTGACCCAGTATATGCCGGGTCAGTTAAAGTATTATAGATAGACCAAATGTATATAAATAATAATAATTATATATATGTATATATATATATAAATATATATATATATATATATATATATATATACACACACACAAACACACACACACACACACACATATATATATATATATATATATATATATATATATATATATATATATATATACAGGGGCGTCAACAGCAGTGTAGACCCCTGGGCATAGCAATGTATTGGGGCACCTACCGATCCTCCAGCGGTAAGGGTGGGGGAAGCTTTGATGTCCCCCAGGTGGTAGGGGGTATTATATCAACCGCTCAGCATGTAGGGCCTGGATCAGTAATTTCCACTAATTACACCTTTACTGCACAGATGGTGGGAGATTGGGTGGGAGAAGGGGGCATTGGGCTGAATGAAGGGGCCCTGATACATAACTTCCAGGGTGGTAGAGGATGTTTAATATGCAGAGGAGGGGTGTATAGTGGACTGGGCTTATTATTCATAATTTTCTGGTGGGAGGACAGCTTGCTTGACTGCAGATATCTCCAGTTTCCAGGAATTGAAAACTAGAGAATCCCACCTACCAAACGATATTGGTGACTAGGGGATCAGAGTTCAGTAGGCAGAGCAATCTGCCAACGAGTATATAAAACTACATACCAGGTGTGTGGAGCTGGAGCAGTAACCAGCTGCTGGAAGGCTGATATCTCTGGTTTTGGGAACAGTAGAGACAAGCTACTAGTGTCCATCAAAGGGGGAGAATCCCAGCTTTTGAAATATACCCTCATAAAAACTCTTAATCAGACAGAACCTGAAATATCTGACTGGGAAGAGCAATTAACAGGCTTGGATGGGGACCACTGCTTTGAAGTCAGATATCTCCGGTTCCCAAGGGCCGATTTTTTAAATTCTTGAACCCATGGAAAGAGGGGACCCTCAGCTTTCAGTCTAGGGCCCTTAGACTCCTGGGGGAGGGGTTTCTGGGTACTCAGAAACCCCCCCCCCCCCCCCCCCCTGCGTGCGCTACTGCATAGTTACTCACAAAGAGTCAGTAAGCCAGTGCCATACAGATAGGCTGCCATAGATACACACGATGTGTCAGTAAGCCAGTTCTATACAGGGTAGGCTGCTATAGATACATGTAATGTGTCAGCAAGTCAGTGCTATACAGGGTAGTAGTGTTCCCGCTAGGCTTATTTCACAGGGCGCTGCGCCCTGCCCCTTTTATAGCTGCCGATTTCTGCCCTGCCTGTTTCTGCCCGCCCTGCATAGTTAATAGCCGCTGCCGCACTAGAAGTCTCCTCCCACTGACAGTGTAAGCTGCTAGCGCGGCAGCGTGTGGACACTCCCCCCTCAGCCCTGACATGCCGCAGCAGCGGGGGGGACAGTGAGCACCAGGAGATCACGGGGCAGAGGCTGCTCTGTGCGTGACAGTGCGTCCCCTTGAAGGCACCGGCCCAGAAGCCTGCTGGTGGTGACACCTGCTGGCTGGAGTCAGTGCTTGGCCCCCGGGGCCGGTGATGGACAGCTGGGCACCCTGGGATATGCAGCCCTCCCGCTCCCCGCCGCCGCGCACTTGTTAATGCGCCCGAGTGCAGCGTGTAGGGGGGTCCCGGCTCATCTGCCCCATCTCCGCAGGGCACACGGACTCCTCAGCGCTGCCTCTGGGGGACTTTATGGGGGATATAACCCGCTCCGGAGAGTTACCCCTGCCAGAGGGCTGGGAGCAGGCCAGGGACATGGATGGCAAAGTTGATTATATTGATCACAGATAAGTGTCAAAGGTCTGTTTCATATGTGCAAGTTTATTTACATGTGCAATGCTAATAACCACCATTGTTGGCCATATAATATTGTCCAGTATACATAGGGAAGTTGCAGGAACCCAACTTTAACGTTTCAATTCCGGGCGCATTGTTTGCATTATATTGATCCACTCACATTTTCTGTAATCACAGTATGCATATTGCCAATCAAAACATTGTCCATAATAAATACAGGATGTGGCCAGGGGGTCTCAGGTGGTCAGAAGTAATGTACTCAAAGCCCAGCAGTATTCATAAATTTATCAGGTTTACATGGCTAAACTCAAGGAATTTGTGCTTGAAATAGGCAATACTTAATGGGTGCCAACAACACTATTGCCCATTCTCCATCACTGACATTATGATGTCAAAGTATGACCGATGTCACAGACCCATACTATTCATTCGCAGTACGAGTGCAGTGCACATGCAAATTGATGGTGTGACGCTCAGGTGTCACAAGATGGTTATATAGCATAAATGTGCCGATGGTGTGATGCTCAGGTGTCACAAGATGGATTATATACAGTAGCATAAATGTGCTGTTGGTGTGACGCTCACATACCTCCCAACTTTTGACGTTAACAAATAGGGACACGAAAAGGGGGCGGGCGTATGCAAATGAGGGTGCGGCTTATGCTAATTAGCCGCGACCTCATTTTCATACGAGAACAGACGCTGCACAGCGTCTATTCTACTAGATTGGGGGGTCTCCCAACTGCCACCCCCCGCAGCGGGACAATGCCTGCCGCGGGTGGGACAGCGGGACAGGACCCGAAAATCGTGACTGTCCCTCTAAAATCGTGACAGTTGGGAGGTATGCGCTCAGGTGTCACAAGATGGTTATATAGCATAAATGTGCTGATGGTGTGACACTCAGGTGTCACAGGATGGGTTATATAGCATAAATGTGCTGATGGTGTGACGCTCCGGTGTCACAAGATGGGTTATATAGCATAAATGTGCCGATGGTGTGACACTCAGGTGTCACAAGATGGTTATATAGCTATAGCATAAATGTGCCGATGGTGTGACGCTCCGATGTCACAAGACGGTTATATAGCATAAATGTGCCGATGGTGTGACGCTCCGATGTCACAAGACGGTTATATAGCATAAATGTGCCGATGGTGTGACGCTCCGATGTCACAAGACGGTTATATAGCATAAATGTGCCGATGGTATGACGCTCGGGTGTCACAAGGTGGATTATATACTGTAGCAATAACGTGCTGATGGTTTGAAGATCAGGTGTCACCATTTTGACCTTTTAAATTAAAATATGCCCTCGCGAATGAAAAATGTGCCCTCGCGAATGAAAAATGTGCCCTTCCCGTGATCAGCACCCTGCCCTAAAAAACTTCTAGAGTGAACACTAGGTAGGCTACTATAGTTGGAAGCGGTACATCTGTCAGAACAGATTTAGGTCTACAGTCATTAGGTCGACCCCGGAAGGTCGACTGTCCCCAAGGTCGACAGGGTTAAAGGTCGACATGGCTCAAGGTCGACATGACTTAAGGTCGACATGGGCCAAGGTTGACATAGTTTTAGGTCGATAGTCATTAGGTCAACATGAGTTTTTCACTTTTTTTTTACCCGAATGTCAACACAGTTGGAGTCGAACCGCAGCCCCTTGCATCGCTCGCTGCGCTCGGCACACTATTTTATTCTCCCACCACGCCCTAGTGGATGGTAGGGCATGAAATAACGCCTGTCGGCACATGTCGGCTCAAAGAACAGTGAAAAACTCATGTCGACCTAATGACTGTCGACCTAAAAACATGTCGACATTGGCCCATGTCGACCTTAAGTCATGTCGACCTTGAGCCATGTCGACCTTTAACCCTGAAACCCGACCTAATGACTGTCGACCTAAAAACATGTCGACATTGGCCCATGTCGACCTTAAGTCATGTCGACCTTGAGCCATGTCGACCTTTAACCCTGTAGACCTTGGGGACAGTCGACCTTCCGGGGTGGACCTAATGACTGTCGACCTAAGTCTGGTCTGACAGATGACCGTTTCCCCTATAGTTACACACAATTTGTCAGTAAAACGTTATATACTGTACAGTTACACAATGTGTCAGTAAGCCAGTGATATACAGGGTAGGTAGATGTTACACTGACGGTCAGAGAGCAGTGATTCACTCCTAACATTCCGCTTATAAATCGTTAATGGTATCATTCAGTGTTTAAGACCTAGATCGTTTGCCCACCAGGTGAAGCGATATCTTTATCAATATCTCGTTTGCTAACAATATTGCATAGAGGTGATTCAGTATATCCAATCAGCCTTCCGCAGCTATCTATCCTATGGCTTACAGGTAACTCCACTATTGAGCCCTTCTGTCTAGGCCACACACAGTAACCTATCACTGTTACCATAACAACACAGGTGTTCCGCCAATGCGCATTTCACTTTAATGGCTTTATCTGGGTCGCACATGACCAGTAGCGGTGCCCGAACAGACCCCCACAGAGGCTGAAGCAGCACTGACAGACCCCTACCCAAACTTTAGTATGGTACTTGGCAAGGCCTGATACACTTGACAGCATTAAGACATGTTATATTGGTATAAAAAACCCTGCCCCAATCTGCAAAGCGCCTCCCACTTTGGTAATATATTTGCCCCTTTCAGGGTTGTAAATTGAGGCAGGTAGGAGATATGCTATTCTGCCCTTGCTTATACATACACATAGTCTAAATGTGGCCATACACACGCAGATTTATCTTCAGATCTGGCTGCTTGAAACAAAAAAATGGTTATGGATGAGAGCAAATGACAGTTGATCCTTTGCTTGGAAATGTTGGAAAACAGACAAACTGTCACTCATCCATAACCATGTTTTTGTTCCAACCAGCCAGATCTGAAGATAACTCTTACTAGTGTATGGGCACCACTTTATTTGTATACATATATTTGCCTGTATGGCTGCTGCTAATACCTGTGTGATGACATCACAATGGCCCTGTGATGACATAACAGTGATTCTATGATGTCACAATGCCTGGTGAGCCAGGACGGAACACTAGGAGTCATTCTGTTGCCTGGTCCCGACTTGTGCAGTCAGAGCTTTTGAACGTGTCTGATTATTCAGCATTTTCAGTTCATATATTGTGTTTGGAGAGGAGCAAGGAGAGAGAGGAGAGAGAGGAGGAAGGAGGAGATAAACGGGAGCAGCCCCGCGCTGCGTCCCGTTCTATAGTGGCAAGGTAAGTGCGCTCTTATTTCTATTCATACTTTTTTGTTTGAGCAATTGGGGTTCTTCATGGATTTCTTAAGGGGCGAGGCTCACCTGAAAGTGGGCGTGTCATAGCATAGAAGGCGGTTATGTCCCAATTTAGTGGGTGTTTCAGGGGGTCTTTGCCCAAACCTGTGGGGTTATTTATTATTTATATCAGTGCCGGTTGCCAATGACCCCCAACATTTTTGGCGTTCAATATGAGCTAAAATGGTTATTCGATTCCAGTGGGTTCGTGTCCCCCACACACACACAAACACTTTTTTATTTTGGTTTAAACCCTTTTTTTTTTGTTGGTGGTTAAATAATCACAATTTGCATGTGACAATGGGCACCGATATTATGCCCACATTTCACTGCAAATGAGGTTGCTGATAAATGGACTTTAAATAATAAAGCCCTTTATTTCCCCCATTACTCCATTATGGTATTGCATTCGCTGATACCTGCATATCTGTGGTCAGCTGTGTAACACATATTTATACTGATCCTACTAGCGGAGCATTGTGATTCCGGATTATAATCGTATGAATATAAAATGAATTGTGACAGGAGATCGGGGACCATATTCACTTTTTGCTTTTCATGGCGCCCAGAGAGGTCGCGTATAGTAGCGTAAAGGGCTTGCTTGGCTGCCTATTTCCGCTGCCTATCAAGCAGGTAAACTCCATCCCGCCAAAGGCACGCCCACCCCGCCACACAAATACCCGCACTATGTTGCAACGCGTACGCTTACACATTCACGCGTAAGCACCCGCATCGAATGATTTTTCCTCTGTTCGTTGTGTTTCCGTCCATTATGACTAGAAGGGATATTTATGTATAGCTTATTTATTATTTAATATTTCTATTTTATCTTTAATTAAGGTGACGCAGTGAGTCAAACTTGCTACAAGAGGGGAAATGGCCCAATTGCCGACAGAGAGCCAAGCCAAACAAGAACCCCGGGAGAGGCAGATGCCCCCGGCACCGCGGGTAAGACAGGCCCCACCGCCTCCCCGCGAGAAAAAGGCACCACCACCTCCCCGCGAGAGAAAGGCACCACCGCCTCCCCGCGAGAGAAAGGCCCCACCACCTCCCTGCGAGAGAAAGGCCCCACCGCCTCCCCGCGAGAAACAGGCCCCACCGGCACCGAGGGAGAGACAGGCCCCACCGGCACCGAGGGAGAGACAGGCCCCACCGGCACCAAGGGAGAGACAGGCCCCATCGGCACCAAGGGAGAGACAGGCCCCACCGGCACCAAGGGAGAGACAGGCCCCACCGGCACCAAAGGAGAGACAGGCTTCCTCACCACTGAGGAATTCGCCCCCGTCAATATCCACGGTGTGGCAAGAGCCAGCGCCACGATCAACGGAATGGTATACGCCCCCATCACCATCCATGGAGAGGCAAGAGACCCCGTTTCAATTCACAGAGTGGCATGAGAACCCATTCTCAATGGACTGGTATTCAGAGATCCCGGAAACATCCACGGAGTGGCAAGAGTCTCAGGAAGCATCCACGGAGTGGCAAGAGTCCCAGGAAGCATCCACGGTGTGGCAAGAGTCCCAGGAAGCATCCATGGTGTGGCAAGAGTCCCAGGAAACCTACACGGAGCGGCAAGAGACCCAGGAAACATCTATGGAGTGGCCCCCCGTCACCACCCACAGAGTGGTATACGCCCCCGTCACCATTCACGGAGTGGTATGCACCCCCGCCGCCATCCACGGAGTGGCATGCGCCCCCGTCACCATTTACGGAGTGGCAAGCGTCCCTGTCACTGGAGTGGCATGCACCCCCTACACCATCCAAGGAGTGGTATGCACCCCTGTCACCATCACGGAGTGGCATGCACTCCCAATGTAGAGGCGTCCCACTACATTTAAACTACTGTTAAATATGGAATATTGCACATAACAACCAATCAGACTGTATCTATTATCTCCTATACGATACTAAATAAATGAGTAGTCTAGATAATAGACAAATTATTTATTTAGTATTGTCTAGGATATACTAGATAGAATCTGATTGGTTGTTATGGGCAACATCCCATCTTCAACAGAATTCCCATCTTATACCCCATCATGTGTTATTTCCAACAACAATTTGGGTAATAAAATGAGTGGTGAATAATACTGTATCTCTGTGGTTATTTCCTCATTTGGAGCGTCTCCATGCTGAGTGAATGCTTTTTTAAATATGTCTACACACATCTCAGAGGGTTCCTTGGTCTATGAGAAGACCTAGCCATTACCCGATAATTCTGTCTGCACACATCTCAGAGGGCTCCTTGGTCTATGAGAAGGACCTAGCCATTACCCTTCATTCTCCTGTCTACACACATCTCAGAGGGTTCC
Source organism: Crinia signifera (assembly GCF_055691185.1). Taxonomy (NCBI): domain Eukaryota; kingdom Metazoa; phylum Chordata; class Amphibia; order Anura; family Myobatrachidae; genus Crinia; species Crinia signifera. The sequence continues at coordinate 662,643 of NW_028142850.1, read as the reverse complement.
TTGGTCTATGAGGAGACATAGCCATTACCCATGATTCTTCTATCTACATACATCTCAGAGGGTTCCTTGGTTCCTTTCTCCTATCTACAGACATCTCAAAGGGTTTCTTGATCTATGAGGAGACATAGCCATTACCCCATCATTCTCCTGTCTACACACAACTCAGATGGGTTCCTTGGTCTATGAGGAGATGCAGCCATTACCTCATCATTATTGTGTCTATATACAGGACATCTCAGAGGGTTCCTTGGTCTAGGAGGAGACCCCTTGGTCTAGGAGGAGACCCCATCATTCTCCTCAACAGGTTTAGTGTATAGATACACAGATTGAGGAGATCCCTTCACCGGCGCACACCAATAGATAAAGGAATGTTACGTCCCTAGTGAGTGGACAACGTTCCTCTTCTCCGCCTCCGAATCGGGGATAGGGTCACTGTTCCCGGATTACCCCTTAGCTAAATTTCGGACACCTTTTTTCCTCTTTTCCTGTGTAGACAAATCTGCTTCCTCGGTATTATCTGTGGGTTTGCAGACCAGGATAAAAGGCACAAAGATATCCAATAGTGAAGTAAGTTCTTTTTAATAAGTAATCCAATATCATATAATATAAAACATGCAAACACAAATAACACACCAAAACAATAATGGGCCAAGTACTGGTGGGATGCAGGTGGATAATTACCCTCTAAGTAGAGAACTGAGTTTAGGCAGCTCTCATCGATCGCATAAGGTATCCAAGGACTCTAAGCAGGTACCGGTACACCTCCGTTGAGATCCAGGGACACGGGTAAAGATATCCACGATGCTCACCAAACAGAAACTTTCTGGGCCCCTCCGACGCGTTTCCACCTCTACTGAGGTCTTTATCATTCTCCTGTTTACACACATCTCAGAGGGTTCCTTGCTTTGGTCCTTGCAGTATTTAAAACAGCCATTAAAATCCTGTAATTTCAGTAATGTTACAAATGCCTGGGGTGTTCATACAGTAGGTTGCGGCACATTCAAAATGTTACCTCAGGAAACAAAATGGCCACTTCACAAAAGCGCTGCAGTGAGGCCCCTTGTTCACAGTGACTGATATTTTGCATCTTCCTAACAAGTTTGTGCTAAAATAATACACACAATGCAATATTAGCATTTCTGTCTGTCAAAAAGTGTATTAGTAGGTCGACGATAACTAGGTCAATGGTCATTAGGTCAATCACTATTGGTCGACAGTAAAAAGGTCTACATGCACTATGGTTGACATGGACTAAAGTTTGAGACAAGCAAAAGGTCGACATGACTTTTTAAGATTTTTAGTGCCTAGGTCAACAACAGTCGACATAGACCCTCAATTAGTGTACCAAGTACCCTTGTATGGTGCCTCCCTCGCCATACTTTACCATTACCAATTGTAGGCCACGTGGATAATAAATTATAACAAGTTATCCAAGTGAAAAAGGTTGGAAAGAGATAAAAACAGCCAACCCGCTTCTAACTGCCATGTTACGGCCTGTGTTTCAAAAATGTCAGCTAAGAGCTGATTGGTTGGTAACTTAGCTCTCTCCAATCTTTGATAAATATCCTCCTTACAGACACAGCAGGCTTCTTCCGAACACTTCAAGTCCAGAGATTATTTGGTGCAGACAAGGAAATGGGTAATTATGTCCTGACAATACAGTGTACAGCATACAAAAAGACCAACAAGCCTTGATGAACAGCACACGTGGCACACTTATCTCTCTCCTTATGTACACACCACTGGAGAGTGGTATAGTCAGATGATTATCGATTTTGGCCACACTTTATTTCATACAAACGGAGAAGAGGAGACGCCCAATCCACATGTGGTAGGGAATATGGATTGTACGCTCCACTGGGGCAGGGACTGATGTGAATGTTCAAATATTCTCTGTAAAGTGCAGTGGAATCTGTGTGCGCTATATAAGAAACTGCTAATAAATAAATTAATAATATAGGGATGTATGGTATTTTCTCCCCACTCAGGCAGGCATCTTCGGTGATGGGTATCCATATATAACAAGAATCCCTTTCAATACTGCGGTCATCTCTACTGTATAGACCAGTTTGAGGCGGAGAAGAGGAGACTAATATACCTTCATAGGGATGTATTATCTATTGATAGCGCTGATGAACGAGACACGATTTCATATGGTCTTGCATATGATCTTTTTCTTTCATGTGTTTATATGGTGTGGGGACACCATCCATGTGTCTTCATCCACCAAGATGCATTCTAAGCACGATTTGAACACCTTTATATTACTTTCATACTATAGAGTAGGCTACTATAGTTACACACAATGTGTCAGTAAGCCAGTGCTATTACAGGGTGACCTGCTAAACTTACACACAATATGTCAGTAAGTCAGTGCTATACAGGGTAGGCTGCTATAGCTATACACAATATGTCAGTAAGACGTGCTATACAGGGTAGGCTGCTATAGATACATGTAATGCGTCAGTAAGCCAGTGCTATTACAGGGTAGGCTACTATAGTTACACACAATGTGTCAGTAAGCCAGTGCTATACAGAGTAGGCTACTATAGTTATACACAATGTGTCAGTAAGCCAGTGCTATACAGGGTAGGCTACTATAGTTACACACAATGCGTCAGTAAGCCAGTGCTATACAGGGTGAACTGCTATAGACACACACAATGTGTCAGTAAGCCAATGCTCTACAGGGTAGGGTACTATAGTTACACAAACAATGTGTCAGTAAGCCAGTGCTATACAAAGTAGGCTATTATAGTTACACACAATGTGTCAGTAAGCCAGTGCTATACAGGGTTGGCTACTATAGTTACACACAATGCGTCAGTAAGCCAGTGCTATACAGGGTGAACTGCTATAGACACACACAATGTGTCAGTAAGCCAGTGCTCTACAGGGTAGGGTACTATAGTTACACACACAATGTGTCAGTAAGCCAGTGCTATACAAAGTAGGCTATTATAGTTACACACAATGTGTCAGTAAGCCAGTGCTATACAGGGTAGGCTACTATAGTTACACACAATGCGTCAGTAAGCCAGTGCTATACAGGGTGAACTGCTATAGACACACACAATGTGTCAGTAAGCCAGTGCTCTACAGGGTAGGGTACTATAGTTACACACACAATGTGTCAGTAAGCCAGTGCATACAAAGTAGGCTATTATAGTTACACACAATGTGTCAGTAAGCCAGTGCTATACAGGGTAGGCTACTATAGTTACACACAATGCATCAGTAAGCCAGTGCTATACAGGGTGAACTGCTATAGATACATACAATGTGTCAGTAAGCCAGTGCTATACAGGGTAGGGTACTATAGTTACACACACAATGTGTCGGTAAGCCAGTGCTATACAGAGTAGGTTAATATAGCTACACACAATGCTTCTGTAAGCTAGTGTTATACAGGTTGGTCGTCTATATATATTTTTGGGGGCCTAGGGCAGGCATTCCCAACCACGGTCCTCAAGGCACGCCAACAGTGCAGGTTTTAGTGATATCCAGGCTTCAGTACAGATGGTTTACTCAGAATCCCTCAGATACTAATTAAGTCACCTGTGCTCAAGTCTGGATATCTACAAAACCTGCACTGTTGGTGTGCCTTGAGGACCGTGGTTGGCCTGCTCGAGGGTGCAGTGATTAAAAAAGATTGGGAACCCCTGAAGTAGGCTGATATAGTTACACACAATGCTTCAGTAAGCTAGTGCTATACAAAGTAGGATACTATAGTTACACATAATGCGTCAGTAAGCCAGTGCTATACAAGGTGAGCTGCTATAGATACACACTGTGTCAGTAAGCCAGGGCTATACAGGGTGAGCTGCTATAGATACACACACTGTGTCAGTAAGCCAGGGCTATACAGGGTGAGCTGCTATAGATACACACACTGGGCGGGATGTACTAAAGGGAAAATGCGGTAAAACCCCCGTTTTACCGCATTTTCCTATGTACCATTACCCGGCCGCACGGATTTCGCTGGGCAGGGTAGCTACATATAGAAGCCTATGGGCTTCTTTTCGCCACCCGCCGCAACCCCACCACCTCACCGACCCCCCCTTTCCCCCTCCCTTGGGCCTACCCTTCTTGCAGGTCCTCCTGGACCACGGAAGGCAGGGCCGTTTTTAGAGGCGGACAAGCCGTGCAGCAGCCCGGGGCGCCGCACGGCTTGTCAGCCTCTGTTAAACAGCCGGGGCGCCTGGCAGTTACCCCCTGCGCCGCCTTTGCCCCCTCTCCCCGTCCGCGGCGCCACAGCTTTTTAATTTCCCAGGGGAGGGGAGGGGAGCGCATCGCGTCTCTCCTTCCCCTCGCTCCCTTGGCTGTCAGCCAATCAGAGCTCGCGGGCGGCAGCCAATCAGGAGCCAGCCCGCGAGCTATGAATGGCTGACGGCTCAGGAAAACACTGTGAAGGCGAGGTGCGTGATCATGTGCGCTCCGCTCCCCTCCCCTCCCCTCCGAGTCCCCAGGAAAGCAGCAGCAGCAGCAACGCAGCAGCAGCGCAGCAGCAGCAGCCAAGACACAGACAGTGAGTTGTGGGGGCATATATGTGTGGCACTGTGGGGGCATGCCACTGTGGGGGCATATATGTATGGCATTGTGGGGGCATATCTGTGGCACTGTGGGGGCATATTTGGCACTGTGGGTGCATATATGTATAATGTATGGCACTGTGGGGGCATATTTGGCACTGTGGGGGCATAGCTGTCACTGTGGGGGCATATGTGTGGCACTGTGAGGGCAAATCTGCCACTGTGGGGTCATATATGTTTGGCACTGTGGGGGCATATCTGTGGCACTGGGGGAATATTTGTCACTGTGGGGGCATATATGTGTGGTACTGTGGGGGCATATATGTGTGGTACTGTGGGGGCATATATGTATGGCACTGTGGGGGCATATATGTATGGCACTGTGGGGGGCGTATCTGTGGCTCTGTGGGGGCATATTTGGCACTGTGGGGGCATATGTGTGGCACTGTGGGTGCATAGCTGTCACTGTGGAGGCATATGTGTGGCAATGTGGGTGTGTATCTGCCACTGTGGGGGCATATATATATATGGCACTGTGGGGGCATATTAGTAAACGGCGGCAGTGGTGCGTGGGGCAGAATGTGTGGTACTTATGTATTATCTGGGCGGCCAATTTTCTTCATCGCATGCGATGCGATTTTTCATTGTAAAGACCCGATTTTTCATTGTATAGCCACCCATGGGTGATTTCATACCCCCACTATCCAACTAAGCATGGAGTTGATTTTATATACTGTAGTGTGGCGAGCGGACGCAGATTACTTTACATGTATTCTGCGTCCCCTCGCGGGGCTCGCTGCACTCGCCACGCTTCCGGCTCGGTGGTTTGCTGCGCTCGCCACACTATATAAGATCAACTCCATGCATAGTTGGATAGTGGGGGTATGAAATCACCCATGGGTGACTATACAATTAAAAATCGGGTCTTTACAATGAAAAATCGCATCGCATGAATTGTATGCCACTATATTGCATGCGATGCGATGCAATACAATGAAAAAATCGGGCGCCCAGATATTACACAAGTACCGAATGTGTAATAGGCGTTACGGTGTGGGGAGTATTGCGTAATTGCCATCACAGTGTGGAGTGTAATGGGCATCACAGTGTGGGGTCTAATGGGCATCATGATGTGCGACATAATGTGTAATTGTCATCACGGTGTGCGACATAATGTGTAATTGTCATCATGGTGTGCGACATAAGGTGTAATTGTCATCACAGTGTGCTACGTAATGTGTTATTGGAATCACGGATAAATAGTGTATAATGATTTAAGTAGGCTGTCATTGGCCTTGATCTGTGAGGCGTACTAGGTCACTGTGTGGCCTTCAGCTGGCCAACTTAAGTGCGGGAGGACAATGACAATTCCTGCGGTAACCAATGTCTGGTCATGCAGGTCGCAAAAGTGAGATGTAAGGTAATTTGTTGTCCTGCTAGACCAAACCCCTTATATTAAGCCACGCCCCTTTCGACAAATAAACCACACACCCTATTTTGGCGCGCAATTTCTTCTGTACCATGTTATATATTGGGGGGGGGGCGCATTTTTATTTCTTTGCCCTGGGAGCTAAACTGTCTAGAAACGGCCCTGACGGAAGGTAAGCCCTTCCTCCCCCTATCAACGCAGCCGGACGTCCTTCCAGCTGCAGGGGGGAGGAGGAGGCGTCGGGGACAGCCTGCTTAGCTGTCCCCAGCGTGTAGGCATCAGGAGGCGGCAGACAGGGTCTCCGTCACTGCATCGCGATGCCAGCCGCATATGTTAGTACATATGCGCTGGCATCGCGGCGGACAGCGGCGAAGGGCGGCGATGTATATTAATACATCCCGCCCACTGTGTCAGTAAGCCAGTTGTTATACAGGGTGAGCTGCTATAGTTACACACAATGCGTCAGTAAGCCAATGCTATACAGGGTAGGCTACTATAATTAAATGCAATGTGTCAGTAAGTCAGTGCTATTACAGGCTGAGCTGCTAAATTTACATTAAATGTGTCAGTAAACCAGTGCTATACAGAGTAGGCTACTATAGTTACACACAATGCGTCAGCAAGCCAGTGCTATACAGGGTGAACTGCCATAGCAGTGGCAAACGCAGGATTTTCAGAAGGGGGTTTCCAGAGGGGCGGAGCAAAGCACGGAGATGGACACTTAGGTGACCCAGTATATGCCGGGTCAGTTAAAGTATTATAGATAGACCAAATGTATATAAATAATAATAATTATATATATGTATATATATATAAATATATATATATATATATATATATATATATATATATATATATATATACACACACACAAACACACACACACACACACACACACACACACACATATATATATATATATATATATATATATATATATATATATATATATATATTAAATTCACCATCGGTACCTTCATGCTTAAACCCTTAACACTTAACTTAAACTACACTTATCTATAAATAACGACACGGACACAAGTGCTGGCGTTTCAAAATAACGAATGTCAAATTTATTTTGACAACAAACTAAAGACTATAATATTGGTGGCGGCACTAAAGAACGGTCAGATCAAAGAAAAAGGGGGGTGGGTAGGGTCACCATAACATTCACACACCGCTGGTGACCAACTCTCCCAGCCAACCACCGGTGTCGGTGGAGGCAGCCATCTTCCGTGCATAGAAGTATGGCTCGTGACAATCGATGCCTGGAGAGCGCACCCACTAATGTACACACATTCCATCAACACAGTTGACCGTTCTTTACCGCCGCCCAAAGAAGAAATAGAGACAGAAAATAGGGATGGGTGGGTGGGGAAAAATTCCCAGAGAGGAAGTCACTCTCTGGTCAGCAGACCCTTCTCTCCCCTCTAAGTCCTCCCACTGCCCCCATTGGCTGCCAGACGCAGCCCTTCCCCTCTCTGTTCATCAAGCCAGCATGATAAGCCCCTTCGGTGATTTATGTCACCTCTAGCTTAATCAGCCATCGGTGTTCCTTAAATTCACCATCGGTACCTTCATGCTTAAACCCTTAACACTTAACTTAAACTACACTTATCTATAAATAACGACACGGACACAAGTGCTGGCGTTTCAAAATAACGAATGTCAAATTTATTTTGACAACAAACTAAAGACTATAATATTGGTGGCGGCACTAAAGAACGGTCAGATCAAAGAAAAAGGGGGGTGGGTAGGGTCACCATAACATTCACACACCGCTGGTGACCAACTCTCCCAGCCAACCACCGGTGTCGGTGGAGGCAGCCATCTTCCGTGCATAGAAGTATGGCTCGTGACAATCGATGCCTGGAGAGCGCACCCACTAATGTACACACATTCCATCAACACAGTTGACCGTTCTTTACCGCCAAGCTAGGCCCTAAGCCGCAGCACCGCCACCAACAATAACAACGCTCAGCACTGATTCCTCAAAAACAAAAACAGATCCTCTAAAAACATTGCCATGCCCTCCGTGCTCAGGTGCACGCCATCCTCCCTATACAGCTCTGCTCTATGGAAAACGATGCCATCATGTCGGATGACACCCCCCCCACTTGCCAACACATATCGCTCCACAGCTGTATTTACTTTTTTACGAGAGCTATCCACCCGCGGGCAAGATCGTGCCGATCTCCAGACACGCCTGGGAATCATATTTGACCAGACCAGTTTACAAGCCGGCCATGCCTGCGCAACAATATGAAAATCCCTGATGATGAGGGACCGTAATTCCAGGGTCGTGCATTGCCCCACATCATTGCCGCCTAAATGGATGATCAGCACCCTGGGAGTGCCGTAGCTTTGCATGGCCCTCAACAGCTGTTCCTGCAAGGCACACCAGCGCATGCCTCTCACACCCAACCATCGCACAATGCTCGCTTCCGGATACATGCACACATCCGAGGCCACCGGCGACCTTGAGGCCCAATACACGAAAGAATGGCCTATGACCCACACGCTCATGACATCCTGCCGACCTGCAACAGGGTACAATACATTAAGACCATTCCGAACAATGCAAACTGAAAAACACGCATACAAGAGGGGGGGGAGAAAAGATAAAGTTGTTGGACCATGGCACCAGATCTTGAGGCACAAAACACACAAACCCCCGGAGTAAACTATCAGTTACGCCATGACAAATTAGGGATCAGCCAAATTGTGCCCCCGGGGGAAATGTGAACACACCTCAAGACCCCCACAGTAGGTTGACGAGTGCTTATGCATCCAGTGAACCATGATCCGGCAAAGTGACAGAGAGAGTTGGCCGAATGTACCTGCGAAAGACTGCGGAGCGCCATCGGCCCAGAGACTGAATCTCTGCGTCGGAGCGGCCCCCCGCAGCTGCAGACGTAGCAGCCCCGATCCTAAAGGAATGAGACCCAAACTCCTTTGGATCGAGGCCCAAGGCCCCCAGCGCCCGGCCCAGGACATGGCAGAACTGGTACCTAGTGAGCGGTGACCCGTCCTCATGCATCAACCACGCACCCGGGCGGTCGGGGCGCACCTGTTGAAAGGCCAAGGCCATCTCCACCGGGCACACCCCTTCCGCCGTACCTGGGAGCAACGACAGCCACCGCCCCCTCCCAGTCTGGTCCGTCTTGGACCGTCGCATATGACACAATACAGAATCCCCTTGGACCACCACATCGGTCACGTCCAAAGGCGACGGGGCATTCCTGGACGGCGCCACCAGCTCCCCAATCCTAAAGGCCCCATGATATGCCATTGCGTATGCCAACCGGAACAGTAGGACCTCGTAGCGAGGGTAGCAAACGTCCCGGAGGGCACCCAGCAGCGGTGGGAGCAGTGCAATATCAATAGGCCGCCTTCGGTCGGAGACTGCCGGAGTGGCCCGTTGCCAACCCCTCAATGCTCTAGAAACTAGAAAAGACTTAGATGGGTCAGCACGACCATACAAGGATGAGAAAAAGGAGACCCCGGACAACACCCGCCTAACCGCGGCAACAGAGAAATTCAACGAATACAGGTGCCAAACAAAAGCCACCATAGCCACCCTGGGCGCCTTACCTGCCTGCTCGGAGGAGAGCCTGAATTGCTCCCACTCCTGCCACCCTTCTTGGTAGCATCTCAGAGTCCTTGGTGCGATGGCCCGCATGGCTAAGCCCTCCATGCCGGCCTGATCATCTGCCAAACATAAGGGGGACATGACTCACCAACGATGTCTGCATCAGGGGCCAAGGTGTGAAAACGGGCCCAATCCCCCCTAGATAAAGCATCCGCGATCGAATTCTCCACCCCCGGCACATGCTTGGCAGTGAATTGGATGTTTAACAGCAAGCACCGCAAGACTAAGCGAGACAACAACCTCAATACAGGGAGCGAGGAGGAGCCCTGACGGTTTATCGCCTGAACCACCCCCAGGTTATCGCACCAAAAAACTATGCAGGAATTCCTTAGTCTATCCCCCCATAGCTCAAGGGCCACCACAATGGGAAATAATTCAAGCAACAGCAAATTGCACGTAAGGCCCTCTGCGACCCACTCCACGGGCCATGGCGCCGCGCACCATGACCCGTGCAGGTAGGCCCCGAAACCAATCCCTCCAGCAGCATCCGTGAACAATTCCAATTGGGCACTGCTACGCCGAGGAGCCGGCCATATCAATACCCCATTGAACCGTTCTAAAAAGGAACTCCATATTTTGAGATCCCTCTTTAGCTCCGCAGATAAACGCACGAAATGCAACGGATGCCGGATCCCTGCCATGGCGCGTTCGAGTTTTCTGCAAAAAACCCGACCCATCGGGATCACTCTGCAAGCAAAATGCAGCAAGCCAAGTAGCGACTGAAGCTGGCGCAACTGAAGCTTACCCGCGCACAAAGCCACTGAGACCACCCCTTGCAGCCGTTCAAGCTTATCAAGGGGAAGCCTGCAGCAGCCGGCCAGCGTATCGATTTCTATCCCAAGGAACGATAGGCGGGTAACTGGCCCCTCCGTCTTTTCCACTGCTATGGGCACCCCAAAAAACTCAAACAGCCGCTGTACAACACCCAACAGTGCCGCGCAACGTGAGGACCCGGCCGGGCCCACGCATAGAAAGTCGTCAAGGTAATGTGCCAGGCCCCACTCCCCCGACTCCTTCTGCGCGCACCAGTGCAAGAAAGTGCTAAAACGCTCGAAATAAGCGCAAGATATCGAGCAGCCCATGGGCAGGCACCTATCCACGTAGAAACCCGTGGGTAGCCGGAAGCCCATGAACCGGAACGAGTCCGGATGCAATGGAAGCAGGCGGAAGGCCGACTCAACATCAATCTTCGCCAGCAACGCCCCCGCGCCAAAATTTCGCACGATAGCCAAAGCCTGCTCGAAAGACTGATAAGTGACACGGCACAACTCCTCAGGAATTGCGTCGTTCACCGATGAGCCCGGCGGGTGAGACAAATGCTGAATAAGCCGAAACTTACCCGCCTCCTTTTTTGGGACCACCCCCACCGGGGAGAGCACCAAATCCCCGATCGGAGGAGTCCCAAAAGGCCCTACCATTCGCCCTAACCTCACTTCCTTAGCAACCTTTTCCAGCACTACGAGGGGCATGTCTATGGCTGACTTGAGGTTCCTGGGGGATTTCGTGTTAACTACGCCTCGAATGGGGAGGCGAAAGCCAAAACGAAATCCGTCTGTCAAGAAAGTCGCGCAAGGTCTGTCCGGGTAATCGTTCAGCCATTGGGCCATGCGATCCACCCGAACCGGGGAGGGGGCCTTACTGAGGAGCGCCTCCGGCGGCTGGCCTAGGCGGAGCGGCCCCCTGCCTGCCACGGTTGCAATCCCTGACGGGGTGAGGTCCCCAACACCGAGCGCAGGAATGCTTAAATCTACAGCGGTTTCCCAGGTTGCAGCCGGCCCCATTAAAGCCAAAACATCTGCCCGCGGGTGCTCCACCCGCGCTACTCCGAAAGGGGGGAAGGGGTCGCCTAGCAACAGCGCCCGCAGCCGTAGGGGCGGGAGGAGCCGGAGAGGGAGGGGCAGGGGGCGTAACGGATGACGCCGGCTTCTTGCCTACCCAAAGCTCTACGTCTTTGCATCCGAAATCTATGATGGCCGACCCCGACTGTTTGTGCCGGAAGTCCTCATCATACGATTTCCATGCTGTGCCGCCATCCGACGTGAACATTTCATGAATCATGTGCATATAACGCACCATATTCATGTGTTCCTGCGGCCTGGTCTCTAGATAGCATGCGGCGAACATAAAGAGCCCCGCCTGCCATCTATGGTAAGTGCAATACGCTGCCTCCCCTATACCCCCCTTTTTCTTCGCAGCGCGATAGTCCTTCTCAGCCTGCGCAGTCATAGTGAAGAAACTCACAAATTTTCCTTCATTGATTCGCTCCTGAACGCTCCTGCGCAAACCCCTGCATACTGCCGTATAATCGCAGTGCACCACGTTTCCTTTTGGGAAAAGTGGTGAACCCGAGCTCCTGCTGTTGGAACGGGAGTACCTACGGCGGCGTCTAGAATGCCGATGCCTCCGCCGCGACCTATGACCGCCCTCCTCCTCCGATGTCACGGAATTGGACCCGGAGGAGGAGGAGGAGGTACGCGACTTGCGCCTGCGTCGCTTCGCCTTACGCGCTGACCCACCTGATGTTCCTGCCACCGCTACTGCCATCGTCTGGGTCGCTGGGATGGACGTGCCACCGGAACCGATCATCGGGCTGGATGTTGACGCCTCCTCGGTTGGCGTAGCCACGGGAACAGCCGGCATTGGAGTAGGCATAGCATTTTGTGAAAGAGACACACTGGGGAGCAGCGCAGTGGAACTACTTGCTTGCGGCCCCCCGGAAGGAGAGCTCGGCGCAGTCTGGCTGAGTAGCGGGACCAACACAGACACTAACTGCCGCCACCTGTCTTCTGCCTGCCCAGTCCCCCCTGCTTGCTGCGCCTGCTGGGCTGCCACCCCCGACCCATTAACCCCTGAGGTGCCTCCCCCGACCGCGCGCCGAGGCAATAGCCTGGCTCTCCGCAGCCACTGCCTCCTGGCTAAATGTAAGGGGGACATACCCAATCTAGCCGGGGATGGGGGGGGGTTCACCACCTCCCCAGTGTCCCCAAATTGTGCCCCCGCTGGTACCCCTGCCTGACTAGCCCTGCGCCCGCCCCCAGCCAACCTACTGGCCAGCCTAGGTATATTGGAGGGGCGGGCGGCAGGTAGAACCTCCACATTATTCCTGGCCAGCCTGCTGGCCAGGATGGGGATGCCAGATGGGCGCCCTGCAGCCTGGGCAGGGCTCCCGCCATGTGCGCCTCTCCCCCCTGCCAAATTATGGCGTGGCCTTGTGTCAGGCACCGCCGCCGGCCTAGCGCCCGCAGCGGCGCCTCTCCTGGCACCAGAAGCTCTATAGTTGCCCCGCGCAGCGTTGCTGCGAGCCCCCCTGCCTCCTCTCCCCCCTCTTGCTGCACTCGCTGCGGCCGGGCGCCCGATGGCGCGCCTCGCGCCGGGATCGCCGGCCGCGTCATCAGTGTGGGACCCGCGCCCACGTGACGCACTCGCCGCTGACCGCTGGACGCCCGCCGGACTCCTCTGACTGCCCCGCCGCAGGCCTGGAGAGGCCCCGACGGCAGGCCCGGCTATGGGTGAGTCCAGTGCGTCAGCCAGGCGGGCGGGGGGGGCGCACACTCCTAGATGGACGGGGCATGTTAAGACCCCGAGGCTGCTTACTGCCCTAAACTCACTAATATAGCTAGATAGAGAGAGAGGGATAGTACAGTTAAGTAGACAGGAAAGCTAAGGGAAAGAAAGATAGTTAGTATAAAGAATCTATAAGGGACAGTACAGGAGCTGGTAAGGCAGAGGTCTTACCAGTTCCAGAAAAATTCCCAGAGAGGAAGTCACTCTCTGGTCAGCAGACCCTTCTCTCCCCTCTAAGTCCTCCCACTGCCCCCATTGGCTGCCAGACGCAGCCCTTCCCCTCTCTGTTCATCAAGCCAGCATGATAAGCCCCTTCGGTGATTTATCTCACCTCTAGCTTAATCAGCCATCGGTGTTCCTATATATATATATATACAGGGGCGTCAACAGCAGTGTAGACCCCTGGGCATAGCAATGTATTGGGGCACCTACCGATCCTCCAGCGGTAAGGGTGGGGGAAGCTTTGATGTCCCCCAGGTGGTAGGGGGTATTATATCAACCGCTCAGCATGTAGGGCCTGGATCAGTAATTTCCACTAATTACACCTTTACTGCACAGATGGTGGGAGATTGGGTGGGAGAAGGGGGCATTGGGCTGAATGAAGGGGCCCTGATACATAACTTCCAGGGTGGTAGAGGATGTTTAATATGCAGAGGAGGGGTGTATAGTGGACTGGGCTTATTATTCATAATTTTCTGGTGGGAGGACAGCTTGCTTGACTGCATATATCTCCAGTTTCCAGGAATTGAAAACTAGAGAATCCCACCTACCAAACGATATTGGTGACTAGGGGATCAGAGTTCAGTAGGCAGAGCAATCTGCCAACGAGTATATAAAACTACATACCAGGTGTGTGGAGCTGGAGCAGTAACCAGCTGCTGGAAGGCTGATATCTCTGGTTTTGGGAACAGTAGAGACAAGCTACTAGTGTCCATCAAAGGGGGAGAATCCCAGCTTTTGAAATATACCCTCATAAAAACTCTTAATCAGACAGAACCTGAAATATCTGACTGGGAAGAGCAATTAACAGGCTTGGATGGGGACCACTGCTTTGAAGTCAGATATCTCCGGTTCCCAAGGGCCGATTTTTTAAATTCTTGAACCCATGGAAAGAGGGGACCCTCAGCTTTCAGTCTAGGGCCCTTAGACTCCTGGGGGGAGGAGTTTCTGGGTACTCAGAACCCCCCCCCCCCCCCCCCCCTGCGTGCGCTACTGCATAGTTACTCACAAAGAGTCAGTAAGCCAGTGCCATACAGATAGGCTGCCATAGATACACACGATGTGTCAGTAAGCCAGTTCTATACAGGGTAGGCTGCTATAGATACATGTAATGTGTCAGCAAGTCAGTGCTATACAGGGTAGTAGTGTTCCCGCTAGGCTTATTTCACAGGGCGCTGCGCCCTGCCCCTTTTATAGCTGCCGATTTCCGCCCTGCCTGTTTCTGCCCGCCCTGCATAGTTAATAGCCGCTGCCGCACTAGAAGTCTCCTCCCACTGACAGTGTAAGCTGCTAGCGCGGCAGCGTGTGGACACTCCCCCCTCAGCCCTGACATGCCGCAGCAGCGGGGGGGACAGTGAGCACCAGGAGATCACGGGGCAGAGGCTGCTCTGTGCGTGACAGTGCGTCCCCTTGAAGGCACCGGCCCAGAAGCCTGCTGGTGGTGACACCTGCTGGCTGGAGTCAGTGCTTGGCCCCCGGGGCCGGTGATGGACAGCTGGGCACCCTGGGATATGCAGCCCTCCCGCTCCCCGCCGCCGCGCACTTGTTAATGCGCCCGAGTGCAGCGTGTAGGGGGGTCCCGGCTCATCTGCCCCCTCTCCGCAGGCCACACGGACTCCTCAGCGCTGCCTCTGGGGGACTTTATGGGGGATATAACCCGCTCCGGAGAGTTACCCCTGCCAGAGGGCTGGGAGCAGGCCAGGGACATGGATGGCAAAGTTGATTATATTGATCACAGATAAGTGTCAAAGGTCTGTTTCATATGTGCAAGTTTATTTACATGTGCAATGCTAATAACCACCATTGTTGGCCATATAATATTGTCCAGTATACATAGGGAAGTTGCAGGAACCCAACTTTAACGTTTCAATTCCGGGCGCATTGTTTGCATTATATTGATCCACTCACATTTTCTGTAATCACAGTATGCATATTGCCAATCAAAACATTGTCCATAATAAATACAGGATGTGGCCAGGGGGTCTCAGGTGGTCAGAAGTAATGTACTCAAAGCCCAGCAGTATTCATAAATTTATCAGGTTTACATGGCTAAACTCAAGGAATTTGTGCTTGAAATAGGCAATACTTAATGGGTGCCAACAACACTATTGCCCATTCTCCATCACTGACATTATGATGTCAAAGTATGACCGATGTCACAGACCCATACTATTCATTCGCAGTATGAGTGCAGTGCACATGCAAATTGATGGTGTGACGCTCAGGTGTCACAAGATGGTTATATAGCATAAATGTGCCGATGGTGTGATGCTCAGGTGTCACAAGATGGATTATATACAGTAGCATAAATGTGCTGTTGGTGTGACGCTCACATACCTCCCAACTTTTGACGTTAACAAATAGGGACATGAAAAGGGGGCGGGCGTATGCAAATTAGGGTGCGGCTTATGCTAATTAGCCGCGACCTCATTTTCATACGAGAACAGACGCTGCACAGCGTCTATTCTACTAGATTGGGGGGTCTCCCAACTGCCACCCCCCGCAGCGGGACAATGCCTGCCGCGGGTGGGACAGCGGGACAGGACCCGAAAATCGTGACTGTCCCTCTAAAATCGTGACAGTTGGGAGGTATGCGCTCAGGTGTCACAAGATGGTTATATAGCATAAATGTGCTGATGGTGTGACACTCAGGTGTCACAGGATGGGTTATATAGCATAAATGTGCTGATGGTGTGACGCTCCGGTGTCACAAGATGGGTTATATAGCATAAATGTGCCGATGGTGTGACACTCAGGTGTCACAAGATGGTTATATAGCTATAGCATAAATGTGCCGATGGTGTGACGCTCCGATGTCACAAGACGGTTATATAGCATAAATGTGCCGATGGTGTGACGCTCCGATGTCACAAGACGGTTATATAGCAGAAATGTGCCGATGGTGTGACGCTCCGATGTCACAAGACGGTTATATAGCATAAATGTGCCGATGGTATGACGCTCGGGTGTCACAAGGTGGATTATATACTGTAGCAATAACGTGCTGATGGTTTGAAGATCAGGTGTCACCATTTTGACCTTTTAAATTAAAATATGCCCTCGCGAATGAAAAATGTGCCCTCGCGAATGAAAAATGTGCCCTTCCCGTGATCAGCACCCTGCCCTAAAAAACTTCTAGAGTGAACACTAGGTAGGCTACTATAGTTGGAAGCGGTACATCTGTCAGAACAGATTTAGGTCTACAATCATTAGGTCGACCCCGGAAGGTCGACTGTCCCCAAGGTCGACAGGGTTAAAGGTCGACATGGCTCAAGGTCGACATGACTTAAGGTCGACATGGGCCAAGGTCGACATAGTTTTAGGTCGATAGTCATTAGGTCGACATGAGTTTTTCACTTTTTTTTTACCCGAATGTCGACACAGTTGGAGTCGAACCGCAGCCCCTCGCATCGCTCGCTGCGCTCGGCACACTATTTTATTCTCCCACCACGCCCTAGTGGATGGTAGGGCATGAAATAACGCCTGTCGGCACATGTCGGCTCAAAGAACAGTGAAAAACTCATGTCGACCTAATGACTGTCGACCTAAAAACATGTCGACATTGGCCCATGTCGACCTTAAGTCATGTCGACCTTGAGCCATGTCGACCTTTAACCCTGAAACCCGACCTAATGACTGTCGACCTAAAAACATGTCGACATTGGCCCATGTCGACCTTAAGTCATGTCGACCTTGAGCCATGTCGACCTTTAACCCTGTCGACCTTGGGGACAGTCGACCTTCCGGGGTGGACCTAATGACTGTCGACCTAAGTCTGGTCTGACAGATGACCGTTTCCCCTATAGTTACACACAATTTGTCAGTAAAACGTTATATACTGTACAGTTACACAATGTGTCAGTAAGCCAGTGATATACAGGATAGGTAGATGTTACACTGACGGTCAGAGAGCAGTGATTCACTCCTAACATTCCGCTTATAAATCGTTAATGGTATCATTCAGTGTTTAAGACCTAGATCGTTTGCCCACCAGGTGAAGCGATATCTTTATCAATATCTCGTTTGCTAACAATATTGCATAGAGGTGATTCAGTATATCCAATCAGCCTTCCGCAGCTATCTATCCTATGGCTTACAGGTAACTCCACTATTGAGCCCTTCTGTCTAGGCCACACACAGTAACCTATCACTGTTACCATAACAACACAGGTGTTCCGCCAATGCGCATTTCACTTTAATGGCTTTATCTGGGTCGCACATGACCAGTAGCGGTGCCCGAACAGACCCCCACAGAGGCTGAAGCAGCACTGACAGACCCCTACCCAAACTTTAGTATGGTACTTGGCAAGGCCTGATACACTTGACAGCATTAAGACATGTTATATTGGTATAAAAAACCCTGCCCCAATCTGCAAAGCGCCTCCCACTTTGGTAATATATTTGCCCCTTTCAGGGTTGTAAATTGAGGCAGGTAGGAGATATGCTATTCTGCCCTTGCTTATACATACACATAGTCTAAATGTGGCCATACACACGCAGATTTATCTTCAGATCTGGCTGCTTGAAACAAAAAAATGGTTATGAATGAGAGCAAATGACAGTTGATCCTTTGCTTGGAAATGTTGGAAAACAGACAAACTGTCACTCATCCATAACCATGTTTTTGTTCCAACCAGCCAGATCTGAAGATAACTCTTACTAGTGTATGGGCACCACTTTATTTGTATACATATATTTGCCTGTATGGCTGCTGCTAATACCTGTGTGATGACATCACAATGGCCCTGTGATGACATAACAGTGATTCTATGATGTCACAATGCCTGGTGAGCCAGGACGGAACACTAGGAGTCATTCTGTTGCCTGGTCCCGACTTGTGCAGTCAGAGCTTTTGAACGTGTCTGATTATTCAGCATTTTCAGTTCATATATTGTGTTTGGAGAGGAGCAAGGAGAGAGAGGAGAGAGAGGAGGAAGGAGGAGATAAACGGGAGCAGCCCCGCGCTGCGTCCCGTTCTATAGTGGCAAGGTAAGTGCGCTCTTATTTCTATTCATACTTTTTTGTTTGAGCAATTGGGGTTCTTCATGGATTTCTTAAGGGGCGAGGCTCACCTGAAAGTGGGCGTGTCATAGCATAGAAGGCGGTTATGTCCCAATTTAGTGGGTGTTTCAGGGGGTCTTTGCCCAAACCTGTGGGGTTATTTATTATTTATATCAGTGCCGGTTGCCAATGACCCCCAACATTTTTGGCGTTCAATATGAGCTAAAATGGTTATTCGATTCCAGTGGGTTCGTGTCCCCCACACACACACAAACACTTTTTTATTTTGGTTTAAACCCTTTTTTTTTGGTTGGTGGTTAAATAATCACAATTTGCATGTGACAATGGGCACCGATATTATGCCCACATTTCACTGCAAATGAGGTTGCTGATAAATGGACTTTAAATAATAAAGCCCTTTATTTCCCCCATTACTCCATTATGGTATTGCATTCGCTGATACCTGCATATCTGTGGTCAGCTGTGTAACACATATTTATACTGATCCTACTAGCGGAGCATTGTGATTCCGGATTATAATCGTATGAATATAAAATGAATTGTGACAGGAGATCGGGGACCATATTCACTTTTTGCTTTTCATGGCGCCCAGAGAGGTCGCGTATAGTAGCGTAAAGGGCTTGCTTGGCTGCCTATTTCCGCTGCCTATCAAGCAGGTAAACTCCATCCCGCCAAAGGCACGCCCACCCCGCCACACAAATACCCGCACTATGTTGCAACGCGTACGCTTACACATTCACGCGTAAGCACCCGCATCGAATGATTTTTCCTCTGTTTGTTGTGTTTCCGTCCATTATGACTAGAAGGGATATTTATGTATAGCTTATTTATTATTTAATATTTCTATTTTATCTTTAATTAAGGTGACGCAGTGAGTCAAACTTGCTACAAGAGGGGAAATGGCCCAATTGCCGACAGAGAGCCAAGCCAAACAAGAACCCCGGGAGAGGCAGATGCCCCCGGCACCGCGGGTAAGACAGGCCCCACCGCCTCCCCGCGAGAAAAAGGCACCACCACCTCCCCGCGAGAGAAAGGCACCACCGCCTCCCCGCGAGAGAAAGGCCCCACCACCTCCCTGCGAGAGAAAGGCCCCACCGCCTCCCCGCGAGAAACAGGCCCCACCGGCACCGAGGGAGAGACAGGCCCCACCGGCACCGAGGGAGAGACAGGCCCCACCGGCACCGAGGGAGAGACAGGCCCCATCGGCACCAAGGGAGAGACAGGCCCCACCGGCACCAAGGGAGAGACAGGCCCCACCGGCACCAAGGGAGAGACAGGCTTCCTCACCACTGAGGAATTCGCCCCCGTCAATATCCACGGTGTGGCAAGAGCCAGCGCCACGATCAACGGAATGGTATACGCCCCCATCACCATCCATGGAGAGGCAAGAGACCCCGTTTCAATTCACAGAGTGGCATGAGAACCCATTCTCAATGGACTGGTATTCAGAGATCCCGGAAACATCCACGGAGTGGCAAGAGTCTCAGGAAGCATCCACGGAGTGGCAAGAGTCCCAGGAAGCATCCATGGTGTGGCAAGAGTCCCAGGAAGCATCCATGGTGTGGCAAGAGTCCCAGGAAACCTACACGGAGCGGCAAGAGACCCAGGAAACATCTATGGAGTGGCCCCCCGTCACCACCCACAGAGTGGTATACGCCCCCGTCACCATTCACGGAGTGGTATGCACCCCCGCCGCCATCCACGGAGTGGCATGCGCCCCCGTCACCATTTACGGAGTGGCAAGCGTCCCTGTCACTGGAGTGGCATGCACCCCCTACACCATCCAAGGAGTGGTATGCACCCCTGTCACCATCACGGAGTGGCATGCACTCCCAATGTAGAGGCGTCCCACTACATTTAAACTACTGTTAAATATGGAATATTGCACATAACAACCAATCAGACTGTATCTATTATCTCCTATACGATACTAAATAAATGAGTAGTCTAGATAATAGACAAATTATTTATTTAGTATTGTCTAGGATATACTAGATAGAATCTGATTGGTTGTTATGGGCAACATCCCATCTTCAACAGAATTCCCATCTTATACCCCATCATGTGTTATTTCCAACAACAATTTGGGTAATAAAATGAGTGGTGAATAATACTGTATCTCTGTGGTTATTTCCTCATTTGGAGCGTCTCCATGCTGAGTGAATGCTTTTTTAAATATGTCTACACACATCTCAGAGGGTTCCTTGGTCTATGAGAAGACCTAGCCATTACCCGATAATTCTGTCTGCACACATCTCAGAGGGCTCCTTGGTCTATGAGAAGGACCTAGCCATTACCCTTCATTCTCCTGTCTACACACATCTCAGAGGGTTCCTTGGTCTATGAGGAGACATAGCCATTACCCATGATTCTTCTATCTACATACATCTCAGAGGGTTCCTTGGTTCCTTTCTCCTATCTACAGACATCTCAAAGGGTTTCTTGATCTATGAGGAGACATAGCCATTACCCCATCATTCTCCTGTCTACACACAACTCAGATGGGTTCCTTGGTCTATGAGGAGATGCAGCCATTACCTCATCATTATTGTGTCTATATACAGGACATCTCAGAGGGTTCCTTGGTCTAGGAGGAGACCCCTTGGTCTAGGAGGAGACCCCATCATTCTCCTCAACAGGTTTAGTGTATAGATACACAGATTGAGGAGATCCCTTCACCGGCGCACACCAATAGATAAAGGAATGTTACATCCCTAGTGAGTGGACAACGTTCCTCTTCTCCGCCTCCGAATCGGGGATAGGGTCACTGTTCCCGGATTACCCCTTAGCTAAATTTCGGACACCTTTTTTCCTCTTTTCCTGTGTAGACAAATCTGCTTCCTCGGTATTAACCGTGGGTTTGCAGACCAGGATAAAAGGCACAAAGATATCCAATAGTGAAGTAAGTTCTTTTTAATAAG
Organism: Crinia signifera; assembly: GCF_055691185.1. Classification (NCBI taxonomy): domain Eukaryota; kingdom Metazoa; phylum Chordata; class Amphibia; order Anura; family Myobatrachidae; genus Crinia; species Crinia signifera. The sequence goes on along the minus strand of NW_028142850.1, from coordinate 641,304 downwards.
TAATCCAATATCATATAATATAAAACATGCAAACACAAATAACACACCAAAACAATAATGGGCCAAGTACTGGTGGGATGCAGGTGGATAATTACCCTCTAAGTAGAGAACTGAGTTTAGGCAGCTCTCATCGATCGCATAAGGTATCCAAGGACTCTAAGCAGGTACCGGTACACCTCCGTTGAGATCCAGGGACACGGGTAAAGATATCCACGATGCTCACCAAACAGAAACTTTCTGGGCCCCTCCGACGCGTTTCCACCTCTACTGAGGTCTTTATCATTCTCCTGTTTACACACATCTCAGAGGGTTCCTTGCTTTGGTCCTTGCAGTATTTAAAACAGCCATTAAAATCCTGTAATTTCAGTAATGTTACAAATGCCTGGGGTGTTCATACAGTAGGTTGCGGCACATTCAAAATGTTACCTCAGGAAACAAAATGGCCACTTCACAAAAGCGCTGCAGTGAGGCCCCTTGTTCACAGTGACTGATATTTTGCATCTTCCTAACAAGTTTGTGCTAAAATAATACACACAATGCAATATTAGCATTTCTGTCTGTCAAAAAGTGTATTAGTAGGTCGACGATAACTAGGTCAATGGTCATTAGGTCAATCACTATTGGTCGACAGTAAAAAGGTGCACTATGGTTGACATGGACTAAAGTTTGAGACAAGCAAAAGGTCGACATGACTTTTTAAGATTTTTAGTGCCTAGGTCAACAACAGTCGACATAGACCCTCAATTAGTGTACCAAGTACCCTCGTATGGTGCCTCCCTCGCCATACTTTACCATTACCAATTGTAGGCCACGTGGATAATAAATTATAACAAGTTATCCAAGTGAAAAAGGTTGGAAAGAGATAAAAACAGCCAACCCGCTTCTAACTGCCATGTTACGGCCTGTGTTTCAAAAATGTCAGCTAAGAGCTGATTGGTTGGTAACTTAGCTCTCTCCAATCTTTGATAAATATCCTCCTTACAGACACAGCAGGCTTCTTCCGAACACTTCAAGTCCAGAGATTATTTGGTGCAGACAAGGAAATGGGTAATTATGTCCTGACAATACAGTGTACAGCATACAAAAAGACCAACAAGCCTTGATGAACAGCACACGTGGCACACTTATCTCTCTCCTTATGTACACACCACTGGAGAGTGGTATAGTCAGATGATTATCGATTTTGGCCACACTTTATTTCATACAAACGGAGAAGAGGAGACGCCCAATCCACATGTGGTAGGGAATATGGATTGTACGCTCCACTGGGGCAGGGACTGATGTGAATGTTCAAATATTCTCTGTAAAGTGCAGTGGAATCTGTGTGCGCTATATAAGAAACTGCTAATAAATAAATTAATAATATAGGGATGTATGGTATTTTCTCCCCACTCAGGCAGGCATCTTCGGTGATGGGTATCCATATATAACAAGAATCCCTTTCAATACTGCGGTCATCTCTACTGTATAGACCAGTTTGAGGCGGAGAAGAGGAGACTAATATACCTTCATAGGGATGTATTATCTATTGATAGCGCTGATGAACGAGACACGATTTCATATGGTCTTGCATATGATCTTTTTCTTTCATGTGTTTATATGGTGTGGGGACACCATCCCTGTGTCTTCATCCACCAAGATGCATTCTAAGCACGATTTGAACACCTTTATATTACTTTCATACTATAGAGTAGGCTACTATAGTTACACACAATGTGTCAGTAAGCCAGTGCTATTACAGGGTGACCTGCTAAACTTACACACAATATGTCAGTAAGTCAGTGCTATACAGGGTAGGCTGCTATAGCTATACACAATATGTCAGTAAGACGTGCTATACAGGGTAGGCTGCTATAGATACATGTAATGCGTCAGTAAGCCAGTGCTATTACAGGGTAGGCTACTATAGTTACACACAATGTGTCAGTAAGCCAGTGCTATACAGAGTAGGCTACTATAGTTATACACAATGTGTCAGTAAGCCAGTGCTATACAGGGTAGGCTACTATAGTTACACACAATGCGTCAGTAAGCCAGTGCTATACAGGGTGAACTGCTATAGACACACACAATGTGTCAGTAAGCCAATGCTCTACAGGGTAGGGTACTATAGTTACACAAACAATGTGTCAGTAAGCCAGTGCTATACAAAGTAGGCTATTATAGTTACACACAATGTGTCAGTAAGCCAGTGCTATACAGGGTTGGCTACTATAGTTACACACAATGCGTCAGTAAGCCAGTGCTATACAGGGTGAACTGCTATAGACACACACAATGTGTCAGTAAGCCAGTGCTCTACAGGGTAGGGTACTATAGTTACACACACAATGTGTCAGTAAGCCAGTGCTATACAAAGTAGGCTATTATAGTTACACACAATGTGTCAGTAAGCCAGTGCTATACAGGGTTGGCTACTATAGTTACACACAATGCGTCAGTAAGCCAGTGCTATACAGGGTGAACTGCTATAGACACACACAATGTGTCAGTAAGCCAGTGCTCTACAGGGTAGGGTACTATAGTTACACACACAATGTGTCGGTAAGCCAGTGCATACAAAGTAGGCTATTATAGTTACACACAATGTGTCAGTAAGCCAGTGCTATACAGGGTAGGCTACTATAGTTACACACAATGCATCAGTAAGCCAGTGCTATACAGGGTGAACTGCTATAGATACATACAATGTGTCAGTAAGCCAGTGCTATACAGGGTAGGGTACTATAGTTACACACACAATGTGTCGGTAAGCCAATGCTATACAGAGTAGGTTAATATAGCTACACACAATGCTTCTGTAAGCTAGTGTTATACAGGTTGGTCGTCTATATATATTTTTGGGGGCCTAGGGCAGGCATTCCCAACCACGGTCCTCAAGGCACGCCAACAGTGCAGGTTTTAGTGATATCCAGGCTTCAGTACAGATGGTTTACTCAGAATCCCTCAGATACTAATTAAGTCACCTGTGCTCAAGTCTGGATATCTACAAAACCTGCACTGTTGGTGTGCCTTGAGGACCGTGGTTGGCCTGCTCGAGGGTGCAGTGATTAAAAAAGATTGGGAACCCCTGAAGTAGGCTGATATAGTTACACACAATGCTTCAGTAAGCTAGTGCTATACAAAGTAGGATACTATAGTTACACATAATGCGTCAGTAAGCCAGTGCTATACAAGGTGAGCTGCTATAGATACACACTGTGTCAGTAAGCCAGGGCTATACAGGGTGAGCTGCTATAGATACACACACTGTGTCAGTAAGCCAGGGCTATACAGGGTGAGCTGCTATAGATACACACACTGGGCGGGATGTACTAAAGGGAAAATGCGGTAAAACCCCCGTTTTACCGCATTTTCCTATGTACCATTACCCGGCCGCACAGATTTCGCTGGGCAGGGTAGCTACATATAGAAGCCTATGGGCTTCTTTTCGCCACCCGCCGCAACCCCACCACCTCACCGACCCCCCCTTTCCCCCTCCCTTGGGCCTACCCTTCTTGCAGGTCCTCCTGGACCACGGAAGGTAAGCCCTTCCTCCCCCTATCAACGCAGCCGGACGTCCTTCCAGCTGCGGGGGGGAGGAGGAGGCGTCGGGGACAGCCTGCTTAGCTGTCCCCAGCGTGTAGGCATCAGGAGGCGGCAGGCAGGGTCTCCGTCACTGCATCGCGATGCCAGCCGCATATGTTAGTACATATGCGCTGGCATCGCGGCGGACAGCGGCGAAGGGCGGCGATGTATATTAATACATCCCGCCCACTGTGTCAGTAAGCCAGTTGTTATACAGGGTGAGCTGCTATAGTTACACACAATGCGTCAGTAAGCCAATGCTATACAGGGTAGGCTACTATAATTAAATGCAATGTGTCAGTAAGTCAGTGCTATTACAGGGTGAGCTGCTAAATTTACATTAAATGTGTCAGTAAACCAGTGCTATACAGAGTAGGCTACTATAGTTACACACAATGCGTCAGCAAGCCAGTGCTATACAGGGTGAACTGCCATAGCAGTGGCAAACGCAGGATTTTCAGAAGGGGGTTTCCAGAGGGGCGGAGCAAAGCACGGAGATGGACACTTAGGTGACCCAGTATATGCCGGGTCAGTTAAAGTATTATAGATAGACCAAATGTATATAAATAATAATAATTATATATATGTATATATATATAAATATATATATATATATATATATATACACACACACAAACACACACACACACACACACATATATATATATATATATATATATATATACAGGGGCGTCAACAGAAGTGTAGACCCCTGGGCATAGCAATGTATTGGGGCACCTACCGATCCTCCAGCGGTAAGGGTGGGGGAAGCTTTGATGTCCCCCAGGTGGTAGGGGGTATTATATCAACCGCTCAGCATGTAGGGCCTGGATCAGTAATTTCCACTAATTACACCTTTACTGCACAGATGGTGGGAGATTGGGTGGGAGAAGGGGGCATTGGGCTGAATGAAGGGGCCCTGATACATAACTTCCAGGGTGGTAGAGGATGTTTAATATGCAGAGGAGGGGTGTATAGTGGACTGGGCTTATTATTCATAATTTTCTGGTGGGAGGACAGCTTGCTTGACTGCAGATATCTCCAGTTTCCAGGAATTGAAAACTAGAGAATCCCACCTACCAAACGATATTGGTGACTAGGGGATCAGAGTTCAGTAGGCAGAGCAATCTGCCAACGAGTATATAAAACTACATACCAGGTGTGTGGAGCTGGAGCAGTAACCAGCTGCTGGAAGGCTGATATCTCTGGTTTTGGGAACAGTAGAGACAAGCTACTAGTGTCCATCAAAGGGGGAGAATCCCAGCTTTTGAAATATACCCTCATAAAAACTCTTAATCAGACAGAACCTGAAATATCTGACTGGGAAGAGCAATTAACAGGCTTGGATGGGGACCACTGCTTTGAAGTCAGATATCTCCGGTTCCCAAGGGCCGATTTTTTTAATTCTTGAACCCATGGAAAGAGGGGACCCTCAGCTTTCAGTCTAGGGCCCTTAGACTCCTGGGGGGAGGGGTTTCTGGGTACTCAGAAACCCCCCCCCCCCCCCCCCTGCATGCGCTACTGCATAGTTACTCACAAAGAGTCAGTAAGCCAGTGCCATACAGATAGGCTGCCATAGATACACACGATGTGTCAGTAAGCCAGTTCTATACAGGGTAGGCTGCTATAGATACATGTAATGTGTCAGCAAGTCAGTGCTATACAGGGTAGTAGTGTTCCCGCTAGGCTTATTTCACAGGGCGCTGCGCCCTGCCCCTTTTATAGCTGCCGATTTCCGCCCTGCCTGTTTCTGCCCGCCCTGCATAGTTAATAGCCGCTGCCGCACTAGAAGTCTCCTCCCACTGACAGTGTAAGCTGCTAGCGCGGCAGCGTGTGGACACTCCCCCCTCAGCCCTGACATGCCGCAGCAGCGGGGGGGACAGTGAGCACCAGGAGATCACGGGGCAGAGGCTGCTCTGTGCGTGACAGTGCGTCCCCTTGAAGGCACCGGCCCAGAAGCCTGCTGGTGGTGACACCTGCTGGCTGGAGTCAGTGCTTGGCCCCCGGGGCCGGTGATGGACAGCTGGGCACCCTGGGATATGCAGCCCTCCCGCTCCCCGCCGCCGCGCACTTGTTAATGCGCCCGAGTGCAGCGTGTAGGGGGGTCCCGGCTCATCTGCCCCCTCTCCGCAGGCCACACGGACTCCTCAGCGCTGCCTCTGGGGGACTTTATGGGGGATATAACCCGCTCCGGAGAGTTACCCCTGCCAGAGGGCTGGGAGCAGGCCAGGGACATGGATGGCAAAGTTGATTATATTGATCACACATAAGTGTCAAAGGTCTGTTTCATATGTGCAAGTTTATTTACATGTGCAATGCTAATAACCACCATTGTTGGCCATATAATATTGTCCAGTATACATAGGGAAGTTGCAGGAACCCAACTTTAACGTTTCAATTCCGGGCGCATTGTTTGCATTATATTGATCCACTCACATTTTCTGTAATCACAGTATGCATATTGCCAATCAAAACATTGTCCATAATAAATACAGGATGTGGCCAGGGGGTCTCAGGTGGTCAGAAGTAATGTACTCAAAGCCCAGCAGTATTCATAAATTTATCAGGTTTACATGGCTAAACTCAAGGAATTTTTGCTTGAAATAGGCAATACTTAATGGGTGCCAACAACACTATTGCCCATTCTCCATCACTGACATTATGATGTCAAAGTATGACCGATGTCACAGACCCATACTATTCATTCGCAGTACGAGTGCAGTGCACATGCAAATTGATGGTGTGACGCTCAGGTGTCACAAGATGGTTATATAGCATAAATGTGCCGATGGTGTGATGCTCAGGTGTCACAAGATGGATTATATACAGTAGCATAAATGTGCTGTTGGTGTGACTCTCACATACCTCCCAACTTTTGACGTTAACAAATAGGGACACGAAAAGGGGGCGGGCGTATGCAAATGAGGGTGCGGCTTATGCTAATTAGCCGCGACCTCATTTTCATACGAGAACAGACGCTGCACAGCGTCTATTCTACTAGATTGGGGGGTCTCCCAACTGCCACCCCCCGCAGCGGGACAATGCCTGCCGCGGGTGGGACAGCGGGACAGGACCCGAAAATCGTGACTGTCCCTCTAAAATCGTGACAGTTGGGAGGTATGCGCTCAGGTGTCACAAGATGGTTATATAGCATAAATGTGCTGATGGTGTGACACTCAGGTGTCACAGGATGGGTTATATAGCATAAATGTGCTGATGGTGTGACGCTCCGGTGTCACAACATGGGTTATATAGCATAAATGTGCCGATGGTGTGACACTCAGGTGTCACAAGATGGTTATATAGCTATAGCATAAATGTGCCGATGGTGTGACGCTCCGATGTCACAAGACGGTTATATAGCATAAATGTGCCGATGGTGTGACGCTCCGATGTCACAAGACGGTTATATAGCATAAATGTGCCGATGGTGTGACGCTCCGATGTCACAAGACGGTTATATAGCATAAATGTGCCGATGGTATGACGCTCGGGTGTCACAAGGTGGATTATATACTGTAGCAATAACGTGCTGATGGTTTGAAGATCAGGTGTCGCCATTTTGACCTTTTAAATTAAAATATGCCCTCGCGAATGAAAAATGTGCCCTCGCGAATGAAAAATGTGCCCTTCCCGTGATCAGCACCCTGCCCTAAAAAACTTCTAGAGTGAACACTAGGTAGGCTACTATAGTTGGAAGCGGTACATCTGTCAGAACAGATTTAGGTCTACAGTCATTAGGTCGACCCCGGAAGGTCGACTGTCCCCAAGGTCGACAGGGTTAAAGGTCGACATGGCTCAAGGTCGACATGACTTAAGGTCGACATGGGCCAAGGTCGACATAGTTTTAGGTCGATAGTCATTAGGTCGACATGAGTTTTTCACTTTTTTTTTACCCGAATGTCGACACAGTTGGAGTCGAACCGCAGCCCCTCGCATCGCTCGCTGCGCTCGGCACACTATTTTATTCTCCCACCACGCCCTAGTGGATGGTAGGGCATGAAATAACGCCTGTCGGCACATGTCGGCTCAAAGAACAGTGAAAAACTCATGTCGACCTAATGACTGTCGACCTAAAAACATGTCGACATTGGCCCATGTCGACCTTAAGTCATGTCGACCTTGAGCCATGTCGACCTTTAACCCTGAAACCCGACCTAATGACTGTCGACCTAAAACATGTCGACATTGGCCCATGTCGACCTTAAGTCATGTCGACCTTGAGCCATGTCGACCTTTAACCCTGTCGACCTTGGGGACAGTCGACCTTCCGGGGTGGACCTAATGACTGTCGACCTAAGTCTGGTCTGACAGATGACCGTTTCCCCTATAGTTACACACAATTTGTCAGTAAAACGTTATATACTGTACAGTTACACAATGTGTCAGTAAGCCAGTGATATACAGGGTAGGTAGATGTTACACTGACGGTCAGAGAGCAGTGATTCACTCCTAACATTCCGCTTATAAATCGTTAATGGTATCATTCAGTGTTTAAGACCTAGATCATTTGCCCACCAGGTGAAGCGATATCTTTATCAATATCTCGTTTGCTAACAATATTGCATAGAGGTGATTCAGTATATCCAATCAGCCTTCTGCAGCTATCTATCCTATGGCTTACAGGTAACTCCACTATTGAGCCCTTCTGTCTAGGCCACACACAGTAACCTATCACTGTTACCATAACAACACAGGTGTTCCGCCAATGCGCATTTTACTTTAATGGCTTTATCTGGGTCGCACATGACCAGTAGCGGTGCCCGAACAGACCCCCACAGAGGCTGAAGCAGCACTGACAGACCCCTACCCAAACTTTAGTATGGTACTTGGCAAGGCCTGATACACTTGACAGCATTAAGACATGTTATATTGGTATAAAAAACCCTGCCCCAATCTGCAAAGCGCCTCCCACTTTGGTAATATATTTGCCCCTTTCAGGGTTGTAAATTGAGGCAGGTAGGAGATATGCTATTCTGCCCTTGCTTATACATACACATAGTCTAAATGTGGCCATACACACGCAGATTTATCTTCAGATCTGGCTGCTTGAAACAAAAAAATGGTTATGGATGAGAGCAAATGACAGTTGATCCTTTGCTTGAAAATGTTGGAAAACAGACAAACTGTCACTCATCCATAACCATGTTTTTGTTCCAACCAGCCAGATCTGAAGATAACTCTTACTAATGTATGGGCACCACTTTATTTGTATACATATATTTGCCTGTATGGCTGCTGCTAATACCTGTGTGATGACATCACAATGGCCCTGTGATGACATAACAGTGATTCTATGATGTCACAATGCCTGGTGAGCCAGGACGGAACACTAGGAGTCATTCTGTTGCCTGGTCCCGACTTGTGCAGTCAGAGCTTTTGAACGTGTCTGATTATTCAGCATTTTCAGTTCATATATTGTGTTTGGAGAGGAGCAAGGAGAGAGAGGAGAGAGAGGAGGAAGGAGGAGATAAACGGGAGCAGCCCCGCGCTGTGTCCCGTTCTATAGTGGCAAGGTAAGTGCGCTCTTATTTCTATTCATACTTTTTTGTTTGAGCAATTGGGGTTCTTCATGGATTTCTTAAGGGGCGAGGCTCACCTGAAAGTGGGCGTGTCATAGCATAGAAGGCGGTTATGTCCCAATTTAGTGGGTGTTTCAGGGGGTCTTTGCCCAAACCTGTGGGGTTATTTATTATTTATATCAGTGCCGGTTGCCAATGACCCCCAACATTTTTGGCGTTCAATATGAGCTAAAATGGTTATTCGATTCCAGTGGGTTCGTGTCCCCCACACACACACAAACACTTTTTTATTTTGGTTTAAACCCTTTTTTTTTTGTTGGTGGTTAAATAATCACAATTTGCATGTGACAATGGGCACCGATATTATGCCCACATTTCACTGCAAATGAGGTTGCTGATAAATGGACTTTAAATAATAAAGCCCTTTATTTCCCCCATTACTCCATTATGGTATTGCATTCGCTGATACCTGCATATCTGTGGTCAGCTGTGTAACACATATTTATACTGATCCTACTAGCGGAGCATTGTGATTCCGGATTATAATCGTATGAATATAAAATGAATTGTGACAGGAGATCGGGGACCATATTCACTTTTTGCTTTTCATGGCGCCCAGAGAGGTCGCGTATAGTAGCGTAAAGGGCTTGCTTGGCTGCCTATTTCCGCTGCCTATCAAGCAGGTAAACTCCATCCCGCCAAAGGCACGCCCACCCCGCCACACAAATACCCGCACTATGTTGCAACGCGTACGCTTACACATTCACGCGTAAGCACCCGCATCGAATGATTTTTCCTCTGTTTGTTGTGTTTCCGTCCATTATGACTAGAAGGGATATTTATGTATAGCTTATTTATTATTTAATATTTCTATTTTATCTTTAATTAAGGTGACGCAGTGAGTCAAACTTGCTACAAGAGGGGAAATGGCCCAATTGCCGACAGAGAGCCAAGCCAAACAAGAACCCCGGGAGAGGCAGATGCCCCCGGCACCGCGGGTAAGACAGGCCCCACCGCCTCCCCGCGAGAAAAAGGCACCACCACCTCCCCGCGAGAGAAAGGCACCACCGCCTCCCCGCGAGAGAAAGGCCCCACCACCTCCCTGCGAGAGAAAGGCCCCACCGCCTCCCCGCGAGAAACAGGCCCCACCGGCACCGAGGGAGAGACAGGCCCCACCGGCACCGAGGGAGAGACAGGCCCCACCGGCACCGAGGGAGAGACAGGCCCCATCGGCACCAAGGGAGAGACAGGCCCCACCGGCATCAAGGGAGAGACAGGCCCCACCGGCACCAAGGGAGAGACAGGCTTCCTCACCACTGAGGAATTCGCCCCCGTCAATATCCACGGTGTGGCAAGAGCCAGCGCCACGATCAACGGAATGGTATACGCCCCCATCACCATCCATGGAGAGGCAAGAGACCCCGTTTCAATTCACAGAGTGGCATGAGAACCCATTCTCAATGGACTGGTATTCAGAGATCCCGGAAACATCCACGGAGTGGCAAGAGTCTCAGGAAGCATCCACGGAGTGGCAAGAGTCCCAGGAAGCATCCACGGTGTGGCAAGAGTCCCAGAAAGCATCCATGGTGTGGCAAGAGTCCCAGGAAACCTACACGGAGCGGCAAGAGACCCAGGAAACATCTATGGAGTGGCCCCCCGTCACCACCCACAGAGTGGTATACGCCCCCGTCACCATTCACGGAGTGGTATGCACCCCCGCCGCCATCCACGGAGTGGCATGCGCCCCCGTCACCATTTACGGAGTGGCAAGCGTCCCTGTCACTGGAGTGGCATGCACCCCCTACACCATCCAAGGAGTGGTATGCACCCCTGTCACCATCACGGAGTGGCATGCACTCCCAATGTAGAGGCGTCCCACTACATTTAAACTACTGTTAAATATGGAATATTGCACATAACAACCAATCAGACTGTATCTATTATCTCCTATACGATACTAAATAAATGAGTAGTCTAGATAATAGACAAATTATTTATTTAGTATTGTCTAGGATATACTAGATAGAATCTGATTGGTTGTTATGGGCAACATCCCATCTTCAACAGAATTCCCATCTTATACCCCATCATGTGTTATTTCCAACAACAATTTGGGTAATAAAATGAGTGGTGAATAATACTGTATCTCTGTGGTTATTTCCTCATTTGGAGCGTCTCCATGCTGAGTGAATGCTTTTTTAAATATGTCTACACACATCTCAGAGGGTTCCTTGGTCTATGAGAAGACCTAGCCATTACCCGATAATTCTGTCTGCACACATATCAGAGGGCTCCTTGGTCTATGAGAAGGACCTAGCCATTACCCTTCATTCTCCTGTCTACACACATCTCAGAGGGTTCCTTGGTCTATGAGGAGACATAGCCATTACCCATGATTCTTCTATCTACATACATCTCAGAGGGTTCCTTGGTTCCTTTCTCCTATCTACAGACATCTCAAAGGGTTTCTTGATCTATGAGGAGACATAGCCATTACCCCATCATTCTCCTGTCTACACACAACTCAGATGGGTTCCTTGGTCTATGAGGAGATGCAGCCATTACCTCATCATTATTGTGTCTATATACAGGACATCTCAGAGGGTTCCTTGGTCTAGGAGGAGACCCCTTGGTCTAGGAGGAGACCCCATCATTCTCCTCAACAGGTTTAGTGTATAGATACACAGATTGAGGAGATCCCTTCACCGGCGCACACCAATAGATAAAGGAATGTTACGTCCCTAGTGAGTGGACAACGTTCCACTTCTCCGCCTCCGAATCGGGGATAGGGTCACTGTTCCCGGATTACCCCTTAGCTAAATTTCGGACACCTTTTTTCCTCTTTTCCTGTGTAGACAAATCTGCTTCCTCGGTATTAACCGTGGGTTTGCAGACCAGGATAAAAGGCACAAAGATATCCAATAGTGAAGTAAGTTCTTTTTAATAAGTAATCCAATATCATATAATATAAAACATGCAAACACAAATAACACACCAAAACAATAATGGGCCAAGTACTGGTGGGATGCAGGTGGATAATTACCCTCTAAGTAGAGAACTGAGTTTAGGCAGCTCTCATCGATCGCATAAGGTATCCAAGGACTCTAAGCAGGTACCGGTACACCTCCGTTGAGATCCAGGGACACGGGTAAAGATATCCACGATGCTCACCAAACAGAAACTTTCTGGGCCCCTCCGACGCGTTTCCACCTCTACTGAGGTCTTTATCATTCTCCTGTTTACACACATCTCAGAGGGTTCCTTGCTTTGGTCCTTGCAGTATTTAAAACAGCCATTAAAATCCTGTAATTTCAGTAATGTTACAAATGCCTGAGGTGTTCATACAGTAGGTTGCGGCACATTCAAAATGTTACCTCAGGAAACAAAATGGCCACTTCACAAAAGCGCTGCAGTGAGGCCCCTTGTTCACAGTGACTGATATTTTGCATCTTCCTAACAAGTTTGTGCTAAAATAATACACACAATGCAATATTAGCATTTCTGTCTGTCAAAAAGTGTATTAGTAGGTCGACGATAACTAGGTCAATGGTCATTAGGTCAATCACTATTGGTCGACAGTAAAAAGGTCTACATGCACTATGGTTGACATGGACTAAAGTTTGAGACAAGCAAAAGGTCGACATGACTTTTTAAGATTTTTAGTGCCTAGGTCAACAACAGTCGACATAGACCCTCAATTAGTGTACCAAGTACCCTCGTATGGTGCCTCCCTCGCCATACTTTACCATTACCAATTGTAGGCCACGTGGATAATAAATTATAACAAGTTATCCAAGTGAAAAAGGTTGGAAAGAGATAAAAACAGCCAACCCGCTTCTAACTGCCATGTTACGGCCTGTGTTTCAAAAATGTCAGCTAAGAGCTGATTGGTTGGTAACTTAGCTCTCTCCAATCTTTGATAAATATCCTCCTTACAGACACAGCAGGCTTCTTCCGAACACTTCAAGTCCAGAGATTATTTGGTGCAGACAAGGAAATGGGTAATTATGTCCTGACAATACAGTGTACAGCATACAAAAAGACCAACAAGCCTTGATGAACAGCACACGTGGCACACTTATCTCTCTCCTTATGTACACACCACTGGAGAGTGGTATAGTCAGATGATTATCGATTTTGGCCACACTTTATTTCATACAAACGGAGAAGAGGAGACGCCCAATCCACATGTGGTAGGGAATATGGATTGTACGCTCCACTGGGGCAGGGACTGATGTGAATGTTCAAATATTCTCTGTAAAGTGCAGTGGAATCTGTGTGCGCTATATAAGAAACTGCTAATAAATAAATTAATAATATAGGGATGTATGGTATTTTCTCCCCACTCAGGCAGGCATCTTCGGTGATGGGTATCCATATATAACAAGAATCCCTTTCAATACTGCGGTCATCTCTACTGTATAGACCAGTTTGAGGCGGAGAAGAGGAGACTAATATACCTTCATAGGGATGTATTATCTATTGATAGCGCTGATGAACGAGACACGATTTCATATGGTCTTGCATATGATCTTTTTCTATTATGTGTTTATATGGTGTGGGGACACCATCCCTGTGTCTTCGTCCACCAAGATGCATTCTAAGCACGATTTGAACATCTTTATATTACTTTCATACTATAGAGTAGGCTACTATAGTTACACACAATGTGTCAGTAAGCCAGTGCTATTACAGGGTGACCTGCTAAACTTACACACAATATGTCAGTAAGTCAGTGCTATACAGGGTAGGCTGCTATAGCTATACACAATATGTCAGTAAGACGTGCTATACAGGGTAGGCTGCTATAGATACATGTAATGCGTCAGTAAGCCAGTGCTATTACAGGGTAGGCTACTATAGTTACACACAATGTGTCAGTAAGCCAGTGCTATACAGAGTAGGCTACTATAGTTATACACAATGTGTCAGTAAGCCAGTGCTATACAGGGTAGGCTACTATAGTTACACACAATGCGTCAGTAAGCCAGTGCTATACAGGGTGAACTGCTATAGACACACACAATGTGTCAGTAAGCCAATGCTCTACAGGGTAGGGTACTATAGTTACACAAACAATGTGTCAGTAAGCCAGTGCTATACAAAGTAGGCTATTATAGTTACACACAATGTGTCAGTAAGCCAGTGCTATACAGGGTTGGCTACTATAGTTACACACAATGCGTCAGTAAGCCAGTGCTATACAGGGTGAACTGCTATAGACACACACAATGTGTCAGTAAGCCAGTGCTCTACAGGGTAGGGTACTATAGTTACACACACAATGTGTCAGTAAGCCAGTGCTATACAAAGTAGGCTATTATAGTTACACACAATGTGTCAGTAAGCCAGTGCTATACAGGGTTGGCTACTATAGTTACACACAATGCGTCAGTAAGCCAGTGCTATACAGGGTGAACTGCTATAGACACACACAATGTGTCAGTAAGCCAGTGCTCTACAGGGTAGGGTACTATAGTTACACACACAATGTGTCAGTAAGCCAGTGCATACAAAATAGGCTATTATAGTTACACACAATGTGTCAGTAAGCCAGTGCTATACAGGGTAGGCTACTATAGTTACACACAATGCATCAGTAAGCCAGTGCTATACAGGGTGAACTGCTATAGATACATACAATGTGTCAGTAAGCCAGTGCTATACAGGGTAGGGTACTATAGTTACACACACAATGTGTCGGTAAGCCAGTGCTATACAGAGTAGGTTAATATAGCTACACACAATGCTTCTGTAAGCTAGTGTTATACAGGTTGGTCGTCTATATATATTTTTGGGGGCCTAGGGCAGGCATTCCCAACCACGGTCCTCAAGGCACGCCAACAGTGCAGGTTTTAGTGATATCCAGGCTTCAGTACAGATGGTTTACTCAGAATCCCTCAGATACTAATTAAGTCACCTGTGCTCAAGTCTGGATATCTACAAAACCTGCACTGTTGGTGTGCATTGAGGACCGTGGTTGGCCTGCTCGAGGGTGCAGTGATTAAAAAAGATTGGGAACCCCTGAAGTAGGCTGATATAGTTACACACAATGCTTCAGTAAGCTAGTGCTATACAAAGTAGGATACTATAGTTACACATAATGCGTCAGTAAGCCAGTGCTATACAAGGTGAGCTGCTATAGATACACACTGTGTCAGTAAGTCAGGGCTATACAGGGTGAGCTGCTATAGATACACACACTGTGTCAGTAAGCCAGGGCTATACAGGGTGAGCTGCTATAGATACACACACTGGGCGGGATGTACTAAAGGGAAAATGCGGTAAAACCCCCGTTTTACCGCATTTTCCTATGTACCATTACCCGGCCGCACGGATTTCGCTGGGCAGGGTAGCTACATATAGAAGCCTATGGGCTTCTTTTCGCCACCCGCCGCAACCCCACCACCTCACCGACCCCCCCTTTCCCCCTCCCTTGGGCCTACCCTTCTTGCAGGTCCTCCTGGACCACGGAAGGTAAGCCCTTCCTCCCCCTATCAACGCAGCCGGACGTCCTTCCAGCTGCAGGGGGGAGGAGGAGGCGTCGGGGACAGCCTGCTTAGCTGTCCCCAGCGTGTAGGCATCAGGAGGCGGCAGGCAGGGTCTCCGTCACTGCATCGCGATGCCAGCCGCATATGTTAGTACATATGCGCTGGCATCGCGGCGGACAGCGGCGAAGGGCGGCGATGTATATTAATACATCCCGCCCACTGTGTCAGTAAGCCAGTTGTTATACAGGGTGAGCTGCTATAGTTACACACAATGCGTCAGTAAGCCAATGCTATACAGGTTAGGCTACTATAATTAAATGCAATGTGTCAGTAAGTCAGTGCTATTACAGGGTGAGCTGCTAAATTTACATTAAATGTGTCAGTAAACCAGTGCTATACAGAGTAGGCTACTATAGTTACACACAATGCGTCAGCAAGCCAGTGCTATACAGGGTGAACTGCCATAGCAGTGGCAAACGCAGGATTTTCAGAAGGGGGTTTCCAGAGGGGCGGAGCAAAGCACGGAGATGGACACTTAGGTGACCCAGTATATGCCGGGTCAGTTAAAGTATTATAGATAGACCAAATGTATATAAATAATAATTATATATATGCAGGGGCGGATCCAGGATAAAATAACAGGGGGGGCACATGATAAAAGAGGGTTTAGGTGGGGGAGGGCCAGTGTTAGTGGTGCCAGTGTACATGCTAAGAGAGCGGCAGAGAGAGGGTGGCAATGGGATTAAAAATAGGCCCACCATGGCAACAAAAGTGAAGGATGTAGTTGTGCGCGCGCCGAAGGCGCGCTCTGGAAAAGGGAGTGTGGCCACTCAACAGGGGGCATGTCCTTGAGTGTAGTGTACAATACCATATACAACTTCTACACATTATGCTACAAAATACTAGACCCCATTATACTTGCCCCTTACACATGATGCCAAATGGAATGAGCCAAAATTTAAACAATGCCACATGGATTGTGTCAAAATTCACATAATGCCACACGGATTGAGCCAAAATTCACATAATGCCAAATGGATTGAGCCAAAATTCACATAATGCCACATGGATTGTGTCAAAATTCACATAATGCCACACGGATTGAGCCAAATTCATAAGATGCCATATGGATTGAGCCAAAATTCACATAATGCCACACGGATTGAGCCAAATTCATAAGATGCCATATGGATTGAGCCAAAATTCACATAATGCCACATGGATTAAGCCAAAATTCACATAATGCCACACGTATTGAGCCAAAATTAACATATAGCCACACTGATTGAGACAAAATTCACATAATGCCACACAGATTAAGACAAAATTCACAATACGCTTCATAAACAGGGACATTATCCACTAAAGGCGCGCATTAAACATTTACACCATAATGTCCATTGCACGTTAAGTTACACGGCATGATGTCCATTATGTATTATGCCAAACACCATAATGCCTTTTAAAAATTATGCTACATACAGTAAGTGCTGCTTATCTACATGCTCATTGCCAAGGGTTCCATGCTCATTGCCAGAGGTTCCATGCTCGTTGCCATGTGGGATTACATGCTCATTGCCAATGGGGAATACATGCTCATGGTAAATGGGAGACAGCCGCCGCCAGGCAGAAGTGATAGCCACTGACAGTGGCAGAACCTGGCTGTATTCCGAGCACTGCAGGTCCCAGCTATTTGAAATAATACCCATTTCACACCAGAAAATGCATTCCCAGGTTGGCCCCTTTTACACCAGCCTAGTCCCTGCATTTTCTGGTCTGAGGGGGAGAGAAAACCACCCCTCCCCCCCTTTAACCAGTTATCTCATTTAACCGGCTATATCTTCGGAACTAACTGACCCATTTACATGAGACAAGTATCATATTGAAGAACTTTTGAGTGGGCTTTGAATGATTTTAGTCCAGTGAAACTGGAACGTTTGGTTCCAGAGTAATCTGCCCTCAAAGAACATGAACAGCCATGAAATTACATTTAAAAAATAAAAAAAATCGATTTACACGCTATATCTCTGGAACCGATTGACCGATATGGACCATCCTGGTATCATATTGAAGACCCATCGATTTGGAATTGAATGACATCAACCACAAGCTCCTGTGATGCCAGGGGGGGAACTAGCAGCCGTCGGAACCGGGTGGGGGTCGGAATTGACGGGTCCCGTATTATCCTATGGGGAAAAAATGTTACAGCTTTGCCAGGCAATATCTCCGGTTCCCGGGGGGCTAGAGACATGGGGCTGGGCTCGTTGGAAAGCTCTGGTCCTCATCTACAAAATGAATGACAGGGGGGGCACGTGCCCGGGTGCCCCCCCCCTGAATCCGCCACTGTATATATGTATATATATATATAAATATATATATATACACACACACAAACACACACATATATATATATATACATATATATATATATATATATATATATACAGGGGCGTCAACAGCAGTGTAGACCCCTGGGCATAGCAATGTATTGGGGCACCTACCGATCCTCCAGCGGTAAGGGTGGGGGAAGCTTTGATGTCCCCCAGGTGGTAGGGGGTATTATATCAACCGCTCAGCATGTAGGGCCTGGATCAGTAATTTCCACTAATTACACCTTTACTGCACAGATGGTGGGAGATTGGGTGGGAGAAGGGGGCATTGGGCTGAATGAAGGGGCCCTGATACATAACTTCCAGGGTGGTAGAGGATGTTTAATATGCAGAGGAGGGGTGTATAGTGGACTGGGCTTATTATTCATAATTTTCTGGTGGGAGGACAGCTTGCTTGACTGCAGATATCTCCAGTTTCCAGGAATTGAAAACTAGAGAATCCCACCTACCAAACGATATTGGTGACTAGGGGATCAGAGTTCAGTAGGCAGAGCAATCTGCCAACGAGTATATAAAACTACATACCAGGTGTGTGGAGCTGGAGCAGTAACCAGCTGCTGGAAGGCTGATATCTCTGGTTTTGGGAACAGTAGAGACAAGCTACTAGTGTCCATCAAAGGGGGAGAATCCCAGCTTTTGAAATATACCCTCATAAAAACTCTTAATCAGACAGAACCTGAAATATCTGACTGGGAAGAGCAATTAACAGGCTTGGATGGGGACCACTGCTTTGAAGTCAGATATCTCCGGTTCCCAAGGGCCGATTTTTTAAATTCTTGAACCCATGGAAAGAGGGGACCCTCAGCTTTCAGTCTAGGGCCCTTAGACTCCTGGGGGGAGGGGTTTCTGGGTACTCAGAAACCCCCCCCCCCCTGCGTGCGCTACTGCATAGTTACTCACAAAGAGTCAGTAAGCCAGTGCCATACAGATAGGCTGCCATAGATACACACGATGTGTCAGTAAGCCAGTTCTATACAGGGTAGGCTGCTATAGATACATGTAATGTGTCAGCAAGTCAGTGCTATACAGGGTAGTAGTGTTCCCGCTAGGCTTATTTCACAGGGCGCTGCGCCCTGCCCCTTTTATAGCTGCCGATTTCCGCCCTGCCTGTTTCTGCCCGCCCTGCATAGTTAATAGCCGCTGCCGCACTAGAAGTCTCCTCCCACTGACAGTGTAAGCTGCTAGCGCGGCAGTGTGTGGACACTCCCCCCTCAGCCCTGACATGCCGCAGCAGCGGGGGGGACAGTGAGCACCAGGAGATCACGGGGCAGAGGCTGCTCTGTGCGTGACAGTGCGTCCCCTTGAAGGCACCGGCCCAGAAGCCTGCTGGTGGTGACACCTGCTGGCTGGACAGCTGGGCACCCTGGGATATGCAGCCCTCCCGCTCCCCGCCGCCGCGCACTTGTTAATGCGCCCAAATGCAGCGTGTAGGGGGGTCCCGGCTCATCTGCCCCCTCTCCGCAGGCCACACGGACTCCTCAGCGCTGCCTCTGGGGGACTTTATGGGGGATATAACCCGCTCCGGAGAGTTACCCCTGCCAGAGGGCTGGGAGCAGGCCAGGGACATGGATGGCAAAGTTGATTATATTGATCACAGATAAGTGTCAAAGGTCTGTTTCATATGTGCAAGTTTATTTACATGTGCAATGCTAATAACCACCATTGTTGGCCATATAATATTGTCCAGTATACATAGGGAAGTTGCAGGAACCCAACTTTAACGTTTCAATTCCGGGCGCATTGTTTGCATTATATTGATCCACTCACATTTTCTGTAATCACAGTATGCATATTGCCAATCAAAACATTGTCCATAATAAATACAGGATGTGGCCAGGGGGTCTCAGGTGGTCAGAAGTAATGTACTCAAAGCTCAAAGCAGTATTCATAAATTTATCAGGTTTACATGGCTAAACTCAAGGAATTTGTGCTTGAAATAGGCAATACTTAATGGGTGCCAACAACACTATTGCCCATTCTCCATCACTGACATTATGATGTCAAAGTATGACCGATGTCACAGACCCATACTATTCATTCGCAGTACGAGTGCAGTGCACATGCAAATTGATGGTGTGACGCTCAGGTGTCACAAGATGGTTATATAGCATAAATGTGCCGATGGTGTGATGCTCAGGTGTCACAAGATGGATTATATACAGTAGCATAAATGTGCTGTTGGTGTGACGCTCACATACCTCCCAACTTTTGACGTTAACAAATAGGGACACGAAAAGGGGGCGGGCGTATGCAAATGAGGGTGCGGCTTATGCTAATTAGCCGCGACCTCATTTTCATACGAGAACAGACGCTGCACAGCGTCTATTCTACTAAATTGGGGGGTCTCCCAACTGCCACCCCCCGCAGCGGGACAATGCCTGCCGCGGGTGGGACAGCGGGACAGGACCCGAAAATCGTGACTGTCCCTCTAAAATCGTGACAGTTGGGAGGTATGCGCTCAGGTGTCACAAGATGGTTATATAGCATAAATGTGCTGATGGTGTGACACTCAGGTGTCACAGGATGGGTTATATAGCATAAATGTGCTGATGGTGTGACGCTCCGGTGTCACAAGATGGGTTATATAGCATAAATGTGCCGATGGTGTGACACTCAGGTGTCACAAGATGGTTATATAGCTATAGCATAAATGTGCCGATGGTGTGACGCTCCGATGTCACAAGACGGTTATATAGCATAAATGTGCCGATGGTGTGACGCTCCGATGTCACAAGACGGTTATATAGCATAAATGTGCCGATGGTATGACGCTCGGGTGTCACCAGTGTTGCAAGTAAGGGGGTACGGCGTGGTACGGAGTACCTGTAAGAAATATGTTGCAGGTACGCAGTACCACTTACCCCTGATCCACTGTCATTTCTATTTTCATTTTAAGTCTAAATATAATGCATCCGCAGCCCGCCCACCCAGCGTTATGATTGGTGCTGTATGCAGCTACCGGCTACTGCTGATTTAGCCTGTCACACTGACTGGCATCAGCAGCGCCGACAGCATGAAGAGCAGGCTCCACTATTGTAAGCACAAGCTGCCTGGCTCTCCCCCAAGCAAGAGCCAACCCACCCCCAGTCATTCCCAGTTTCTCATTCCCTGTCTCCTGTGTCCACGCCTCTATTGTCATTTAGTCACTCCTCTAGCTTTGTGTGACCACGCCCCCTGATGACACATGACCATGCCCATTTTTGGTGGAGGCTATCAGTACCACCAAGAAAAAAATTCTACTTGCACCACTGGGTGTCACAAGGTGGATTATATACTGTAGCAATAACGTGCTGATGGTTTGAAGATCAGGTGTCACCATTTTGACCTTTTAAATTAAAATATGCTCTCGCGAATGAAAAATGTGCCCTCGCGAATGAAAAATGTGCCCTTCCCGTGATCAGCACCCTGCCCTAAAAAACTTCTAGAGTGAACACTAGGTAGGCTACTATAGTTGGAAGCGGTACATCTGTCAGAACAGATTTAGGTCTACAGTCATTAGGTCGACCCCGGAAGGTCGACTGTCCCCAAGGTCGACAGGGTTAAAGGTCGACATGGCTCAAGGTCGACATGACTTAAGGTCGACATGGGCCAAGGTCGACATAGTTTTAGGTCGATAGTCATTAGGTCGACATGAGTTTTTCACTTTTTTTTTACCCGAATGTCGACACAGTTGGAGTCGAACCGCAGCCCCTCGCATCGCTCGCTGCGCTCGGCACACTATTTTATTCTCCCACCACGCCCTAGTGGATGGTAGGGCATGAAATAACGCCTGTCGGCACATGTCGGCTCAAAGAACAGTGAAAAACTCATGTCGACCTAATGACTGTCGACCTAAAAACATGTCGACATTGGCCCATGTCGACCTTAAGTCATGTCGACCTTGAGCCATGTCGACCTTTAACCCTGAAACCCGACCTAATGACTGTCGACCTAAAACATGTCGACATTGGCCCATGTCGACCTTAAGTCATGTCGACCTTGAGCCATGTCGACCTTGGGGACAGTCGACCTTCCGGGGTGGACCTAATGACTGTCGACCTAAGTCTGGTCTGACAGATGACCGTTTCCCCTATAGTTACACACAATTTGTCAGTAAAACGTTATATACTGTACAGTTACACAATGTGTCAGTAAGCCAGTGATATACAGGGTAGGTAGATGTTACACTGACGGTCAGAGAGCAGTGATTCACTCCTAACATTCCGCTTATAAATCGTTAATGGTATCATTCAGTGTTTAAGACCTAGATCGTTTGCCCACCAGGTGAAGCGATATCTTTATCAATATCTCGTTTGCTAACAATATTGCATAGAGGTGATTCAGTATATCCAATCAGCCTTCCGCAGCTATCTATCCTATGGCTTACAGGTAACTCCACTATTGAGCCCTTCTGTCTAGGCCACACACAGTAACCTATCACTGTTACCATAACAACACAGGTGTTCCGCCAATGCGCATTTCACTTTAATGGCTTTATCTGGGTCGCACATGACCAGTAGCGGTGCCCGAACAGACCCCCACAGAGGCTGAAGCAGCACTGACAGACCCCTACCCAAACTTTAGTATGGTACTTGGCAAGGCCTGATACACTTGACAGCATTAAGACATGTTATATTGGTATAAAAAACCCTGCCCCAATCTGCAAAGCGCCTCCCACTTTGGTAATATATTTGCCCCTTTCAGGGTTGTAAATTGAGGCAGGTAGGAGATATGCTATTCTGCCCTTGCTTATACATACACATAGTCTAAATGTGGCCATACACACGCAGATTTATCTTCAGATCTGGCTGCTTGAAACAAAAAAATGGTTATGGATGAGAGCAAATGACAGTTGATCCTTTGCTTGGAAATGTTGGAAAACAGACAAACTGTCACTCATCCATAACCATGTTTTTGTTCCAACCAGCCAGATCTGAAGATAACTCTTACTAGTGTATGGGCACCACTTTATTTGTATACATATATTTGCCTGTATGGCTGCTGCTAATACCTGTGTGATGACATCACAATGGCCCTGTGATGACATAACAGTGATTCTATGATGTCACAATGCCTGGTGAGCCAGGACGGAACACTAGGAGTCATTCTGTTGCCTGGTCCCGACTTGTGCAGTCAGAGCTTTTGAACGTGTCTGATTATTCAGCATTTTCAGTTCATATATTGTGTTTGGAGAGGAGCAAGGAGAGAGAGGAGAGAGAGGAGGAAGGAGGAGATAAACGGGAGCAGCCCCGCGCTGCGTCCCGTTCTATAGTGGCAAGGTAAGTGCGCTCTTATTTCTATTCATACTTTTTTGTTTGAGCAATTGGGGTTCTTCATGGATTTCTTAAGGGGCGAGGCTCACCTGAAAGTGGGCGTGTCATAGCATAGAAGGCGGTTATGTCCCAATTTAGTGGGTGTTTCAGGGGGTCTTTGCCCAAACCTGTGGGGTTATTTATTATTTATATCAGTGCCGGTTGCCAATGACCCCCAACATTTTTGGCGTTCAATATGAGCTAAAATGGTTATTCGATTCCAGTGGGTTCGTGTCCCCCACACACACACAAACACTTTTTTATTTTGGTTTAAACCCTTTTTTTTTTTTGTTGGTGGTTAAATAATCACAATTTGCATGTGACAATGGGCACCGATATTATGCCCACATTTCACTGCAAATGAGGTTGCTGATAAATGGACTTTAAATAATAAAGCCCTTTATTTCCCCCATTACTCCATTATGGTATTGCATTCGCTGATACCTGCATATCTGTGGTCAGCTGTGTAACACATATTTATACTGATCCTACTAGCGGAGCATTGTGATTCCGGATTATAATCGTATGAATATAAAATGAATTGTGACAGGAGATCGGGGACCATATTCACTTTTTGCTTTTCATGGCGCCCAGAGAGGTCGCGTATAGTAGCGTAAAGGGCTTGCTTGGCTGCCTATTTCCGCTGCCTATCAAGCAGGTAAACTCCATCCCGCCAAAGGCACGCCCACCCCGCCACACAAATACCCGCACTATGTTGCAACGTGTACGCTTACACATTCACGCGTAAGCACCCGCATCGAATGATTTTTCCTCTGTTCGTTGTGTTTCCGTCCATTATGACTAGAAGGGATATTTATGTATAGCTTATTTATTATTTAATCTTTCTATTTTATCTTTAATTAAGGTGACGCAGTGAGTCAAACTTGCTACAAGAGGGGAAATGGCCCAATTGCCGACAGGGAGCCAAGCCAAACAAGAACCCCGGGAGAGGCAGATGCCCCCGGCACCGCGGGTAAGACAGGCCCCACCGCCTCCCCGCGAGAAAAAGGCACCACCACCTCCCCGCGAGAGAAAGGCACCACCGCCTCCCCGCGAGAGAAAGGCCCCACCGCCTCTCCGCGAGAAACAGGCCCCACCGGCACCGAGGGAGAGACAGGCCCCACCGGCACCGAGGGAGAGACAGGCCCCACCGGCACCAAGGGAGAGACAGGCCCCATCGGCACCAAGGGAGAGACAGGCCCCACCGGCACCAAGGGAGAGACAGGCCCCACCGGCACCAAGGGAGAGACAGGCTTCCTCACCACTGAGGAATTCGCCCCCGTCAATATCCACGGTGTGGCAAGAGCCAGCGCCACGATCAACGGAATGGTATACGCCCCCATCACCATCCATGGAGAGGCAAGAGACCCCGTTTCAATTCACAGAGTGGCATGAGAACCCATTCTCAATGGACTGGTATTCAGAGATCCCGGAAACATCCACGGAGTGGCAAGAGTCTCAGGAAGCATCCACGGAGTGGCAAGAGTCCCAGGAAGCATCCACGGTGTGGCAAGAGTCCCAGGAAGCATCCATGGTGTGGCAAGAGTCCCAGGAAACCTACAAGGAGCGGCAAGAGACCCAGGAAACATCTATGGAGTGGCCCCCCGTCACCACCCACAGAGTGGTATACGCCCCCGTCACCATTCACGGAGTGGTATGCACCCCCGCCGCCATCCACGGAGTGGCATGCGCCCCCGTCACCATTTACGGAGTGGCAAGCGTCCCTGTCACTGGAGTGGCATGCACCCCCTACACCATCCAAGGAGTGGTATGCACCCCTGTCACCATCACGGAGTGGCATGCACTCCCAATGTAGAGGCGTCCCACTACATTTAAACTACTGTTAAATAGGGAATATTGCACATAACAACCAATCAGACTGTATCTATTATCTCCTATACGATACTAAATAAATGAGTAGTCTAGATAATAGACAAATTATTTATTTAGTATTGTCTAGGATATACTAGATAGAATCTGATTGGTTGTTATGGGCAACATCCCATCTTCAACAGAATTCCCATCTTATACCCCATCATGTGTTATTTCCAACAACAATTTGGGTAATAAAATGAGTGGTGAATAATACTGTATCTCTGTGGTTATTTCCTCATTTGGAGCGTCTCCATGCTGAGTGAATGCTTTTTTAAATATGTCTACACACATCTTAGAGGGTTCCTTGGTCTATGAGAAGACCTAGCCATTACCCGATAATTCTGTCTGCACACATCTCAGAGGGCTCCTTGGTCTATGAGAAGGACCTAGCCATTACCCTTCATTCTCCTGTCTACACACATCTCAGAGGGTTCCTTGGTCTATGAGGAGACATAGCCATTACCCATGATTCTTCTATCTACATACATCTCAGAGGGTTCCTTGGTTCCTTTCTCCTATCTACAGACATCTCAAAGGGTTTCTTGATCTATGAGGAGACATAGCCATTACCCCATCATTCTCCTGTCTACACACAACTCAGATGGGTTCCTTGGTCTATGAGGAGATGCAGCCATTACCTCATCATTATTGTGTCTATATACAGGACATCTCAGAGGGTTCCTTGGTCTAGGAGGAGACCCCTTGGTCTAGGAGGAGACCCCATCATTCTCCTCAACAGGTTTAGTGTATAGATACACAGATTGAGGAGATCCCTTCACCGGCGCACACCAATAGATAAAGGAATGTTACGTCCCTAGTGAGTGGACAACGTTCCTCTTCTCCGCCTCCGAATCGGGGATAGGGTCACTGTTCCCGGATTACCCCTTAGCTAAATTTCGGACACCATTTTTTCCTCTTTTCCTGTGTAGACAAATCTGCTTCCTCGGTATTAACCGTGGGTTTGCAGACCAGGATAAAAGGCACAAAGATATCCAATAGTGAAGTAAGTTCTTTTTAATAAGTAATCCAATATCATATAATATAAAACATGCAAACACAAATAACACACCAAAACAATAATGGGCCAAGTACTGGTGGGATGCAGGTGGATAATTACCCTCTAAGTAGAGAACTGAGTTTAGGCAGCTCTCATCGATCGCATAAGGTATCCAAGGACTCTAAGCAGGTACCGGTACACCTCCGTTGAGATCCAGGGACACGGGTAAAGATATCCACGATGCTCACCAAACAGAAACTTTCTGGGCCCCTCCGACGCGTTTCCACCTCTACTGAGGTCTTTATCATTCTCCTGTTTACACACATCTCAGAGGGTTCCTTGCTTTGGTCCTTGCAGTATTTAAAACAGCCATTAAAATCCTGTAATTTCAGTAATGTTACAAATGCCTGGGGTGTTCATACAGTAGGTTGCGGCACATTCAAAATGTTACCTCAGGAAACAAAATGGCCACTTCACAAAAGCGCTGCAGTGAGGCCCCTTGTTCACAGTGACTGATATTTTGCATCTTCCTAACAAGTTTGTGCTAAAATAATACACACAATGCAATATTAGCATTTCTGTCTGTCAAAAAGTGTATTAGTAGGTCGACGATAACTAGGTCAATGGTCATTAGGTCAATCACTATTGGTCGACAGTAAAAAGGTCTACATGCACTATGGTTGACATGGACTAAAGTTTGAGACAAGCAAAAGGTCGACATGACTTTTTAAGATTTTTAGTGCCTAGGTCAACAACAGTCGACATAGACCCTCAATTAGTGTACCAAGTACCCTCGTATGGTGCCTCCCTCGCCATACTTTACCATTACCAATTGTAGGCCACGTGGATAATAAATTATAACAAGTTATCCAAGTGAAAAAGGTTGGAAAGAGATAAAAACAGCCAACCCGCTTCTAACTGCCATGTTACGGCCTGTGTTTCAAAAATGTCAGCTAAGAGCTGATTGGTTGGTAACTTAGCTCTCTCCAATCTTTGATAAATATCCTCCTTACAGACACAGCAGGCTTCTTCCGAACACTTCAAGTCCAGAGATTATTTGGTGCAGACAAGGAAATGGGTAATTATGTCCTGACAATACAGTGTACAGCATACAAAAAGACCGACAAGCCTTGATGAACAGCACACGTGGCACACTTATCTCTCTCCTTATGTACACACCACTGGAGAGTGGTATAGTCAGATGATTATCGATTTTGGCCACACTTTATTTCATACAAACGGAGAAGAGGAGACGCCCAATCCACATGTGGTAGGGAATATGGATTGTACGCTCCACTGGGGCAGGGACTGATGTGAATGTTCAAATATTCTCTGTAAAGTGCAGTGGAATCTGTGTGCGCTATATAAGAAACTGCTAATAAATAAATTAATAATATAGGGATGTATTGTGATAACCACAGGTGTACATTGGTTGTGTTCTCTTACCGGTATGTCCACTTGGAGGGTGCTGCTTCTTCTATGTCACAGAGTATTGGAGGCAGGAGACTCAGCATGGTTCAAAAAGGGTTAACACTTTATTTGCGCAGTATAAGGCAACCTGCGCCTTGAAAAACAGTAAAGAATGCACAATAACAGTTACGCAATTCACCAATTGCCTGGCTAACTACGGCTGTCAGGAGTCGCTACGTTCTCTGGTTCTAGCCGGCAGCTTTAAACAACTAATCTAGGCTTCACGTTCACTGGCCTGTAGCTTTTGGCATATTATGTGTATAAATCAAAACAATACGTATATTCACTAGTATATCACTAACGGCAGACTGGACTAATTAAGGCATGGACCACAGTAAACATATAAACATTCCTATTGCATAGATAACGGTAAACAATTAATTCTTACGGCATGGATGGTGACAACAGTAGATATTATTGCGCAATAATTAATGTTTTTATAGTGCACTTTTAGTACCTGAGATGATATCACTGTTAGTCCTTATAGAATCCTTGGAGAGAAAAGTTCAATCACCCCTTAAAAGTCTAGAGTCTATCACAGAGATCCCAAAGGGTCAGTTCCTGCTTTGGACTATATACTTGTACTGAATACTGTATTTGTAATCCACTGGGTTTTGGACATATTTAGTGAGAAAATAAATGTCTTTCCTGCAGCAGTCTTTTGTTCAAGAGGATCCAACTTTAAGAGGTTAAAAACAAATCAATGCAATAGGATATTGGTTAACTTGCTGTAGCTGCCTCTTCTATAAGCTGTAATCACAGGGGCCAATGATACTTTCACCCCCTGCCACTGAGCAATTCTGGAGTTATTCAATACAGTCTTTTAACATGACAGTCTTTCTTGGTGTGGCTGGTGAGATTTGGGAGAGGGTTACTTAAAGATGAATTCCGTTTGCCCAGCTTCTTAAAGTGTCCATTCACACAAACTTACATGAGTGTTCATTCACACAAACTTTTGTGTGCTCAGTCTGACCATCAGTGCTGTGCATCTCCACTCTCTCTCCTCACATGAGCCCAGCAACCTTCTGGTTTTTTTCTCTGACCTGCAACTTTATTTAACAAAGTGCAAAAAGCACAATTTGGCTGGGATAGTCCATTCCCTACATCCTGGAGGGGTATTTACATTTTAACAGGGTCCAGTCTAATTCAAATAGGCAATTTAATGTATGCATACATATATCACATTCTTCCCTTCTGAAATTTTGCATGTCCTCATGCAACTTTGCATGTCTCTCTCTTATATCAATACAAAATGTACATAATGAAACATTAACGCAGTATTTCTGGAAGATATTATAACACATACTTTGACCATAAGTTCACATTGTACATCATTGCAATTACTCTCTAAATCGGAGGGGTTTGACCCCTCTGATACTCTGGACAGCTCTGCCGGACGTCTGTTCTACCCCCTCTTCCTCGGCCTCTCCTCTTCTCTGCGGCAACTTCATACCGTGCTGTTGGAGTACTCCCACAAGGCGTTGGAAGTATACTGGGTCGTGCAGAAGATGGTAGGTGACTTGTGGTATTGCGTCTTCTTCTGTACGGTCTCGTACCCCATCCTCCAGACTCATTCTGCCCCGGCAAAGCTCGAGTTGGTTTCTGTGTACCATCTTGAGAACTTGGTGGTCATCTCCATCTCTTCTTATCCCATACACCCCAGCGTCTGTAGCAAGCAGGTGGACAATCACGTAGGGTACAGATTCCCAGAAGGGATCTAACTCGTTACTCCGTTGGTCATCCATCTTCCAAACTCGGTCTCCCACTCGGAACGATGCGGCATTCGCATTCTGGCCATAACTTGTCCCTTGTCGGTGGTGGGCTGTCTCCATCCTTTCTTCCACTACTTTCTCAGCCAGTTCAAGCCGATGCTCATTCACCCCGTCAGTCTGTATAACTTCTGTCCCCTCGGGGAGGGTGTTAAGCTCCTGATTCGCTGCTCTGTTCCCCCTACCACAATGTCGTCGGTGGAAGAATGGCGGTGGACTTCTGCGCTGGACAGGTCTCTGCTGAGGGAACGCTTCCTCCACTCTCTCCCCTTCACTCGCTTGGTTCGCACTTATGCCTTCTCCACCAGATTCTGCAGCATCCTCTACTTCTGGATGGTAGGACAGTCTGCGAAACCGACGTCTGTTGGGAGCAAACCGGCTTCCTTTAACCGGTACACCGCCGGGGCCAGTCACATTGGCTGCTTCAGCACCCTTTTCTCCTTCCACCACATCAAATTCCACCATCTCGCCATTCCCAACACTGCACAGCAACTTCCGTGGGTTGTTTCTCTTTATGGCTGTCTGATGGACAAAGACGTCATCTTTTGTGTCACTCCTGTTGATGAAGCCATACCTCTTCCGGACATTAAACCACTTGACTGTTCCTCGTACCTGCGTAACCAACACTCTCTTCCCCGCCTGGCTTTTCTGGTCATAGATGGTATATTGCATGATTCGTCTCACAGTCTGAGGTCGGTTGAACAGTTCTTGTGTCAGTGTCGAGATTAGTTCTTCAGGGCAATTTCTTAGGACGTTCATTCCGATTATTACGGGCGGTAGCCATTTATCTTCGAAGGTCGTAATCAGACACCCTTGTTTGGGCAGTTGAGCATGTCCTATTTTGATCCCGGCCTCCCAATATCCACAGCAGTCAATATTCTGCCCATTGCTGGCTAACAGGTTCAGCCCCGCCGGCGGCGGTGCCCGGATTTCTTCTTTTTTCCAGTGCTTAGCAAATTCAACCCATTGAACAGTGGTGACCTGGGATCCAGTATCTAACAAGGCTGGAATGGTGACTCCATTGATTTCAATCTCGATCACAGGACATTGCCCGACATACTTTGGTAGCCATTCTTGGGGTGCAGGACCTATTGCTGAAGGTTCTCCCGACGGCTGGTCCTGGACCTCGGGAGTTCTTCGTTTAAATGTTCGGGTTGTCTACAGTCTCTCTCAATGTGCACGCTTTTCTGGCATCGCCTGCATATCGGCCTTCCCTGTTTGTCAAACCGATCCGATGGGAGGCGACGAGAGTTCCACGGAATATTCCTCCCGTCATTACTGTACCGGGATTCTCTTTCCGTCCTCCATGATCTCTGTTGGGAAGGGGTTTCTTTCAGGGCTCTCAGTTCTCGGCAGAGGTCGGTCATCCCTTGGGTCAAGTCAGCAATCTGTTCTTTCATTTCTGCAATCGGGTCCTTCGCAGTGGTGGCTTGGGATTGCTGCCAAACAGCTACTTCAGGATTCATAGCCACTTTCCCTTTTCTAGGCTTGTCCCCAAAAACCTTGACCGCCAGTTCCTTGAATTTGGCAAAGCCTATGGGTGCCTCCTGTCGGTGTAGCATCTTGAGTTGACCCTTCGTGTTTTCATCATATATCCCATCCAGGAACTGGTTCGTAATTATCTCATTCTCTTCTACGGCTTCGGTAGGGGCGCACTCCTTGATGGCTTGTAGCGCCTCATGCAGTTCTACTGCGAATTCTCGTAAAGTCTCCTGTGGTTGTTGCTTCCGTGCGTAAAATTGCATCTTCAGTTCTGATAGCGTCTTAGCGTCGAAGATCATTGCCAATTTGTTCAATATCGCTGTCGCTGATTCTTTCTGATCTGCTGGCCATGATTTTACTTCTCTCTTGGCTAACCCCTTCAACTGCGCCATTAGGATTTCGATCTTCTGTTTTTCATTCAGCCTGTGTACGTTAAATAGGATCTCCATCTGGTCCCTGAAGTCGCGGAATCCGCTGGGTTCTGACGATCTGGTCTCTCCTGCAAAGGTGGGGAGCCACGGTGCTCCAAAGTAGTATGGCATGTTAATCATCGCCGGTATCGATGCAGTAGAGCTGCTTCCTCCAGATGTATCTCCTTGGTCCGTGCCCCGTATGGCTTGCGGATTTCCTTGAGCTTCTTCTTGCGACATCTTGAATGATGCTGGGTTGGGGTTTCTCCGCTTTTAGTGTACGTATCCTGTTCGTCAGACGCCAAATGTGATAACCACAGGTGTACATTGGTTGTGTTCTCTTACCGGTATGTCCACTTGGAGGGTGCTGCTTCTTCTATGTCACAGAGTATTGGAGGCAGGAGACTCAGCATGGTTCAAAAAGGGTTAACACTTTATTTGCGCAGTATAAGGCAACCTGCGCCTTGAAAAACAGTAAAGAATGCACAATAACAGTTACGCAATTCACCAATTGCCTGGCTAACTACGGCTGTCAGGAGTCGCTACGTTCTCTGGTTCTAGCCGGCAGCTTTAAACAACTAATCTAGGCTTCACGTTCACTGGCCTGTAGCTTTTGGCATATTATGTGTATAAATCAAAACAATACGTATATTCACTAGTATATCACTAACGGCAGACTGGACTAATTAAGGCATGGACCACAGTAAACATATAAACATTCCTATTGCATAGATAACGGTAAACAATTAATTCTTACGGCATGGATGGTGACAACAGTAGATATTATTGCGCAATAATTAATGTTTTTATAGTGCACTTTTAGTACCTGAGATGATATCACTGTTAGTCCTTATAGAATCCTTGGAGAGGAAAGTTCAATCACCCCTTAAAAGTCTAGAGTCTATCACAGAGATCCCAAAGGGTCAGTTCCTGCTTTGGACTATATACTTGTACTGAATACTGTATTTGTAATCCACTGGGTTTTGGACATATTTAGTGAGAAAATAAATGTCTTTCCTGCAGCAGTCTTTTGTTCAAGAGGATCCAACTTTAAGAGGTTAAAAACAAATCGGTACTTGTTTCCTAGAACGGCCACAATCGTGAGTGATCGTGGCTCTTAATTAAGGGACACGATCCTCACGATGTGGCCGATTTTTTAAATTTTTTTCCATTTGATTGACAGAAATCGGGTCAATCGGTCGGTCGCGACCAATTAAAATCGGCCGCGATGCGACCGACCGATTGACCCGATTTTTCCATAGACTTCAATGTTAAAAAATCTTTTAACATTGAAATCGGTCGGTCTTGTGCCATTATAATGGCACAAGATGAGATGGACTTGATAAAGTCCATCTCACATAGGGAAAAATGATAAAAAAGGTGAAATGGGCCAATATGACCCATTTCACATTTTTTATGTGCCCGCCATGACCCCACGATAGACGTGAACCCGAAGCGTGGCGAGCGCAGCGAACCCGCGAGGGGCGGCGGTGCGCGTCCTCCGACCTTTTCATTCCCCTACTATCCACTAGGGCGTGGAGTGAGAATATAATAGTGTGGCGAGCGCAGCGAGCCACCGAGCCCGAAGCGTGGCGAGCGCAGCGAGCCCCGCGAGGGGACGCGTATACCTGTGAAGTTAGACGCGTCCCCTCGCGGGGCTCGCTGCGCTCGCCACGCTTCGGGCTCGGTGGCTCGCTGCGCTCGCCACACTATTATATTCTCACTCCACGCCCTAGTGGATAGTAGGGGAATGAAAAGGTCGGAGGACGCGCACCGCCGCCCCTCGCGGGCTCGCTGCGCTCGCCACGCTTCGGGTTCACGTCTATCGTGGGGTCTAGCACACTTATTAACATTTGGGGGGGCAATTTAAACAAATCTGGTGTAAAAAAAAAAAAAATCGGGTGAAAAATCGGCAGATCGGATCGGTCGCATCGTATGCGACCAAATCGCATGCGATGCGATCGATCCGATTTTTTATCTTACGACCACAACGATCTAAATCGTTGTGGCCGTTCTAGGAAACAAGTACCAACAAATCAATGCAATAGGATATTGGTTAACTTGCTGTAGCTGCCTCTTCTATAAGCTGTAATCACAGGGGCCAATGATACTTTCACCCCCTGCCACTGAGCAATTCTGGAGTTATTCAATACAGTCTTTTAACATGACAGTCTTTCTTGGTGTGGCTGGTGAGATTTGGGAGAGGGTTACTTAAAGATGAATTCCGTTTGCCCAGCTTCTTAAAGTGTCCATTCACACAAACTTACATGAGTGTTCATTCACACAAACTTTTGTGTGCTCAGTCTGACCATCAGTGCTGTGCATCTCCACTCTCTCTCCTCACATGAGCCCAGCAACTTCCTGGTTTTTTTCTCTGACCTGCAACTTTATTTAACAAAGTGCAAAAAGCACAATTTGGCTGGGATAGTCCATTCCCTACATCCTGGAGGGGTATTTACATTTTAACAGGGTCCAGTCTAATTCAAATAGGCAATTTAATGTATGCATACATATATCACAGTATGGTATTTTCTCCCCACTCAGGCAGGCATCTTCGGTGATGGGTATCCATATATAACAAGAATCCCTTTCAATACTGCGGTCATCTCTACTGTATGGACCAGTTTGAGGCGGAGAAGAGGAGACTAATATACCTTCATAGGGATGTATTATCTATTGATAGCGCTGATGAACGAGACACGATTTCATATGGTCTTGCATATGATCTTTTTCTTTCATGTGTTTATATGGCATACTTGCCGACTTCTTAGCTGGGCTTTGCGGGAGAGAGGGGGCGTGGGAGCACTCAATTGTAATTTGGATAGCTCCGCCCATGGCCCCACCCCATTTACGGCATGTAAATGGGGCGGGGCCATGGGCGGAGCTATCCAAAGTACATTTCAGAATTCAGATAGTACTTCAGAAAGTTAGCGCTACGTACATTTTTCAAAGTTGAAATCCTTGTTTCCTCCCTCTCCACGCTGCTGCTGCTGCTGCTTTATAAAAAATAATTGTTCCTTTCCTCCTGCACCCTCATTACTGCTTCATAAAAATGTTATAAGGCAGTGGGGAGGGGAACAATTTTTACGAAGCAGCGGCAGTGTGGGTGTCTGTATTGAGTGGGGCGGGGGTTTGAGATACAGCCTGATTCAGTAAACAGCGCAGCGGGGAGCAGTGGGAGAGAAGCAGGAGGGAAGTGCCGAAGCAGCCAGCCGCTATCTTACTGTCATCTGCGGCGCTGCCGGCCTGCCCTCTGCTGCTCCTGAGTCCTGAGTGTAGCCTCCGTCCTCTCCTCCTCTGCTGCTCGCTGATGATCCCGCGGCTGCCCCATGCTGTGCTGCTGCTGCCGGCTTGCCGCTATGATGGTGACTGACTACATCCGGTCCCCGGCTGTCATTTAATAGGACAGCCGCACAGAGGGTACCGTCGGCGCTGCGCTTGCCGCTTTGTGACTTGCGCATGGCAGTCACTGATTTTTTTGCCAGGTAGGCTAAAATCCGGGAGGATCAAGTACATTAGCGGGAGACCGGGAGAAAGAATCAAAAAGCGGGATACTCCCGCGAAATGCGGGAGGGTCGGCAACCCTGTTATATGGTGTGGGGACACCATCCCTGTGTCTTCATCCACCAAGATGCATTCTAAGCACGATTTGAACACCTTTATATTACTTTCATACTATAGAGTAGGCTACTATAGTTACACACAATGTGTCAGTAAGCCAGTGCTATTACAGGGTGAGCTGCTAAACTTACACACAATATGTCAGTAAGTCAGTGCTATACAGGGTAGGCTGCTATAGCTATACACAATATGTCAGTAAGACGTGCTATACAGGGTAGGCTGCTATAGATACATGTAATGAGTCAGTAAGCCAGTGCTATTACAGGGTAGGCTACTATAGTTACACACAATGTGTCAGTAAGCCAGTGCTATACAGAGTAGGCTACTATAGTTATACACAATGTGTCAGTAAGCCAGTGCTATACAGGGTAGGCTACTATAGTTACACACAATGCGTCAGTAAGCCAGTGCTATACAGAGTAGGCTACTATAGTTACACACAATGCGTCAGTAAGCCAGTGCTATACAGGGTTGGCTACTATAGTTACACACAATGCGTCAGTAAGCCAGTGCTATACAGGGTGAACTGCTATAGACACACACAATGTGTCAGTAAGCCAATGCTCTACAGGGTAGGGTACTATAGTTACACAAACAATGTGTCAGTAAGCCAGTGCTATACAAAGTAGGCTATTATAGTTACACACAATGTGTCAGTAAGCCAGTGCTATACAGGGTTGGCTACTATAGTTACACACAATGCGTCAGTAAGCCAGTGCTATACAGGGTGAACTGCTATAGACACACACAATGTGTCAGTAAGCCAATGCTCTACAGGGTAGGGTACTATAGTTACACAAACAATGTGTCAGTAAGCCAGTGCTATACAAAGTAGGCTATTATAGTTACACACAATGTGTCAGTAAGCCAGTGCTATACAGGGTTGGCTACTATAGTTACACACAATGCGTCAGTAAGCCAGTGCTATACAGGGTGAACTGCTATAGACACACACAATGTGTCAGTAAGCCAGTGCTCTACAGGGTAGGGTACTATAGTTACACACACAATGTGTCAGTAAGCCAGTGCATACAAAGTAGGCTATTATAGTTACACACAATGTGTCAGTAAGCCAGTGCTATACAGGGTAGGCTACTATAGTTACACACAATGCATCAGTAAGCCAGTGCTATACAGGGTGAACTGCTATAGATACATACAATGTGTCAGTAAGCCAGTGCTATACAGGGTAGGGTACTATAGTTACACACACAATGTGTCGGTAAGCCAGTGCTATACAGAGTAGGTTAATATAGCTACACACAATGCTTCTGTAAGCTAGTGTTATACAGGTTGGTCGTCTATATATATTTTTGGGGGCCTAGGGCAGGCATTCCCAACCACGGTCCTTAAGGCACGCCAACAGTGCAGGTTTTAGTGATATCCAGGCTTCAGTACAGATGGTTTACTCAGAATCCCTCAGATACTAATTAAGTCACCTGTGCTCAAGTCTGGATATCTACAAAACCTGCACTGTTGGTGTGCCTTGAGGACCGTGGTTGGCCTGCTCGAGGGTGCAGTGATTAAAAAAGATTGCGAACCCCTGAAGTAGGCTGATATAGTTACACACAATGCTTCAGTAAGCTAGTACTATACAAAGTAGGATACTATAGTTACACATAATGCGTCAGTAAGCCAGTGCTATACAAGGTGAGCTGCTATAGATACACACTGTGTCAGTAAGCCAGGGCTATACAGGGTGAGCTGCTATAGATACACACACTGTGTCAGTAAGCCAGGGCTATACAGGGTGAGCTGCTATAGATACACACACTGGGCGGGATGTACTAAAGGGAAAATGCGGTAAAACCCCCGTTTTACCGCATTTTCCTATGTACCATTACCCGGCCGCACGGATTTCGCTGGGCAGGGTAGCTACATATAGAAGCCTATGGGCTTCTTTTCGCCACCCGCCGCAACCCCACCACCTCACCGACCCCCCCTTTCCCCCTCCCTTGGGCCTACCCTTCTTGCAGGTCCTCCTGGACCCCGGAAGGTAAGCCCTTCCTCCCCCTATCAACGCAGCCGGACGTCCTTCCAGCTGCAGGGGGGAGGAGGAGGCGTCGGGGACAGCCTGCTTAGCTGTCCCCAGCGTGTAGGCATCAGGAGGCGGCAGGCAGGGTCTCCGTCACTGCATCGTGATGCCAGCCGCATATGTTAGTACATATGCGCTGGCATCGCGGCGGACAGCGGCGAAGGGCGGCGATGTATATTAATACATCCCGTCTACTGTGTCAGTAAGCCAGTTGTTATACAGGGTGAGCTGCTATAGTTACACACAATGCGTCAGTAAGCCAATGCTATACAGGGTAGGCTACTATAATTAAATGCAATGTGTCAGTAAGTCAGTGCTATTACAGGGTGAGCTGCTAAATTTACATTAAATGTGTCAGTAAACCAGTGCTATACAGAGTAGGCTACTATAGTTACACACAATGCGTCAGCAAGCCAGTGCTATACAGGGTGAACTGCCATAGCAGTGGCAAACGCAGGATTTTCAGAAGGGGGTTTCCAGAGGGGCGGAGCAAAGCACGGAGATGGACACTTAGGTGACCCAGTATATGCCGGGTCAGTTAAAGTATTATAGATAGACCAAATGTATATAAATAATAATAATTATATATATGTATATATATATAAATATATATATATATATATATATATATATATATATATATATATATATATACAGGGGCGTCAACAGCAGTGTAGACCCCTGGGCATAGCAATGTATTGGGGCACCTACCGATCCTCCAGCGGTAAGGGTGGGGGAAGCTTTGATGTCCCCCAGGTGGTAGGGGGTATTATATCAACCGCTCAGCATGTAGGGCCTGGATCAGTAATTTCCACTAATTACACCTTTACTGCACAGATGGTGGGAGATTGGGTGGGAGAAGGGGGCATTGGGCTGAATGAAGGGGCCCTGATACATAACTTCCAGGGTGGTAGAGGATGTTTAATATGCAGAGGAGGGGTGTATAGTGGACTGGGCTTATTATTCATAATTTTCTGGTGGGAGGACATGACAGGGTATTGTCTAATCGCTGTGCCCAACTATCCCCCCACAAATGACATAACTCTCTTGTTGGATAAAATTGGCCACAGCAGCCATCTTTATTGAACAATACAATTTTAAACAATAATCCAAAACATTCCCACGGAAGGTGGTCCCCGAGGCCCTCAATAAATATATATCCACACCTCTAAGCACTTCCAGGAGCTCTTACCCCCAGCCGATAGCGATTGGCTCGAGGGCACCAATTGTACACACCCAGTGCTCATTAATTAATCTCACCCAGGGGAGTCCAGCCCCCTCATGGGGCCCTCCCCGCCGCATAATTAAGCCTCAATGCCACCAACCTCGAGGACCCCCCTCCGCACAGGCCACTGTGACAAAAAAACATCCTAGCAAATATTCTACCTAAACTATAAAAAATAGGGAAGGGTGGGTGGGAGCTGTTGAGAAAATCTCCCAGTGACCCCTATTTCCTGCCTGAACCCTGCTTATAAACCCCTCCAACACCCCGTTAAGCCCCTCCCCCTATGACCCTCTCCTTAAGCACTCCTCCTATGACTAACTGCTAGTCAGCTCCCTACAAACCCTGTCAGGGGAGCCTACCCCCAGGCTTTGCCTCCAGTCCGGCTCCTACATGACAGGGTATTGTCTAATCGCTGTGCCCAACTATCCCCCCACAAATGACATAACTCTCTTGTTGGATAAAATTGGCCACAGCAGCCATCTTTATTGAACAATACAATTTTAAACAATAATCCAAAACATTCCCACGGAAGGTGGTCCCCGAGGCCCTCAATAAATATATATCCACACCTCTAAGCACTTCCAGGAGCTCTTACCCCCAGCCGATAGCGATTGGCTCGAGGGCACCAATTGTACACACCCAGTGCTCATTAATTAATCTCACCCAGGGGAGTCCAGCCCCCTCATGGGGCCCTCCCCGCCGCATAATTAAGCCTCAATGCCACCAACCTCGAGGACCCCCCTCCGCCACAACGCACGAGGTTAAACCCTTAACCCCGTGCGCCCCCCCCCCACATCCGGAACGCTGTTTCTATTCCCTCTTGTAGTCCCAAAGACCAAACATCTATCCCCACAGCATTCAGGTGCACACCGTCACCTCTCCAAAATGCCCCGGCACCAGACTCAAGTTCCCTGTGCCTCACCACAACAGCCCCGTTCCTGGCCATAAAACGCCCAATCGCCCTGTTAACTTTAATCCGTGCCTTATTGAGCTTGTCAGCCGACCTCGCATCCCTCCAATAATGGCGTGGCACGATGTCTGACCAAACCGTGATTAATTCCGGAAACATTGCCCATAACCGTAGGAGATCAAACTTGATATCCCGTATCAACTCCCTAAATGGTCTGCTCCCAAGGTCATTCCCGCCTACATGCAGAACTAATATGTCGGGAACCCTATCGAGCCGAACAAAACGGTGAAATTCCTGCAGCACTCCACTCCATACCATACCGCGTTTTCCCAGCCAGCGAACCACTGCCTCCTCTCTATCCAAACCCAGCTGGCGGCCGTTCGGTCTGACATCCGCCCGTAAAGCTCCCCAAAAGACATATGAATGTCCTAAAATCCAAATCAGGCACGGAGGCTGCCCTAAAACAGAAAAAACACGGTCAACCTCAACAATCCCCTAAACGAACATAAGACCGAAAGCGAGACGATTCCCACCGCCCAATACGCTTAATCAACTCATCCCCAAATCCCATTCTAGCAGCCTCAGTTGCGGCCCCAATGCGGAAAGAGTGACCCGCGTATTCCTCCCCCTTGAGGCCCAACGTCCGCAGGACTGCTCTAAACACACTTGTGAACTGAAACCGTGATAAAAAGGATCCATTCGCATGCATCAGCAAAGGATCCCTTTCCCTGCCCACTCTGACCTCCTTAAATATCCTCAGCCGTGCCACCGGGCACATATCCGACCCTGGTACAGAGAAGAGAACTACCTTCTTCCCCCTCCCCAACTGATCCGTCTTAGACCTCCTCACCACTAGCTCCACCCTATCCGAGTATAAATCCACCTCCTCTCCTAACAAACCTCCCGGCCTGGACACGCTTGGACTCACGAGCTCCCCAATCCGCAGTGCCCCGAAGAAGGCAAGCGAAAAAGCTACCCCCCCTTTTGCAGTGTCACTGAGCCTTCCACTCTCCTCCTGCGTCCCAACACTGCCCCCTTCTGCCCCTGCACTACTGCTATTTTGCTCACCGCCGGATACCGGCACCCCGCTGCTCACCGGCACCCCACTGCTAACCGGCACCCCACTGCTAACCGGCACACTATTACTGACTGGCACACTAATGCTCGCTGGTGTGCCCGCATTCTGCGGCACCCATGCTGCCGCCGGGGACGGCCACGCCCCCTGCCGCAAACCCACCAACCAATCTGCAAAACCACTCAATAATTCAGTAAAACCTCTACTCATTTCCCCTTGGAGGGCTAACCCTCCCCCCCCTGACTCTGCGATAAAGCATTAACAGACATAGAGACAGACTCACCAGGCTGCCTGGGGGCTGTGAACCCAGCAGCCGCAGGTCCAGTGTCCTGACGAACTCCAGCCAATGAGGAAGGACCAGGTATTTCTCCATCATCTGCTGACGCTGCCATCACTCTTCTCCTGACATCCCGACCCTCAGGTACAGCACCAGCCGGCGTGACCTCGTTGGAGGCGGAGCCAGCTGTGCGCCTCTCGCTCCGTGTACCAGGCCTGCGGTCCTCAGCCTGTACTTCTGCCCCCCTGGCACGACTCACCCCGCGCTGGGCAGCAGCATGCCCCGCATGCCCCACCGCACCAGGTCCAGTACCACGCAACGCCGGATCTTCTTGCACGTGGGGGGGATCCCCCCCGCGCGGAGGGTTCCGCCTGCTGGTTGGATTCCTCCCAGACCTGGTCCTGCGGGCGGAAGGTGCCCGGCCCACAGCCTGGCCTGGAGGGTCCCTAACGGGGCTCCGTGAACGGCGCTGAACCCTGGGGGACACAGATGGGCTAAATCGCTCCGGAGGCCTGGACCTCCGAGGCCGTGCACCCGCTGGAGCAGCCTCTTGCGTTGCTGCTCCCAGTCCCCCCAGCAGACCTGACATCTGCTGCTGCAGCCACTCAGTCCCTCTGGTGCCAGCTGCCTCCCTGAGGGCAGCAAGCGCAGCGGATACCTCTGCATCAGCGTTGCCTGGGGAAGCCATGGGAGATGTCACGCTGCTTAGCTGTTGAAAATCTCCCAGTGACCCCTATTTCCTGCCTGAACCCTGCTTATAAACCCCTCCAACACCCCGTTAAGCCCCTCCCCCTATGACCCTCTCCTTAAGCACTCCTCCTATGACTAACTGCTAGTCAGCTCCCTACAAACCCTGTCAGGGGAGCCTACCCCCAGGCTTTGCCTCCAGTCCGGCTCCTACAGCTTGCTTGACTGCAGATATCTCCAGTTTCCAGGAATTGAAAACTAGAGAATCCCACCTACCAAACGATATTGGTGACTAGGGGATCAGAGTTCAGTAGGCAGAGCAATCTGCCAACGAGTATATAAAACTACATACCAGGTGTGTGGAGCTGGAGCAGTAACCAGCTGCTGGAAGGCTGATATCTCTGGTTTTGGGAACAGTAGAGACAAGCTACTAGTGTCCATCAAAGGGGGAGAATCCCAGCTTTTGAAATATACCCTCATAAAAACTCTTAATCACAGAACCTGAAATATCTGACTGGGAAGAGCAATTAACAGGCTTGGATGGGGACCACTGCTTTGAAGTCAGATATCTCCGGTTCCCAAGGGCCGATTTTTTAAATTCTTGAACCCATGGAAAGAGGGGACCCTCAGCTTTCAGTCTAGGGCCCTTAGACTCCTGGGGGAGGGGTTTCTGGGTACTCAGAAACCCCCCCCTGCGTGCGCTACTGCATA
This sequence comes from Crinia signifera, assembly GCF_055691185.1. Taxonomy (NCBI): domain Eukaryota; kingdom Metazoa; phylum Chordata; class Amphibia; order Anura; family Myobatrachidae; genus Crinia; species Crinia signifera. Next base: position 599,499 of record NW_028142850.1, on the reverse strand, counting down.
GTTACTCACAAAGTCAGTAAGCCAGTGCCATACAGATAGGCTGCCATAGATACACACGATGTGTCAGTAAGCCAGTTCTATACAGGGTAGGCTGCTATAGATACATGTAATGTGTCAGCAAGTCAGTGCTATACAGGGTAGTAGTGTTCCCGCTAGGCTTATTTCACAGGGCGCTGCGCCCTGCCCCTTTTATAGCTGCCGATTTCCGCCCTGCCTGTTTCTGCCCGCCCTGCATAGTTAATAGCCGCTGCCGCGCTAGAAGTCTCCTCCCACTGACAGTGTAAGCTGCTAGCGCGGCAGCGTGTGGACACTCCCCCCTCAGCCCTGACATGCCGCAGCAGCGGGGGGGACAGTGAGCACCAGGAGATCACGGGGCAGAGGCTGCTCTGTGCGTGACAGTGCGTCCCCTTGAAGGCACCGGCCCAGAAGCCTGCTGGTGGTGACACCTGCTGGCTGGAGTCAGTGCTTGGCCCCCGGGGCCGGTGATGGACAGCTGGGCACCCTGGGATATGCAGCCCTCCCGCTCCCCGCCGCCGCGCACTTGTTAATGCGCCCGAGTGCAGCGTGTAGGGGGGTCCCGGCTCATCTGCCCCCTCTCCGCAGGCCACACGGACTCCTCAGCGCTGCCTCTGGGGGACTTTATGGGGGATATAACCCGCTCCGGAGAGTTACCCCTGCCAGAGGGCTGGGAGCAGGCCAGGGACATGGATGGCAAAGTTGATTATATTGATCACAGATAAGTGTCAAAGGTCTGTTTCATATGTGCAAGTTTATTTACATGTGCAATGCTAATAACCACCATTGTTGGCCATATAATATTGTCCAGTATACATAGGGAAGTTGCAGGAACCCAACTTTAACGTTTCAATTCCGGGCGCATTGTTTGCATTATATTGATCCACTCACATTTTCTGTAATCACAGTATGAATATTGCCAATCAAAACATTGTCCATAATAAATACAGGATGTGGCCAGGGGGTCTCAGGTGGTCAGAAGTAATGTACTCAAAGCTCAAAGCAGTATTCATAAATTTATCAGGTTTACATGGCTAAACTCAAGGAATTTGTGCTTGAAATAGGCAATACTTAATGGGTGCCAACAACACTATTGCCCATTCTCCATCACTGACATTATGATGTCAAAGTATGACCGATGTCACAGACCCATACTATTCATTCGCAGTACGAGTGCAGTGCACATGCAAATTGATGGTGTGACGCTCAGGTGTCACAAGATGGTTATATAGCATAAATGTGCCGATGGTGTGATGCTCAGGTGTCACAAGATGGATTATATACAGTAGCATAAATGTGCTGTTGGTGTGACGCTCACATACCTCCCAACTTTTGACGTTAACAAATAGGGACACGAAAAGGGGGCGGGCGTATGCAAATGAGGGTGCGGCTTATGCTAATTAGCCGCGACCTCATTTTCATACGAGAACAGACGCTGCACAGCGTCTATTCTACTAGATTGGGGGGTCTCCCAACTGCCACCCCCCGCAGCGGGACAATGCCTGCCGCGGGTGGGACAGCGGGACAGGACCCGAAAATCGTGACTGTCCCTCTAAAATCGTGACAGTTGGGAGGTATGCGCTCAGGTGTCACAAGATGGTTATATAGCATAAATGTGCTGATGGTGTGACACTCAGGTGTCACAGGATGGGTTATATAGCATAAATGTGCTGATGGTGTGACGCTCCGGTGTCACAAGATGGGTTATATAGCATAAATGTGCCGATGGTGTGACACTCAGGTGTCACAAGATGGTTATATAGCTATAGCATAAATGTGCCGATGGTGTGACGCTCCGTTGTCACAAGACGGTTATATAGCATAAATGTGCCGATGGTGTGACGCTCCGATGTCACAAGACGGTTATATAGCATAAATGTGCCGATGGTGTGACGCTCCGATGTCACAAGACGGTTATATAGCATAAATGTGCCGATGGTATGACGCTCGGGTGTCACAAGGTGGATTATATACTGTAGCAATAACGTGCTGATGGTTTGAAGATCAGGTGTCACCATTTTGACCTTTTAAATTAAAATATGCCCTCGCGAATGAAAAATGTGCCCTCGCGAATGAAAAATGTGCCCTTCCCGTGATCAGCACCCTGCCCTAAAAAACTTCTAGAGTGAACACTAGGTAGGCTACTATAGTTGGAAGCGGTACATCTGTCAGAACAGATTTAGGTCTACAGTCATTAGGTCGACCCCGGAAGGTCGACTGTCCCCAAGGTCGACAGGGTTAAAGGTCGACATGGCTCAAGGTCGACATGACTTAAGGTCGACATGGGCCAAGGTCGACATAGTTTTAGGTCGATAGTCATTAGGTCGACATGAGTTTTTCACTTTTTTTTTACCCGAATGTCGACACAGTTGGTGTCGAACCGCAGCCCCTCGCATCGCTCGCTGCGCTCGGCACACTATTTTATTCTCCCACCACGCCCTAGTGGATGGTAGGGCATGAAATAACGCCTGTCGGCACATGTCGGCTCAAAGAACAGTGAAAAACTCATGTCGACCTAATGACTGTCGACCTAAAAACATGTCGACATTGGCCCATGTCGACCTTAAGTCATGTCGACCTTGAGCCACGTCGACCTTTAACCCTGAAACCCGACCTAATGACTGTCGACCTAAAAACATGTCGACATTGGCCCATGTCGACCTTAAGTCATGTCGACCTTGAGCCATGTCGACCTTTAACCCTGTCGACCTTGGGGACAGTCGACCTTCCGGGGTGGACCTAATGACTGTCGACCTAAGTCTGGTCTGACAGATGACCGTTTCCCCTATAGTTACACACAATTTGTCAGTAAAACGTTATATACTGTACAGTTACACAATGTGTCAGTAAGCCAGTGATATACAGGGTAGGTAGATGTTACACTGACGGTCAGAGAGCAGTGATTCACTCCTAACATTCCGCTTATAAATCGTTAATGGTATCATTCAGTGTTTAAGACCTAGATCGTTTGCCCACCAGGGCCCTTATTCTGATTGACGCGTACTTTACCGCATACTTTCGGATCGCGTCTTTACGGCGTCTGCGCATGCGTGGAGAACGCTACGCGCATGTGCCACGCCTTGACTCCGTACCTGTTCGGGCAAATCCTGTACAAAACTGGTCACCACAATCATTCGGGAAATATGGGCGTATTATGGGCGTCATGCGGAATGACACATGGGCGTAGTTTCAAAGTGGGCAAAACGGGGCGGAAACATGGGCGGACACGGGGGAGTACACTTATGTTGGGGGGCGTACATTCGGATAGCACTCCGAATGCACGCGAACAAAAAGGGAAGAAATGTGCGGTGTCCAAAAGGCCACTATTGCTTTGCGGACACCACTCGTTCCTGCGGGAGGCGAACGGACCGCCTAATGACTACAAGCATTAACACCTGAACCCAATAAAATCGACTCCTTTACTCATTACTCACTAATAGGACGCTTGTCAGTGCTTTAATTGAAACCATTGCTGCTTCAAGGAAACCTTACTAATCACCCACATATGCTGTACTTCTGACACACTTTAAACCTGCTAACAATGGACATGACTGAATATTAATACTAGCAATACACATGTGTATGCGACATGTACTAATTAAACCACACAATTGTTGTAAAGTAAAGAAATTTATTTATATACATTTCACAGTCAATGCCACTGTGATGCAATGACAAAAAAATATAAATACCAAAAAAAAAAAACCATGGCAGGAATGTACCAAAATAAATTATAATACAAAACAAATATAATTGCACACAGATGGACTCCAGCACCTCCTATGTGCCACTGCACATGCAGCCAGTGGGAAATGAGGAGGCTGCTGGCCCTTCTACAGCAGGGCAACCTGCACCTGACCATTCGACAGCAGGGCAACCTGCACCTGGCCCTTCTGCAGCAGGGCAACCTGCAGCTGGCTCATATGCACCATCAGCAGAATCATTTGGAACACAACCGGGGACTTAGCAACATCACTTCAAGTACAGCTGACAGTAATGGCAGGCAAAAGAGGGCAACAGGGGAACCAAAAAGGACATTTGAAGCAAGGGCTCATCTGGTTACCCTCAGCACGTGATTGGACATAAGAAGCTGACACACACAGTACAATGGAAGATTTGGGATGAGATAACGGTGGAGATTAATGCAGCCACAAGTTCATTTTCGACCACGTTTGGCCTTGGTAGGCTCCTTGGCCTGTGCAGCAGCTCTTCGGGCACGGCCAGATGCTGGGGCAGGTGGAGCAGATGCTGGTGAGGGGTTGGCTGGTCTACCCCTCCTGCCAGCAGGGAGTGTTGCTGGTGGTAATGCACCAGAAACGGATGACATTAGGACCCTGTTGCTGGTAACTAGCTCCACCATAAGCTCATTATGGTGGAGGAGGAGATCATTTTGGCGGGTGGCTTGCTCGGCCAGCACCTGAGCACTTGCAGCCATGGCCTGATGCGCCTCAGCCATGGCCTGCAGGCTCCCAGCGATGGCCTGCTGGGTGCTGACCAAGCTCGCCATGATCTCCTCGGTCCTATGCATCCGTTCTGATGCCAACTCTCCCTGCTGGTTTATGTCCCCAAGCATCTGGGCCAACCTGGCCAAATCGGCTTGGGCCGATGGCTGCTGCTGCACAGGCCTACCACTGGGGCCAGGTGGCACGGACTCCTCCACCTCCTGAGCAGAGTCGTCACCAAGCAGTGGGGTGTCTGTGGAAAATGATAAACACAATTAGGACACATTCTAAGATAATTACTTGCACAAGTTTATGGCATGACAAATATTTACCTTCAATAAAAGACGCAAACACTTCAGCTGGGGCCTCGCTATCCATCGTGCTCACCCCCCTGACCTCCTCAACTGATACACAGCTCTCGGCCATCAACTCCAGGGGGGTGAACTCTAGCCCTGATGGCATGGGGCCGGCCCCAGATGTCTGGCTGTGTTCCCACCGCTTGGTCATCTTCCTCTTCAGGTTGGTTTTGAAGTCCTGCCACCTGCAATGTAAGTTGACATATTAATACATGTCACTCCAGATGTTTGCTGTTGCTGCCATTGCTCTGTGCTACATATTACGACAAGTGCTTAATGTCCAAAAGATAACATTACATGCAACTATGATATCAACCGTTACAATACACATTCACAATCACCCTACTCTAACTCTCAACCAAATAACATGTCAATAATGTCTGTGTATGGTAACAACCTCACCGGCCATTTGCAAAATCCATCTAAGCATGAATTCAATCATTACTTGTCTATTACTGGGCACATGTATCACAAAACAACTTGCCTCTTCTTGACATGGTCGGCCTCACGAACTTGTGGCGCAACTTCATTAATCTCTGCCGTTATCTCTTCCCAAATCTTCCATCTGCGTGTGTGTGTCAGCCTCTCTGATGGACACTCAATCAAATCACGTGCTCGGGGAACCAGGATGGCAAGCTCCTGTGCTTCATATGCCTTATTTCTTGTAGTTGGGTCCTCTGTTGCCCTCTTTCTCCCCTTGCCACGTCCATGGCCACGCCCCCTGGCACGTGTCGCTGCACTTGAAGTGCTGGCCATGGTACTATCTTGTGAAGTCCCCGGTTGTGTTCCAAAAGATTCTTCTGATGGTGCATATGAGACAGCTGCAGGTTGCCCTGCTGCAGAAGGGCCAGGTGCAGGTTGCCCTGCTGTAGAATGGTCAGGTGCAGGTTGCCCTGCTGTAGAAGGGCCAGCAGCCTCCTCATTTCCCACTGGCCGCATGTGCAGTGGCACATAGGTGGTGCTGGAGTCCACCTGGTCAAATAGTTGCTGCAGCTCCTGGTCCACCTCTGGTTGTGATCCAGACATGTTAGCAACAACATTGTCACATTCTAATACACCTTTATATACTGTTTGTGTATCCTGTTTGGCGGACATCAGCGGCAGCTGCGTTCCGTGCACGAGCGTACGTCGCTGTTTTTTCGCGCCGCATACGGTGGCGGAAATTCCATTGTGTAAAACCTGGCGAAACTTCTACATGAAATACTGGTCACCAATTCTAACATTGCATAGAATCTTCTGATACACCTGTGACTATCGCACAATACACATGCTATTTGCTAGCATGACATGACATTTGGTTCATGACTACTGTGGTATTGTGGCGTTTGATTGCAAGCTAAAAGTAGCCCAATCCCTTAGAAATTCCAGGCCACAAGTCATGCAATACTCATCACTACTGTTATAGACCACACATGTGACAGGCCTATAAATAGTGATTTGCTGCTAGAATCATTTGTCTCCAGATCTGGACTTGTCAGGGTCTAAGGTAAGCTCTTCCATGGTCCTTGTAGATATGATATCCATTAACAATGTAAGTGTATGAATGTATGCACCATTGCCTCACTGACTACAGATTGTTGGGCCAGCAAAGTCTTTGTAGCATTATTGCAACATGTCACATGTTCACTATTTCACTCACAGGTCTTAAACCTGTGTGTGTTCATCTATTGCAGGACAACATGTCCCAGCAATAGCTGGAATGTCTCATAGTACATGATGTCGGCAACAAATGCAGACACCTTTGATACTCAAGTAGTGTTTAGTAGTTCGATGTTGTAAGCATCTGTGTGTTTAGGACGGTGTGTATTGAGTTCATATTATTGTTACATCATTATAGAGTCAAATGGATCTTCGGGATTTTACAGGGCGGCCATCTATTGTACGTATTGAAGCCTACAAATCTATTTGTAGTGGGATATGGCCATTATGTGCATAGGTGCATCAGTATTTATGTTCATTTCTTTATAGGTTGCTGAAGCAATGATGCGGGACATGGAAAGGAGGCTAAGGGCACTTGCGGCTCTCCCCACTCGTCGGCCAAGGAGGCCAGGACGTGCTAGAATCTATCGCACACGGGTGACTCTGTTTGCTATGCCCGATGATGAGGTACTTACTAGGTACCGGTTACCGCCACATGTAATTCTGGATCTGCTCTCGTTAATTGAGAGTGATCTGGAACCTCTACACGGGATCACGACAGCAATTCCGCCTCACACACAGCTGCTGGCGGTGTTGCATTTCTGCGCCTCAGGATCATTCCAACAAGTAGTGGCAGTACTTGCTGGAATATCTCAGCCGGCCTTCTGCCGAATCCTGAGGCGTGTGACGTCGGCCATGTTCAGGCGCAAGGGGCACTTCATGGCCATGACATTTGCCACCGAGACCCTGCGCAGAAGCCAGCAGGCCTTCCATCAAATTGCTGGCTTCCCTAATGTGATAGGGGCTGTGGATGGCACCCATGTACCATTTGTGCCTCCATCTCGAAGTGAGAAGATATATAGGAACCGCAAATTGTTCCACTCACTGAACGTGATGGTGGTATGTGGCCCATCCATGGAGATTCTCGCCTTCAACTCGAAGTTTCCCGGAAGTGCCCATGACTCTCATGTCATCCGACAAACCGGGATATGGCAAAGACTACAAGAGCTGGAAGGCCGTGATGCGTGGGTTCTGGGTGACTCCGGTTACCCATGTACGCCCTGGCTACTTACGCCGTACAGCTACCCAGCACCGGGCCCACAGGAGGCATTCAATCGGGCGCATGTTGCCACCAGGCAAGTGGTGGAGCGCTCAATTGGCCTTTTAAAGGGTCGATTTAGAGTGCTCCACCGCACTGGTGGTGACTTACAGTATGCGCCTCAAATGGTGTCGAGGATCGTGGGCCTGTGTATATTTTTCCACAACATTGCTGTGCGGCGTGAGATACCCTTTGATGAGTGGGAGGTACCATCTGAGCCGCAAGATCCGCCCATGCGCCCATCCCGCGCCCCTGAATGCCGGAGGGGATACCAGCTGCGGGACTCTGTGGCGCAAAGATACTTCAGGTACATTTTATCTAGTGGACCAGAACACACCAATTGTTGTAAAAATCACCCCTTCAAATAAGTACAGTGTGGTAGTTGTCAGTGTTACAAAACGACAATTAGCCAGCCTGCCCTCCTAATGGCAAAGAAATAGGAGATATTTATCATATGTGCTTAGTTTTGGGGGAAGTACAATATAGGTGCTCATTATTATACCTTGTACAAGGGATCTTATGTGTTTGTTATATCTTCATTATTGTAGTTGATACTATCCCTGATGACTGGTGAGTACATTGATTTATTCTCTAATGTGTTGGGGATTTTTTCCTGTGTTGATGTATGATTTGTTTGCAGATATATATATATATATATATGATATTTCAATTTATTAACATGTTTAAACATTTCAAGGAGCAGGCAGGCAGCCAGGCAGGCAGGCAGGCAGGCAGGCAGCCAGGCAGGCAGGCAGGCAGCCAGGCAGGCAGCCAGGCAGGCAGCGCTGGTGTATAATGCTGGTCTCAGGATACCTGCAAGTATGTGTATGTGTCTTTTAAACATAAATGTACGCATACACATAGATGCATAGAGTAAGTAATGCTAAGTACAGCTAGGCGTTGCTAAGCTATAGCACGCGTTGCTTGGCGGAGCGAGGCCTTATTGGATTTGCTAAGTGCATACACACTGTGTTTTATATATATCAGATTTGCTCATTCCCATACATCAGCACTACTGTTTTTAAGGCATGCGAAATTGTCACCATTTGTGTTGGCGCAGAGACGCTGTTCATGTAAAGATGAACAATAAAGTTATTAACACAAATAACTGTGATAAACCAATGACACCACCTGATTGGTTGATTGATGCCATTGTTAACATGGCGGAGACACGCAGGGCAGAGCCATTTTCGCCTGCGGAGCTCAGGGCTCTGGTCTCCGTCATGGAGACAAGGCTGGGCCGTGCGGGGCCCTTTATCACAAATGGCCAGAAGCGGCGGGCCTATGCTGCGGCAGGGCGCCGGATTTACGCCCGCACCCGGGTGCGGAGGAGCCTCGGCCAGCTCGAGAGGCGGTGGTCGGACCTCCGCAGGCGCCAGCCCCAGCTTCTCCAGCAAATTAGGGGCGAGATAGCTGATTGTGAGTATTTTAGCTATGAAATTTCGCACTTACATCATACCATCTATAAACAATAAAATGTGTCTCATGATAAGTGGGTGTCCATGGGTTTAAAAGTCCATAGACTGTTATGTGTGCTTCTTCCTGGTTAACATGCAGTCATGTGGCTTTTATATGTAATGACATAGCATTCATGATTCAGATGCATACAATGTGCCAGATCTAATATGTGTTCAACATTGATAAATGCCAGGGTTGTAATGATTGAACAAATTACTAACAATCACATAATAACTTAAATGTCACATTTTGGAGTCCATTAACAGTAAGGAGCTACTTTCAAGCATCGTTTGCCAACATTATCACCCTTCCATGTATGTCTTGTTATGGATTATTACATGTGCCCCAATGACCCGACATTGACCATGATTTTGTTTTCTACCACACAGCACGAGCCCGAGCACGACAGGCACGGGAGCAGGCCGAGGCTGCCCTGGCGGAGGAGCAGGCGCAAGAGCGTGATGAGGAGGTGGCGGCGAGGGTGGAGGAGGAGCAAGTGGAGGAGGAGGAGGAAATGGTGGAGGAGCAAGTGGAGGAGGTGGAGGAGATGGTGGAGGAGATGGTGGAGGAGGTGGAGGAGATGGTGGAGGAGGTGGTTGAGGAGGAGGAGGTGCCTGAGGAGGTGGTGGTGGAGGAGGTGGAAGAGGAGTTGGTGGCAGAGGAGGAGGTGGAGGAGGTGTTGGTGGCGGAGGAGGAGGTGGAGGAGGTGGTGGTGGTGGTGGAGGAGGTGGTTGTGGCGGAGGAGGTGGAGGAGGTGATGGTGGCGGAGGAGCTGGCGGAGGAGGGGGCTGAGGAGGCCACGGTTGCCCCAGAGGTGTCAGAATCCGAGGGGGAGGAGGCGTGTGAGGCCCCGGAGTCCCAGCAGATCGGTATGTTTACATAATGCATCATTCATGAAGTAGTTGGACTGGTATTTGTTATGTAGCACTGGTGATTAAAAATTTTGGTACAATACTATTAATACAGACCCCAAAGTGGGTAGCTACAGATACTGGTACGGGTTAGATGGGGTGTCCAAGGCATCCCTTTCATCCAGGACACCTCTGAATTACACAGGTTTGTGGGATGGCTTGGAGCTCCATTTTGACTGCCACATAACCGTTGTAGTTAAACAGGATCCTGGAGTAAAGGGATGAGTGGATCATTTGTGGATTAAATTCACCTGCTGCAAGCCTCGATTCTGACCCATCATATAGTGGAATCTATATTGTTGTTGAATGTTATTTATAAACTATAGGATGTATGCTATAAATGGAGTATGGGCCGGCCTACCTTGGAATGGAGTCACAAGTTGCCAGTGTCCCTGGAGCCTCCTCTACCTAAACACCCCCTGTAGTTCAGATTGTTTTTTTGCCCTCACAGAATTGTAGGTTGGTTTAGACTGAATTATGATTTTGAGGATGTGTACTGTGCATTCCTGACATTTGCATAACTCCCATGCCACGAACCATCACTGAACTTAGACTGAGGAGATTGTGACAAGTTCTTATTGACGGAGGCCATGACATGCTTGTAATTGGTTAGTCATGGGTGGGTTGTAAATGAGAAGAAACACTATGACTGTTATGTCTTCTGCAGAGTAAAGGGTAGAGGGAAAAAAACACAGTATATAGTAAATAAGTTTGCATGTATGTATATATGTGTGTGTCATATCTATTTATCTATGTGTGTCTCTATCTCTCTACATATATATATATATATATATACACATGTCACCTAGCATTTCTGCAATTTATGTAGCAGTATGTGAAATGTATGCATGAATATCATGACTAATTTTTGCCCCTTTGACATGCCCACAGATGACACAACACCGGCAGATGAGGGGGTTCGTGGGGCCCTCCTGCGTGCAGAACACCATTTAAGATTACTACTGGCGGATCTGCAGGACCTGCGCGATTTACTTATTTAATGTTTTTTTTTTTTTTTTTTTGAGATTTAATTGTTAATTGTTCTTCGTAATAAATAATTTATGCAAGTTCAAAGTTGTTGGTTTTCTTTGCACATTAAACAGTATATGTGTAGATTGTTTACAATATTTAACACAGGGTCTAATACAAACCATTGCACTTCAATTGCTGTAAGGGTTAATGTGTGCAATGCATGTGTTAGGCATGCTTGTAAGGATATATTGGCATCTAATTGATTCCAATTCCAAATAAGCATTTTTTTATGAGGATAGGTAATTGAATAAGTGGGTCATGTGATGTATTGCAGAATATACATAATAGTGGGTTGTTTGGCGTAATGACTCCGCTTACAGGCGGTAGCACCGCTTGGCTCCCGTTCGGATGCGGTATTCCCGAGCAAACTCTGTAATACTCTGTAATACCGTGCAGAATCGGAGTGTTTTCCCCCGCACACGCATGGTTTGTATGTCGTCCGTAAACACGCCCTGTTCTTAAAGAGTGAGTCCGTCCGAATGCGGAGGACACGTGGGCGTTTCTACGGACGATGGCCGCACGCGGCAGAACACCGTGGCGTGCGGGCCGCACCGTAAGAATGCGGGAATATCCGCACCGATCAGAATAAGGGCCCAGGTGAAGCGATATCTTTATCAATATCTCGTTTGCTAACAATATTGCATAGAGGTGATTCAGTATATCCAATCAGCCTTCCGCAGCTATCTATCCTATGGCTTACAGGTAACTCCACTATTGAGCCCTTCTGTCTAGGCCACACACAGTAACCTATCACTGTTACCATAACAACACAGGTTTTCCGCCAATGCGCATTTCACTTTAATGGCTTTATCTGGGTCGCACATGACCAGTAGCGGTGTCCGAACAGACCCCCACAGAGGCTGAAGCAGCACTGACAGACCCTTACCCAAACTTTAGTATGGTACTTGGCAAGGCCTGATACACTTGACAGCATTAAGACATGTTATATTGGTATAAAAAACCCTGCCCCAATCTGCAAAGCGCCTCCCACTTTGGTAATATATTTGCCCCTTTCAGGGTTGTAAATTGAGGCAGGTAGGAGATATGCTATTCTGCCCTTGCTTATACATACACATAGTCTAAATGTGGCCATACACACGCAGATTTATCTTCAGATCTGGCTGCTTGAAACAAAAAAATGGTTATGGATGAGAGCAAATGACAGTTGATCCTTTGCTTGGAAATGTTGGAAAACAGACAAACTGTCACTCATCCATAACCATGTTTTTGTTCCAACCAGCCAGATCTGAAGATAACTCTTACTAGTGTATGGGCACCACTTTATTTGTATACATATATTTGCCTGTATGGCTGCTGCTAATACCTGTGTGATGACATCACAATGGCCCTGTGATGACATAACAGTGATTCTATGATGTCACAATGCCTGGTGAGCCAGGACGGAACACTAGGAGTCATTCTGTTGCCTGGTCCCGACTTGTGCAGTCAGAGCTTTTGAACGTGTCTGATTATTCAGCATTTTCAGTTCATATATTGTGTTTGGAGAGGAGCAAGGAGAGAGAGGAGAGAGAGGAGGAAGGAGGAGATAAACGGGAGCAGCCCCGCGCTGCGTCCCGTTCTATAGTGGCAAGGTAAGTGCGCTCTTATTTCTATTCATACTTTTTTGTTTGAGCAATTGGGGTTCTTCATGGATTTCTTAAGGGGCGAGGCTCACCTGAAAGTGGGCGTGTCATAGCATAGAAGGCGGTTATGTCCCAATTTAGTGGGTGTTTCAGGGGGTCTTTGCCCAAACCTGTGGGGTTATTTATTATTTATATCAGTGCCGGTTGCCAATGACCCCCAACATTTTTGGCGTTCAATATGAGCTAAAATGGTTATTCGATTCCAGTGGGTTCGTGTCCCCCCCACACACACACAAACACTTTTTTATTTTGGTTTAAACCCTTTTTTTTTTGTTGGTGGTTAAATAATCACAATTTGCATGTGACAATGGGCACCGATATTATGCCCACATTTCACTGCAAATGAGGTTGCTGATAAATGGACTTTAAATAATAAAGCCCTTTATTTCCCCCATTACTCCATTATGGTATTGCATTCGCTGATACCTGCATATCTGTGGTCAGCTGTGTAACACATATTTATACTGATCCTACTAGCGGAGCATTGTGATTCCGGATTATAATCGTATGAATATAAAATGAATTGTGACAGGAGATCGGGGACCATATTCACTTTTTGCTTTTCATGGCGCCCAGAGAGGTCGCGTATAGTAGCGTAAAGGGCTTGCTTGGCTGCCTATTTCCGCTGCCTATCAAGCAGGTAAACTCCATCCCGCCAAAGGCACGCCCACCCCGCCACACAAATACCCGCACTATGTTGCAACGCGTACGCTTACACATTCACGCGTAAGCACCCGCATCGAATGATTTTTCCTCTGTTCGTTGTGTTTCCGTCCATTATGACTAGAAGGGATATTTATGAATAGCTTATTTATTATTTAATATTTCTATTTTATCTTTAATTAAGGTGACGCAGTGAGTCAAACTTGCTACAAGAGGGGAAATGGCCCAATTGCCGACAGAGAGCCAAGCCAAACAAGAACCCCGGGAGAGGCAGATGCCCCCGGCACCGCGGGTAAGACAGGCCCCACCGCCTCCCCGCGAGAAAAAGGCACCACCACCTCCCCGCGAGAGAAAGGCACCACCGCCTCCCCGCGAGAGAAAGGCCCCACCACCTCCCTGCGAGAGAAAGGCCCCACCGCCTCCCCGCGAGAAACAGGCCCCATCGGCACCGAGGGAGAGACAGGCCCCACCGGCACCGAGGGAGAGACAGGCCCCACCGGCACCAAGGGAGAGACAGGCCCCATCGGCACCAAGGGAGAGACAGGCCCCACCGGCACCAAGGGAGAGACAGGCCCCACCGGCACCAAGGGAGAGACAGGCTTCCTCACCACTGAGGAATTCGCCCCCGTCAATATCCACGGTGTGGCAAGAGCCAGCGCCACGATCAACGGAATGGTATACGCCCCCATCACCATCCATGGAGAGGCAAGAGACCCCGTTTCAATTCACAGAGTGGCATGAGAACCCATTCTCAATGGACTGGTATTCAGAGATCCCGGAAACATCCACCGAGTGGCAAGAGTCTCAGGAAGCATCCACGGAGTGGCAAGAGTCCCAGGAAGCATCCACGGTGTGGCAAGAGTCCCAGGAAGCATCCATGGTGTGGCAAGAGTCCCAGGAAACCTACACGGAGCAGCAAGAGACCCAGGAAACATCTATGGAGTGGCCCCCCGTCACCACCCACAGAGTGGTATACGCCCCCGTCACCATTCACGGAGTGGTATGCACCCCCGCCGCCATCCACGGAGTGGCATGCGCCCCCGTCACCATTTACGGAGTGGCAAGCGTCCCTGTCACTGGAGTGGCATGCACCCCCTACACCATCCAAGGAGTGGTATGCACCCCTGTCACCATCACGGAGTGGCATGCACTCCCAATGTAGAGGCGTCCCACTACATTTCAACTACTGTTAAATATGGAATATTGCACATAACAACCAATCAGACTGTATCTATTATCTCCTATACGATACTAAATAAATGAGTAGTCTAGATAATAGACAAATTATTTATTTAGTATTGTCTAGGATATACTAGATAGAATCTGATTGGTTGTTATGGGCAACATCCCATCTTCAACAGAATTCCCATCTTATACCCCATCATGTGTTATTTCCAACAACAATTTGGGTAATAAAATGAGTGGTGAATAATACTGTATCTCTGTGGTTATTTCCTCATTTGGAGCGTCTCCATGCTGAGTGAATGCTTTTTTAAATATGTCTACACACATCTCAGAGGGTTCCTTGGTCGATGAGAAGACCTAGCCATTACCCGATAATTCTGTCTGCACACATCTCAGAGGGCTCCTTGGTCTATGAGAAGGACCTAGCCATTACCCTTCATTCTCCTGTCTACACACATCTCAGAGGGTTCCTTGGTCTATGAGGAGACATAGCCATTACCCATGATTCTTCTATCTACATACATCTCAGAGGGTTCCTTGGTTCCTTTCTCCTATCTACAGACATCTCAAAGGGTTTCTTGATCTATGAGGAGACATAGCCATTACCCCATCATTCTCCTGTCTACACACAACTCAGATGGGTTCCTTGGTCTATGAGGAGATGCAGCCATTACCTCATCATTATTGTGTCTATATACAGGACATCTCAGAGGGTTCCTTGGTCTAGGAGGAGACCCCTTGGTCTAGGAGGAGACCCCATCATTCTCCTCAACAGGTTTAGTGTATAGATACACAGATTGAGGAGATCCCTTCACCGGCGCACACCAATAGATAAAGGAATGTTACGTCCCTAGTGAGTGGACAACGTTCCTCTTCTCCGCCTCCGAATCGGGGATAGGGTCACTGTTCCCGGATTACCCCTTAGCTAAATTTCGGACACCTTTTTTCCTCTTTTCCTGTGTAGACAAATCTGCTTCCTCGGTATTAACCGTGGGTTTGCAGACCAGGAAAAAAGGCACAAAGATATCCAATAGTGAAGTAAGTTCTTTTTAATAAGTAATCCAATATCATATAATATAAAACATGCAAACACAAATAACACACCAAAACAATAATGGGCCAAGTACTGGTGGGATGCAGGTGGATAATTACCCTCTAAGTAGAGAACTGAGTTTAGGCAGCTCTCATCGATCGCATAAGGTATCCAAGGACTCTAAGCAGGTACCGGTACACCTCCGTTGAGATCCAGGGACACGGGTAAAGATATCCACGATGCTCACCAAACAGAAACTTTCTGGGCCCCTCCGACGCGTTTCCACCTCTACTGAGGTCTTTATCATTCTCCTGTTTACACACATCTCAGAGGGTTCCTTGCTTTGGTCCTTGCAGTATTTAAAACAGCCATTAAAATCCTGTAATTTCAGTAATGTTACAAATGCCTGGGGTGTTCATACAGTAGGTTGCGGCACATTCAAAATGTTACCTCAGGAAACAAAATGGCCACTTCACAAAAGCGCTGCAGTGAGGCCCCTTGTTCACAGTGACTGATATTTTGCATCTTCCTAACAAGTTTGTGCTAAAATAATACACACAATGCAATATTAGCATTTCTGTCTGTCAAAAAGTGTATTAGTAGGTCGACGATAACTAGGTCAATGGTCATTAGGTCAATCACTATTGGTCGACAGTAAAAAGGTCTACATGCACTATGGTTGACATGGACTAAAGTTTGAGACAAGCAAAAGGTCGACATGACTTTTTAAGATTTTTAGTGCCTAGGTCAACAACAGTCGACATAGACCCTCAATTAGTGTACCAAGTACCCTCGTATGGTGCCTCCCTCGCCATACTTTACCATTACCAATTGTAGGCCACGTGGATAATAAATTATAACAAGTTATCCAAGTGAAAAAGGTTGGAAAGAGATAAAAACAGCCAACCTGCTTCTAACTGCCATGTTACGGCCTGTGTTTCAAAAATGTCAGCTAAGAGCTGATTGGTTGGTAACTTAGCTCTCTCCAATCTTTGATAAATATCCTCCTTACAGACACAGCAGGCTTCTTCCGAACACTTCAAGTCCAGAGATTATTTGGTGCAGACAAGGAAATGGGTAATTATGTCCTGACAATACAGTTTACAGCATACAAAAAGACCGACAAGCCTTGATGAACAGCACACGTGGCACACTTATCTCTCTCCTTATGTACACACCACTGGAGAGTGGTATAGTCAGATGATTATCGATTTTGGCCACACTTTATTTCATACAAACGGAAAAGAGGAGACGCCCAATCCACATGTGGTAGGGAATATGGATTGTACGCTCCACTGGGGCAGGGACTGATGTGAATGTTCAAATATTCTCTGTAAAGTGCAGTGGAATCTGTGTGCGCTATATAAGAAACTGCTAATAAATAAATTAATAATATAGGGATGTATGGTATTTTCTCCCCACTCAGGCAGGCATCTTCGGTGATGGGTATCCATATATAACAAGAATCCCTTTCAATACTGCGGTCATCTCTACTGTATAGACCAGTTTGAGGCGGAGAAGAGGAGACTAATATACCTTCATAGGGATGTATTATCTATTGATAGCGCTGATGAACGAGACACGATTTCATATGGTCTTGCATATGATCTTTTTCTTTCATGTGTTTATATGGTGTGGGGACACCATCCCTGTGTCTTCATCCACCAAGATGCATTCTAAGCACGATTTGAACACCTTTATATTACTTTCATACTATAGAGTAGGCTACTATAGTTACACACAATGTGTCAGTAAGCCAGGGCTATTACAGGGTGAGCTGCTAAACTTATACACAATATGTCAGTAAGTCAGTGCTATACAGGGTAGGCTGCTATAGCTATACACAATATGTCAGTAAGACGTGCTATACAGGGTAGGCTGCTATAGATACATGTAATGCGTCAGTAAGCCAGTGCTATTACAGAGTAGGCTACTATAGTTACACACAATGTGTCAGTAAGCCAGTGCTATTACAGGGTAGGCTACTGTAGTTACACACAATGTGTCAGTAAGCCAGTGCTATTACAGGGTAGGCTACTATAGTTACACACAATGTGTCAGTAAGCCAGTGCTATACAGAGTAGGCTACTATAGTTACACACAATGCGTCAGTAAGCCAGTGCTATTACAGGGTGACCTGCTAAACTTACACACAATATGTCAGTAAGTCAGTGCTATACAGGGTAGGCTGCTATAGATACATGTAATGCGTCAGTAAGCCAGTGCTATTACAGGGTAGGCTACTATAGTTACACACAATGTGTCAGTAAGCCAGTGCTATACAGGGTAGGCTACTATAGTTACACACAATGTGTCAGTAAGCCAGTGCTATACAGGGTAGGCTACTATAGTTACACACAATGCGTCAGTAAGCCAGTGCTATATAGGGTGAACTGCTATAGACACACACAATGTGTCAGTAAGCCAGTGCTCTACAGGGTAGGGTACTATAGTTACACACACAATGTGTCAGTAAGCCAGTGCTATACAAAGTAGGCTATTATAGTTACACACAATGCGTCAGTAAGCCAGTGCTATACAGGGTAGGCTACTATAGTTACACACACAATGTGTCAGTAAGCCAGTGCTATACAAAGTAGGCTATTATAGTTACACACAATGCGTCAGTAAGCCAGTGGTATACAGGGTGAACTGCTATAGACACCCACAATGTGTCAGTAAGCCAGTGCTCTACAGGGTAGGGTACTATAGTTACACACACATTGGGCCAAATGTAATAGGGTGAGAGTTTCAGAAAGTGAGAGATTTTGGGAGAGTTTTCCCATGTTTTTTAAAGCAGCAATTTATTACATGGCAAAATAAACCTGGTTTTGCAGTGTAATTGATTGCTGCTTTAAAAAAAAGGGGGAAACTCTCCCAAAATTTCTCACTTTCTGATACTCTCACCCTATTACATTTGGCCCAATGTGTCAGTAAGCCAGTGCTATACAAAGTAGGCTATTATAGTTACACACAATGGGCGAAATGTAATAGGCTGCGATTTTTGGACGAGTTCCAAACTCGCCAGAAATCGCACCTTTAAAAATCGCATTTTTTATGCTAATTCGCATATGTAATGAGATGCGAATTAGCGGCAAAAAATGCGATTTGCCGCGATTTAGGTCGATTTTTAGTCATGAAAATGTGCGCATTTTCAGTCCTGAAAATGTGCGCATTTTCATATATGCGATTTTGGTTGTAAAAAAAAAAAAAAAAAATGGCGTGCGGTCCCCCCCCCTAAGCATAACCAGCCCCGGGCTCAAAAAGCCGGTGCTGGTATCATAAAATCAAAGGAACAATCAAGTTGGGGTTCCCTGGATTTTATAAAACCAGCACCAGGCTCAAGGTCCGGCACTGGTTCCCAAAATACGGGGGACAAAATGACTAGGGGTCCCCCGTATTTTAAGAACCAGCACCGGACACAACCAGCCAGCAGGGTAATGCCACAGCCGGGGGAAACTTATTATATAAGCTCCCGCGGCCAAAGCATTAACCCCCTGGCTTTTCAGCATGGGCAGGGGTCCTGGGGAAGTGGGGACCCCCCCAATGAAGGGGTCCCCCCCCTCCAGGACTTACCAGCCCATGCTGATAGTCCGGGGCTGTCCCCGATGCCCCTGGGCGGTGGGCATCGGGCTGATGACTTGTGTAAAAAAAAAGGATACAAACTATTGTTCTTTACTGGTGAACTATGAGTCCCAGCAAGCCTACCCCACATGCTGGAACTTGGAGAACCACAAGTCCCAGCATGCGGGGCATTAAAGGGCCCGCTGGCACTTGTAGTTCTGCAGTGAAAAAAATAGTGCACAAAATCACACTGACACCCTGTAAAATAAAACTTTAATACACACAAAACACACACACACTGATACTTACCTACCTTGAGCCCGTAGGTCGGTCCCTGGATCCTGGGTCCGGGCTCCGGGGCTCCAGGGCAGAAGAGTCCGGTTCCGGGGCCTTGGTCCTGGTTCCGGGGCTGGTCCTGGGGTACCGGGGCTCCTGGCGTGAAGAATCCGGGGTCCGGGATCCGTGGTAGTCCCCAGGGGTACCTAAGGAGGCAAATCCTATTCACCTGCTCCCCGGCGGCGACCTCCGGTGACAGCGCTGCTCCAGACTGGTACCCGGCTTGAAGGACTTTGCCCGGCGCTGAGATGTTTCCTCTTCGCCGTCTCTGCACAGAATGATTTCTCGGCCAATCAGGAGCCGAGAAAGTCGGCTCCTGATTGGCCAGAAATCATTCTAACTAGAGACGCCGACGAAGTAACATCTCAGCGCATCCAGAGCAGAGATGTTACTTCGTCGGCGTCTCTAGTTAGAATGATTTCTGGCCAATCAGGAGCCGTCTTTCTCGGCTCCTGATTGGCCGAGAAATCATTCTGTGCAGAGACGGCGAAGAGGAAACATATCAGCGCCGGGCAAAGTCCTTCAAGCCGGGTACCAGTCTGGAGCAGAGCTGTCACCGGAGGTCGCCGCCGGGGAGCAGGTGAGTAGGATTTGCCTCCTTAGGTACCCCTGGGGACTACCACGGATCCCGGACCCCGGATTCTTCACGCCAGGAGCCCCGGAACCCCAGGACCAGCCCCGGAACCAGGACCAAGGCCCGACTCTTCAAGACTTCAAGACTCTTCTGCCCTGGAGCCCCGGAGCCCGGACCCAGGATCCAGGGACCGACCTACGGGCTCAAGGTAGGTAAGTATCAGTGTGTGTGTGTTTTGTGTGTATTAAAGTTTTATTTTACAGGGTGTCAGTGTGATTTTTGTGCACTATTTTTTTCACTGCAGAACTACAAGTGCCAGCGGGCCCTTTAATGCCCCTCATGCTGGGACTTGTGGTTCTCCAAGTTCCAGCATGCGGGGTAGGCTTGCTGGGACTCATAGTTCGCCAGTAAAGAACAATAGTTTTTATCCTTTTTTTTTTACACAAGTCATCAGCCCGATGCCCACCGCCCAGGGGCATCGGGGACAGCCCTGGACTATCAGCATGGGCTGGTAAGTCCTGGAGGGGGGGACCCCTTCATTGGGGGGGTCCCCACTTCCCCAGGACCCCTGCCCATGCTGACCAGCCAGGGGGTTAATGCTTTGGCCGCGGGAGCTTATATAATAAGTTTCCCCCGGCTGTGGCATTACCCTGCTGGCTGGTTGTGTCCGGTGCTGGTTCTTAAAATACGGGGGACCCCTAGTCATTTTGTCCCCCGTATTTTGGGAACCAGCGCCGGACCTTGAGCCTGGTGCTGGTTTTATAAAATCCAGGGAACCCCAACTTGATTGTTCCTTTGATTTTATGATACCAGCACCGGCTTTTTGAGCCCGGGGCTGGTTATGCTTAGGGGGGGGACCGCACGCCGTTTTTTTTTTCTTTTTTTTTGTTTTAACTATTTTTTTACAACAGAACCATGCACAGATCTCAATGATCTGTGCATGTTTCTGATAAAAGCGCCAGGCAGAACCTGGTCTATTTTTTTTGCGATTTTTAGTAAGCTTTACTAAAATCGCAACCCATTAAATATGCGACTTCTATCCTTTTTAATGGGAAAACATCTGGATGCGATTTTTAGTCTAACTAAAAATCGCACCTTTAAAAAATGCGATTTTTCCCGCAAATCGCACCCTATAAAATATGCGATTTTCGGGAAATGGGCGAAAACGGCATATTTTGCGGGAAAAATCGCAAAACAAAATCGCACCCTATTACATTTCGCCCAATGTGTCAGTAAGCCAGTGCTATACAGGGTAGGCTACTATAGTTACACACAATGCTTCAGTAAGCCAGTGCTATACAGGGTGAACTGCTATAGATACATACAATGTGTCAGTAAGCCAGTGCTATACAGTAGCGCACGCAGGGGGGGTTTCTGAGTACCCAGAACAGTAGCGCACGCAGGGGGGGTTTCTGAGTACCCAGAACCCCCCCCCAGGAGTCTAAGGGCCTCTCCTAAAAGCTGAGGGTCCCCTCTTTCCATCGATACAAGAATTGTAAAAATCGGCCCTTGGGAACCGGAGATATCTGACTTCAAAGCAATGGTCCCCATCCAAGCCTGTTAATTGTTATTCCCAGTCAGATATTTCAGGTTCTGTATAACTTAGAGTTTTTCTGAGGGTATATTCCAAAAGCTGGGATTCTCCCCCTTTGATGGACACTAGAAGCTTGTCTCTACTTTTCCCAGAACCAGAGCTATCAGCCTTCCAACAGCTGGTTACTGCTCCAGCTCCACACACCTGGTATGTCGTTTTATATATTCGTTGGCAGATTGCTCTTCCTCCTGAACTCTGATCCCCTAGTCCCCAATACCATTTGGTAGGTGGGATTCTATAGTTTTTAATTCCATTAAAATCTAAGAAATCTATTTCCGGGAACTGGAGATATCTGCAGTCAAGCAAGCTGTCCTCCCACCAGAAAATTATGAATAATGAGCCCACTCCACTATATACTCCTCCTCTGCATATTAAACATCCTCTACCACCCTGGAAGTTATGTATCAGGGCCCCTTCATTCAGCCCAATGCCCCCTTCTCCCGCTCCATCTCCCACCATCTGTGCAGTAAAGGGGTAATTAGTGGAAATTACTGATCCAGGCCCTACATGCTGAGCGGTTGATATAACACCCCCTAGCACCCGCAGGACATCAAAGCTTCCCCCACCCCTACTGCTGAAGGATCGGTAGGGGCCCCAATACATTGCTATGCCCAGGGGTCTACACTGCTGTTGATGCCCCTATATGTATGTATATTTATAATATATATATATTTATATTATTATTTATAAACATTTGGTCTATCTATAATACTTTAACTGACCCGGCATATACTGGGTCACCTAAGTGTCCATCTCCGTGCTTTGCTCCACCCTTCTTGAAACCCCCTTCTGAAAATCCTGCATTTGCCACTGAGCTGATTACCACTGCCGGGCTCCCCCTGGCAGTTTCTTTTTCATCAGCGACCATCTCTGGTCGCTGATGAACAGGAGAAACTGAGCAATATATTGCTCAGCCATATATTGCTCAGCAATATATGGCTGAGCAATATATCTCCCCGTGTGTACACAGCATTAGATATATAACTGGTAATACACAATACTGTTTCTAGGTTGAAGAATGGGATATATAACTGACAGTGACATCTTGTGGTAAAAGTGGAGAATGCATGGAATAAATAGTGGGCCTTATTCGGAGTGATCATATTTATTGCTTCCATAGGACACAAGGCATGGGAGAGAGGGAGCCCAATACCGCACAGAGACAATGAGGCACAGAAAAGCATTTTATGTAATACAGAGGCCACGGAGATACTGGTGGGATATTGAGTAGAGCAGAGGCGGATTGGCCCACGGGAAACCGGGCCGTTTCCCGGTGGGCCGGACCAGATTTCACTCAGGCTGGGCCGCTTACCTTTGTTAGAAGTGGCCGCAGCCCAGCCTGGTCACCAACGGCAGCAATGCCCAAAACAAATATGGCCGCCGCATATATGCATATATTAAATGCACAGATGCGGCGGCCATATTTGTTTTGGGCAATGCTGCACTGTCTGCGGCCGCTGGATGCCGACGGAAGCGCGGCGGCGGTGACTCGGTGAGTAATGTCCGCCGCCCTTCTCACTGACCTGACTGTCAGTTAGTCCGCCCGGCGCCCACCCTCCCTGCCGCTTGCTGCTCCGCCTACTCCTGCCCGTCCAAACTCACCAGCCAGCTCACCTGCCCGCAGCAGCAGGGAACACACACACACATGCCTTGTGTCCTATGGAATACTTTGTATTCCGCGTCCCCTCGCGGGGCTCGCTGCGCTCGCCACGCTTCAGGCTCGGTGGCTCGCTACGCTCGCCACACTATCTAAAATCAACTCTGCGCTGACGTGGATAATGGGGGTATGAAAAGGTCGGAGGACGCGTACAGCCGCCTCTCGCGGGGTCTCTACGCTCGCCACGCTTCGGGTTGGCGTTGATAGTGGGGGTGGCGTTAACAATGGTGGTGCATTTAACATTGTAAGCACCTATCAGGGTGATTGTACAATTACAAATCGAATCGCTTCACATGAATCGCATGGCATTCATCACTACGATGGAAATCGGGGGTGTGCAAGGTGTGCAATGATGTAACAGCATGCAAATCGGCCGGAAAAAGTGAAAAATCAGTCGAGAATCGGCCAAAAATCGGCCGCAAAATCGCATCCGATTTTTCCATGCGATTTGCGGCCGATTTTGTGGGCGCCGTGATAATACACAAGTACCGACAATTCCCCAGTGGAGGGGGCAGAGGATGTGTGTTATGTAGCTTGGATGGGGCCAGATGGGGTCATATAATGGCAGCTGCATTTTGTACCAGCTGTAAGCAGTGAATTTATTTTGCTGTGAGAACAGGGTAGATGGCATTGCAGTAGTCTGGGCATGATGATACAAATACATGTTTAAATGTTGTGCTGCCATTGGACAATGCCAAGACTACAGACCTGCACAAGGGAGACAGTCCAAATCAAGACCGCATGTCCCCCACATTGAGTCCACTAGAGGCACCGGACAGTTTTCAAAGGGTAAAGGTCATCTTAAGATTCATGCTTGCTGTCATTATTTTGCATGATTACTTGTCTATGGACATCTTAGGGAATATCGAAGAAAAAAACAGTGGGCGCTGTGTGTACACAAAAGACAATTTATTTTAATAAATAACAATAAAATTAATTAATTGCATGCATGCAAAAAAAGGGTACATTTAAAATGACCACAGGAAAAAACACATACAATTGAACATCCGTATTAGTTACCCGTATTTGCTATGTCCTGACTAGTACACGTCAAAATGCACAGATTTGTACAGTTTTCTATCAGTCCCAAAACGAAGAGTAAGTGTCCCAACAATTTTAAGGTTTTATGTCCTACCAATATATAATGGGTAAGTTAGTTGGTATGTACTCACACCTGGGTCTCCAATAATAGTAGTTTGGGGATGACAGCGGTATTCTGAAATCCACTGTTGGTAGACAGATCTCAGTAGATGTGGGAGCAGCCGTCACCGACTGCCAGACCTTCGTGCTGGGCTGCCGCTAATAGAAATGACCAGTTAATTGGTCACTGGAAACACGCACCACCGCTCACACCTTGCGGCGTCTGACGAGCTCCAAGCTGATGCACCGGCCAGTGGGCCGAATGGAAAGCAGGAACTGACTGTTCTCAGCGGGTACGTTCTGCGTTGGGGGGTGAGAGCACACTCCTGTTGTGACGGTGCCCGAATTGCTGGGCTGTGCGTTCACTCCTCCAGGTTAGCAGTAATTAGAAGAATGCTGTCTAAAAGCACAATCCAACAGTCTTCAATCCTTGAATCCTCACTTAAACAGCTTGCACAACCTGAAAGTTCATTTTGATAAGTGCGTACAGAGTGTGACACCTTCCTGCACCTAGCAAGGATCATCATCACTTCAGCCATCAGGAGCGAAGTTTCAGAAGTGGAAGAACTGAACAAGATCTTCCTCCAGTGTGGACTAACCCACTGGGGATTACAAAAATTTGCATTTATCGTGAGGATACCAGAAATAATCGTGAATAAGAACATCCTCCAGCAAAATTTCTTTATCCGGTACGGCATTCCAAGTGACATACCCCCAAGTGATTCAAGGAGTCACCACCTCCCTGGGAACAATACAAATCAAGCAGTGTTCCAGACATAATAAGTATTAACCTTTATTGTCCATTTTCGCGATTGATACACATTTCAATTTATTATTGTCATTGCTACTCATGTATTTTTATCTTCTTTTAATAAATTAACATTGTAATATTCAATTGATCCGAACTAGCGCTCCACATTTTTCTGGTTTCTATATACATATTTTTAGAGGGGTGACACCCCTTAGTTGGAGCAGCTTGGCACAACACCCCACTAGGCGCCTGTTTCTACTCTGAGTACCCCATCTCGAGTATACTCACCCTTCCTTGTAATTAGAAGAAACACTCTCTGTGCCGTCTCCACCAACTTTGCCGGGACCGTAGTTGGATGGGACATGCAAGTTGACAATTGCAAATATGTGCTTGTCCCTCCAGTCCTCGGTCTGTGGTGCTCAGGAACTCCTCAAAAACGCGTTTCGCCGCGCTCAGTGTGGCTTTTTCAATTCGGAATGCGAATCTTAGGGAATATGTAATCTGTGGTGAAAGATGAGGAGGGTCAGAGGAACCCGGTGTGGCAGGTTTCCCTCTCTTTGTGAAGCACCAACCCTTAACTCAGATGTTGTATTTGGGAGGGGTGCAGTGATGATGCTGAAGTGAAGATCTGGAACATGTCTCCCAGCGCCCTGTGCCAGTGTCAAGGATCTCTCTTATAACTAAGCCCATTGGTGGATGATTACACAAAGTCCTATAAGAAATGCCCATCTACCCCTCTCTCTAAAGCTCATCTGTTATAATACAGCAGTTGGTGACAGGTCACTCTCAGCAGCAGAGCTTTTGCCTCTACCCCTGGATAGGGAAACCTGTAGAATAAAGGAAATAATTATCACAACAGGAGGAATAATACACAGAGGGAATCGATAGCAGATCAGATGGAGACAAAGCAATAGCAGATGATCAAAGTTATTATTTTTGCATATTCACTACAGAAGGAGTGAAATTGGGTAACTACAAGAACATTTACAGAGGAGAAGGTCCTACCAGAACTCTCAAAATGGAAAGTGGATAAATCAAATGATCCTAAAAGAGATTAAAGGTGTGCTGGTAGCTACATTAAACTATATAGTCAACCAGTTTCCATCTACAGGTACAATTCCAGAGGACTGGAATAGAGGGAATGTAATACCACTGCACAAAAGTGGAAGCAGGGAAGAAGCAAATACTGTAACTATCAAACAGTGTACCTTATACCAGTAGTAGAATGGTTGATGGAGCCACAAGTATTTATAGAATATCACAAACCCAGCAATAAGATCCCAAAGACCATGGATCTACTTGGGGTAGATCATGTAAAAAAATCATGCTGCCTGGCTCACTGAATTAATAGATCAATATTTCAGGTTTACAGGTAAGCAATATACAAAAAGCAATAAGGAAGGCAGATGCTTGGTGCCTTAGGAGAGGAATCAGAGGAAGAAAGAAAGAAAGAAAGAATAAAGCCATTGTATAGGTCATTGAAACGTCCTCATCTAGATACTGTGTACAGTTCTGTATACTGTAGGTCATTGGCACAACCTCATCTAGATACTGTATCAAGTTCTGTATACTGTAGGTCACTGGTGCGGCCTCATCTAGATACTGTGTCCAGTTCTGTATAGGGGTGTGGTATAGGGTTCCGACAGTCGGGATGCCGACAGTCATTAGCCCGACATCGGGATCCCGACTGGCCAGACTCAGACAGCATGGCGAGCACGCTGCGGGCACGGTGGCTCGCTATGCTCGCCGCCTATTCTATTCTCACTCTATGGGGGTCGTGGACCCCCACGAGGGAGAATAGCCGGTGGCCGTCGGGAACCCGTCTGTCTTTGTTTTAACAGTCGGATCCCGACTGCGAGTAAATGACTGTCGGGATCCCGACTATAGGGACCCCATCCGGCACCCATGTATAGATCACTGGTGTGGCCTCCTCTAGTTATGTATCCAGTTCTGTATAGGTCACTGGTACGGCCTCGTCTAAAGTACTGTGCCCGATTGGAGGCGTGGCTACGGAGGGTAGGGATTGAGACATAGGTCGTTGCTCTCTCCCGCTCCATAATAATGGCAATGATCCTGTGCAGAGCTCCCCAGTGAGGAAGGATCAATCCCGGCAAAGAGAGGAGTTCTGTCCCCTTCACTATCTGCTCCTATTACCTGTGACGTTGTGCAGTGCGGCATGGAGAGGAGAGAATAGGTGCCCAGGGCGCCGGCGGCTTGTACCACGTGAGAGGAAGGTGGACGCCGTGAGCGGAGGTGACGCAAGCGGCTGACGAGTGCACGGGGCTGGAAGCCGGAGTCAGATAGCAGCATTGCCGTATCACCTGTGGCGCGGTGCTGAGAGAGGAGGAGAAGTGCCCAGGGCGCCGGCGGCTTGAAACAAGTGAGAGGACGGAGGACGCCGGGAGCGGAGGGGACGTCAGAGGCTGACGAGTGTGAGGGGCTGGAAGCCGGAGACGTACAGCAGTACCGCCGAGTGAGCGAGGCGGCTGCTGACAGAGCAGGGGAACCCAGTGCAGTGGTGACCCCGGAAAGAATCTGAAACTGCGCCTGGGAGCAAGAGAGTGAAGCAGGAGGTGCGGGTTTGGCTGGTAGAGGACTGAGCCGGACAACACTCACAGCAGCCAGAGCGGTGCTAATACCTTCCAAAGCAGAAGGGGAGAAGAGGGACGGGTGAGAGACGTCCAGAGGAACAGGATTTGGCCTGGTACTAGCATGAAAGATTGGAGCTGAGTGGTGTTCCCCGGTCAAACATAGGGGCCAGTGTTGTATGTGAGTAACCTTGCATCATTTTTTTTTTCTTTTTCCTTTATAAAGCACTTAAAAAACTCTAAAAATAGAGGTTTGAACTACATCTCTGCAAATCAGAAAATAAAAGCTCGGACTGAGACCTATACTATTATATATCTAAAAGGCCATAAAAAGACACTCTACACCCGCCCTCTCCCTCTGTCTCCTTCCTCCGAGTATAGGAGGATTCTCCCCAAAAAACGCAAATAGCAGAATAGTTTTTTCCCCAAAATAGTAAATGGGGAAAACTCAGAACACAGCTGCAGCTAATAAGCTGGCAAAATTCTCAAGGCAGCCCGTCACCCCAACACCTACTACCAGAGAAGGGATTTCCCCTCCGATTACCCCTCCAGAGTCAGAACAAAGCGAATCCTCTATACAAAAAGTGCTGGATGCCCTCGCGGCAAGCGAGGGGCGCCTGGCTAATAAAATTGAGAAGGTGCAAGAGGACCTCGACGTGATTAAACAGTCAGTCCAGAGGGTTAAAGAGCGAGTCAAAGAAGTGGAAAACCGCACTTCAGTATTAGAGGACACAGTGACCCCTCTGGCAGCACAAATTGAGGATATGGCCACTCAACTTAAATCACTCAATACAAAGATGACGGATATGGAAGGACGTTTCATGAGAAATAATTTGAGATTTGTAGGGATGCCGGAAAAGATAGAAGGAGCAAATCCAGAACTGTTCCTGGAGAACTGGTTAATAAAAGTATATGGGCAAGAGGCCTTTTCTAAATATTTTTCAGTGGAGAGAGCCCATCGTGTCCCTATGAGACCACCTCCCCCGGAGGCACCAGCCCGAACTTATATTGCAAAAATACTCCATTACTCAGACCGGGACACAATTCTCAGATTAACTAGACTCAAAGGTCCATTACTATGGGACACTACAAAGATCTCAGTGTTCCCGGACTATGCTATCGGGGTTCAGCGGGAAAGAGCACAATACTATGAGATCAAGAAATGCATGAGAGAGTTGGAGATTCAATATGCAGTGCTCTTCCCGGCTAAGCTCCGGGTGGTCCATGAGGGAAATACCAAATTTTTTCTAACACCAAAAGAAGCTGCAGCCTGGCTGGACTCTAAATTCCCAGGCAAACGTGCAATGAATTCTAGCTAACTTGTCATATAAGGAGTAGAGTAGAGGCCAGATTGGTCTCAATTATAGGCTGAAACCCGGGGCAGGGAAATGATTAAGTATGTGAGGTGTAAAATATGTAAAAAAGTAAAAACGTGTTCTCTGTCTCCCCTTTTCTATTCCCCCCCCCCTTTTTTCCTCCCCCCCCCCTTTTTTTTCCCCCGCTCCCTCCCCCCCCCACCCCTTCCCCCCCTCCCCCCATAAATGAGAGTGTTTAAAGGGGGTGTCGGGAATGTGATTGGTCTATTGTCTCCTGCTTGATATTGTAACAGAGATTCTCCAGAGTGACCCCTCTCTGACAGAAAATGACTAATTGCCTCACTGGGGATCCTGTGAGCATAATGGTTTTGGGAGTGGGGGAGAACCCCCAACATGTAGCCATTAGATTGGCCCTGGGGGGTCCACTGGGGAAATTAAATCTTTTCCTAAAACATCAAAAGAAGTAGTAGTTAAGTTGGTATTTAAATCTCCAGGCAAATGTATAATGAATGTTATTTAACGTGTCAGGACAAGGAGTAAAGGGTGATGTAAGATAGGCCAGATGGGCCTCACTAATTGCTGAAACTAAGAGGGTTTTTTTTTTTTTTTGCTATGATAGTAAATGATATTCTTAGTATAAAGGGTGACAGGAATACGACTGGGTTACGGTCTCCTGCTTCATATTCCGATGGAGAAATTGGAGAATGACTCCTCCATGATAGAAAAAGATTAATTGCCTCACTGGGGATCCTGTGAGCATAATGGTTCTGGGAGCGGGGGAGAGCCCCCAACCTGTAGCCATTATATTGATTGCCTCAATTTAACACAGTGTAAATAGGAAAGGGAATGGGTTGATGTGGGCGGGATTGGATATGAAGCATGTCATGGGAAAAAGAGAGGGAGGGCATGCAGGGAGGGGGGTGGGAGGAGGGGGGAGGGAAAGGGTTAGGTTGATGAAAAATGGGAGTAAGGAAGCCTTATGTTGTGATGGAATGGTTATTGAGATAAAATTAATTACCCCTGGTCATATGTTCAAGCGAAAAGTTGAATGTCGGTAAATTATAGCTTCCTCACGTGGAACGTGAGAGGAATGAACAACAAAATAAAACGATCCCTTGTCATGAGGAATATCCGCCAGCAGGCAGCAGATATAATATGCTTACAGGAGACCCACCTGGAAGGTGGTAAGGTGTTATCATTAAAAAAAACCTTGGATAGGGTGGGCTTACCACTCGACCCACACCTCCACCTCCAGGGGGGTCTCAGTGTTGATACGTAGGGGGGTCCCATTCACTATGGATAAGATCACAGTTGATCAATGGGGAAGATACATTTTTATAAAATGTCGGATTGGGCCTAGGACTCTGCTGCTGATGTCGGTATACATACCACCACCATTCAGCTATGACGTATTGAGAGCAGCAGCGGACTTCATGGCACTATATCCAAATGTTCCCATTGTTATGTTGGGGGATATTAACAATGTAATAGATCCAATCCGGGATAGAAAGAGGGCAAGGAGTATGGGAGGCGTAATACGGAAAACAGGGTTCTCAGAAACAGTTAAGGAAATGGGGTTACGGGACGTATGGAGGGAAAAATACCCGGATGTACAGCAATACTCTTGCTTTTCGATATCCTACGATACATTCTCAAGAATAGACTTAGTAGTGGTGTCTGAAGAGTTGATCCCGAACACCCAGGAAATCACTTATTTAACAAGGGGTATTTCAGATCACTCCCCAATAATGTACAAAGTAGATCTAGGTGATAAAAGGGGATTCACATTCTGGAAATTAAATACATTCTGGCTGACACAACTGGAGTCTGGGGAGAAATTTGAAGCTATGTGGTATGAGTTTTTTGCGACCAATAATGGTTCAGCACCCATCGAAGTTATATGGGATGCCTTCAAAGCCAGTGTTAGGGGAACCTTGATAAGGGAGATAGCAGGCCGAAAGGCATCATTTCGGGCTAAAGAAAGGGAGCTGGAAAAAAACTGCTGTACCATGGAATCAGTATATCTCCTTAGTAGCACCGAGGAACATAAAATAAGATGGAGGGATGCCCAAGAGGCCTGGCGACAATGCCTAGCGGAAAAGGAAAAAATGCGTGAATTATACGCAGGGCATTTAAGATATATTGAAGGGGATAGGCCTGGGAGTTTCTTAGCGGGCATTGTAAGACAGGATAGACTTGCAAATACAGTAACGGAAATAAAAGTAAAAGAAGGAAGCTCAGTCTATCAGACACCTGAGATAGCCGAGGAATTTAGACAATTCTACTCCCAACTATATCAATCCAGCCAGACACATACCCCAGAGGAGATCCGAAGCTATCTAGCTAATATCCGACTCTGTCCCTAGCTTCTAGGGAAATTTTAGACGCCCCCATAACCTTGGAGGAGATTGATGCGGCAATAGTCTCTATTCCAGGGGGAAAAGCGCCAGGAATGGATGGGATACCCCAAGAACTGTATAAGAAGTATAGTAGATTCTTCTCCCCTAGGTTCCTGACTTTGTTCAATGAAGTTTATCTACATAGAAAACTTCCTGGCTCAATGTCAGAAGCTTTAATAACAGTAATTTTAAAAAAAGATAAAGATCCCAAGAGGTGGAATCCTACAGGCCAATATCCCTGTTAACTAATGATGTTAAAATTCTGGCTAAGGTCCTTTCAAATAGGTTGAGTCAGGTTCTAAGAGAAGTTAGTGATCAAGCCGGATTTATGCCGGGAAGGTCCACAACTTCCAACCTGAGAAGACTGTTTCTCCATCTGCAAGGTCAGCAGGAGGAGAGGCAGGATGCGGCCGTCATTTCACTCTACGCGGCTAAAGCCTTCGATACTATCGAATGGACCTATCTATGGGAAACCATGGAGTGGATAGGGATTGGCCCAGTGTTCATTAATTGGACCAAACTATTATATTACCGTCCAGCTGCAAGAGTCTCAGTAAACAATTATATATCCCCTAGATTCGAGATTAAAAGGGGCACAAGGCAGGGATGCCCGATGTCCCCGGGTCTCTTCGCTGTGCCCATCGAGCCCCTGGCATGCCTCATAAGAAAAAGTAGATTAATATAGTGAATTAATATTGGGAAAAAGGAAGACCGAATAGCTTTATATGCAGATGATATTCTGCTGTTTGTACATAATCATCTGGAGGCAGTGCCGGGGGTGGTGGGGATAGTGGAGAGATTCGGAGGATACTCGGGCCTCAACATCAATTGGAGTAAATCATGCATATTACCCCTGGAGGGCCCATGTCTTCCATTGGTTATGTCCCCGGCTCCACTTAAATGGGTTGAGGAGTTCCAGTATTTAGGGATAAGGGTCACTAGGGACACCTCAAGGTTCGAAATATTAAACATAACCCCGCAAATTGAGTACATTAAATCTAAAATAGAACCCTGGGGGTGTCTCCCTTTGACGATAACGGGGGAAATCAATTTGGTTAAGATGATAGTGCAGCCGAAGATCCTATATGTGCTACAGCACTCCCCAGTATACCTCCCAAGACGGATTTTTCGCCAAATAGAAGGATTAATATCATCCTTAATTTGGTCTAATAAAAGACCAAGATTAAAACTAGAAACCTTAACTCGGCCAAAAGGGGAGGGAGGACTGGCACTGCCGAACCTCTGGCTGTACTACCTAGCCACACAATTGGCACACCTAAGAATACTGATCCAAAGCGGGACAGAAGAGGATGGTTTTAGAGAGATAGTAAGGATTTTAACCTCTGGGCATACACCTTTAGAGATGCTACTGAGTGGCAATACGAGACGGAAATGGCCACCAATTATTAGACAGATGAGTCTAGTGTGGAAACAGGTGGAGGGACTACTGGGAAGCCAGGGAATAGACCCTGAAACGCCCCTGGAAGGAGCTAGAGCTTTAACAGAACTAGGGAAATTACAAGTAGGAAAGATATGGGGACCAAAAGGAGTCAAAGTCTTGGGACAATTATATGAGAACGATGAGTTAAGGTCATTCCAGTCCCTTAAGCTCGAATTTTCCCTCCCCATTAAATACCTGTTTAGCTATATGCAGCTGCGCCATGCCTGCAATACTCAATTTGGAAGGGCTAGCCCGAAATTAGAACATGCGGCGACTAAAAAACTGCTGAAGAGATGCCCGGGGAGACACGAGGTATCCTATATGTATCGGGCTCTTGGTCAAGAAATCCATAGGTATGATCTGGTGGAATTAAAGTCTAAATGGGAGATAGACCTAGGTCCTATTTCCGAACAGGAATGGCAGGAGACTCTTGCAAATGTACGGTTGGCAACCAACCAAGTGAGTCAGCAACAGATTCAGCTGTTTATAGTTCACAGAACGTATATGACATCAGAATTATTATATAGAATTGGTGGGAGAGATAGTGCTAATTGTCCCAAATGTACAAACAACATAGGCACATTTTGGCATTTGCTTTGGTCCTGCCCAGAGGTAACTGAATTTTGGGAAAATGTGATTAAAGCACTGGTCGATAGAGGAGTCCCTAGGGAAAGTTGTACACCTTCCGCTTGCGTACTGTCTAATATAAAGAAGGGAGCGATGGAAAAACATCTAAGACTGTTTGTTATTATAGCATTTACTCTGGCCAAGACCTGTATAGCCCGAAAGTGGATGGCCAAAGAGGGCCCTGATGTAGATACTTGGAAAGCCCTTATAAATACTACTATGGCACATGAAAAATTCACGTACATGGCAAGGGGGAAGATAACCACTTTTTATAAGGTTTGGAACAACTGGAAGATGTAGAAGGGGGAGTCTCAATAGTTAAGGAAGACCAAAGCAACCAGGACTATAATATGAGGCAGGAAGGTGAAGGCAAGAAAAGTAAAAATCAACCTAAGAGGGGAGGGAGGGGGGAGGAGGGATAGAAGTTAGTTATAAATGTTATGGTAAGATGTAATGTAAAGAATACCGGAATGCATGCCAAAAACCTTGGAATGAAATAAAATTGACTGGAACTAGTCAAAGTAAAATTTCCCTATGGGAGGATACAGGTGGAATAAGTGTAAATCGAGGGGCGAACCCCACGGCTCCCGAAGAGGGGGGAAGAAAATAGAGGGAAAAATGAAATTTAAAGAAATAGACACGTGAACCTCACACACACTAGAAGAAGATAAAATAAAAGGATAGAGCACATAGAAATTATATATAAAAAGGTCCAAGAATAGAATAAATAGGACGCAATAGAGTGAATAATGAAATTTAAAGAAATAGGCACTTGAATCTCACATATATTAGAATAAGATAAAATAAAAGTTGAAGCACATAGAAACTATTTCAAGAATAGAATAAATAAGATTTGAGAAGATCACATATATGAAGTAGATGAAAGGAGGTGATAGTACACAGGGAGTAGGTATGTAGAAATAGTTAAATCCCAAATAGAGAGAGTGAAGGGGTGAACACTGAAGAAACAAAACACTAATTATGGAAAGTATATAGTAAGGTTGACATAAGTAAGGACCAAATAAGGTACGAATAAATAATAAACAAAATTAAATAAACTATAAAGACGCGGGAGAGGTGGAGTTCGCCCCCCTGATGTAAAGATCAGTTGTAAAACAACAGTATAAAATGGATGGTTCTGGTATGGGGAAACTGAAGGGTATTGTATGTAAGGTATTCCTGTTATTTTAAACATACGTTTTTTATGTGTAAAGAAAAGAAAAATGAAAATAAAGTTGAAATTTAAAAATAAAAAAAAGTACTGTGCCCAGTTCTGTATTGGTCACTGGTGCGGCCTCATTTAGATAACTATGCCTAGTTCTGTATACAGTAGGCCACTTGTGCGGCTTCATCTAGATATTGTGCCCAATTCTGTATTGGTCACTGGAGCCACCTCATCTAGATACTGTGCCCGGTTCTGTATAGGTCACTGGTGCGGCCTCATCTAGATACTGTGCTCAGTTCTGTATAGGTCACTGGTGCAGCCTCATCTAGATAATGTGCTCAGTTCTGTATAGGTCACTGGTGCGGCCTCATCTAGATACTGTACCCAGTTCTGTATAGGTCACTGGTGCGGCCTCCTCTAGATATTTGCCCAGTTCTGTATAGGTCATTGGTACGGCCTCCTCTAGATACTGTGCCCAGTTCTGTATAGGTCACTGATGCAGCCTCATCTAGATACTGTGCCGAGTTCTGTATAGGTCACTGGTGCGGCCTCATCTAGATACTGTGCCCAGTTCTGTATAGGTCACTGGTGCTACCTCCCAGTAGCGCACGCAGGGGGGGTTTCTGGGTACCCAGAACCCCCCCAGGATTCTAAGGGCCCTAGGCTGAAAGCTGAGGGTCCCCTCTTTCCATGGGTACAAGAATTTTAAAAATCGGCCCTTGGGAACCGGAGATATCTGACTTCAAAGCAGTGGTCCCCATCCAAGCCTGTTAATTGCTCTTCCCAGTCAGATATTTCAGGTTCTCTCTGACTTAGAGTTTCTCTGAGGGTATAATCCGAAAGCTGGGACTCTCCCTCATTGGAGGACACTAGTAGCTTGTCTCTACTGTTCCCAGAACCAGAGATATCAGCCTTCCAGCAGCTGGTTACTGCTCCAGCTCCACACACCTGGTATGTAGTTTTATATTCTCGTTGGCAGATTGCTCTGTCTCCTGAACTCTGATTCCCTAGTCCCCAATACCATTTGGTAGGTGGGATTCTCTAGTTTTTAAATCCATTAAAATCTAATAAATGTATTTCTGGGAACTGGAGATATCTACAGTCAAGCAAGCTGTCCTCCCACCAGAAAAGTATGAATAATAAGCCCACTCCACTATACGCCCCTCCTCTGCATATTAAACATCCTCTACCACCCTGGAAGTTATGTGTCAGGGCCCCTTCATTCAGCCCAGTGCCCCCTTCTCCCACCCCATCTCCCACCATCTGTGCAGTAAAGGGGTAATTAGTGGAAATTACTGATCCAGGCCCTACATGCTGAGCAGTTGATATAATACCCCCTACCACCTGTGGGACATCAAAGCTTCCCCCACCCCTACCGCTGGAGGATCAGTAGTGGCCCCAATACATTGCTATGCCCAGGGGTCTACACTGCTGTTGATGCCCCTGTATGTGTATATATATATATATATATATATATATATATATATATATATATACTTCCAGTGTTGCCCGGCACTCCGCAGTCATAAATGGTGTAACACCTGGTGCCTTCCTCATGGGATCGTGGTGTCCCTATACAGCGTGGATAGATCAGGCGGCACTCGAGGATTTTCAATGCAAAAACGTGTTTATTCCTCCGACATGTTTCGGGCTATTGCCCGTCCTCAGGGATCCCTGAGGACGGGCAATACCCCGAAACATGTCGGAGGAATAAACACGTTTTTGCATTGAAAATCCTTGAGTGCCGCCTGATCTATCCACGCTATATATATATATATATATATATATATATATATATATGTCTATCTATAATACTTTAACTGACCCGGCATATACTGGGTCACCTAAGTGTCCATCTCTGTGCTTTGCTCCGCCCCTCTGGAAACCCCCTTCTGAAAATCCTGCGTTTGCCACTGCTCCTGGTACCCCGTCCAAGGCTGACCAGCCACGGTGCTCATGATTCGGCCGGCGGACCTTATATAAAAAGTGTCCCCCCGCTGTGGCATTACACCGCAGGCTGTTGGAGCCCGGTGCTGGTTTCAAAATACGGGGGACCCCCAGATTTTTTGTCCCCCAGATTTTTGGATCCAGGACCGGTCCAAGAGTCCAGGGCTGGTTTCAGAAATACGGGGGACCCCTATGCTTTTTGTCCCCCGTATTTTTGGAACCAGGTCCGGCTCAATGAGTCCTATTATTTTGATGTAGTATGCATTTTAAAATGAATACGCCTGTGAAAAGAATATGAACAGCGTATATCGGCCATAGTAAATCCCGGAAATTTCAGACATATTTGTCTTAGTAAATTTCCCCCATTGTGTCTCCCTCTACATGTTTCATTAGTATAAAGATAATATGAGTGTTTAGTTGTGAAGAACTACATTTGCCAGCATTTGCAGCATTTTTTTCCTACACCATGGCTCACTCCCCAAACATTTCTGTGTCTCAGTGTACTTTGACCACTTTACCTTTTGTTTTATTTTTATCAGGGATGTAGTGTAGGGTATATTGGGGCCTGGGATGTAGTGTAGGATAAACAGAGGGGTCAGGTAAGTAGTATAGGCTATAGAGGGGCCAGGGATATATATATATGTCTCAGATGTATGTCCTTTTAGGCCACGCCCACTTTCCCAGGAGCGGGCGCGCATTATTAACAGGGGGGAGAGTATCTACAGGAATCCCCAATGACTGAGGTGGCAACCCTAATTGTAGGATACAGAGGGTCCAGGGATGTATTGTAGGCTAAACAGAGGGGTCAGGGATATTATGTAGGATATAGAGGGATCAGGGATGTAGTGTAGGGTATAGAGAGACCAGGGATGTAGTGTAGGATATAGAGGGGCGATGGATGTAGTGTAGGCTAAACATAGGGGTCAGGGATATTGTGTAGGGCAGGGTTCGCCAACCCGTCGCTCGCGAGCGACGGGTAGCTCGCCGGGACTTTTCCAGTAGCTCGGGGCTGTTTCAGTGACCTCCTGCCGCGTAGCGGTACCTTGCTTGACGGCAGGAGGTCAGAAAGTGTTTTAATGCTGCTTTTGTGGTCCTGACGTGGCGGAAGTGACCTCCTGCCGCGTAGCGTTTCCATCCTCACTTGGAGGTCTGAAAGTGACTTCATGCCGCGTCCTCCTGACGTCCCCAGCGCACTTTCTCATCGACGCCACAGCCTCTGCTCAGGTCCTGCGCCACAGCCTCTGCTCAGACTACATTAGGTAAAAAAAAAAATGAAAACTGTGTGCGCACAGTGTGTGGAGCATATGTATTATGGAGCATCACAGTGGGGCATATGTATAATGGAGTATCACGGTGTGTGGCATATGTATTATGGAGCATCACAGTGGGGCATATGTATTATGGAGCATCACAGTGGGGCATATGTATTATGGAGCATCACAGTGGGGCATATGTATAATGGAGCATCACAGTGGGGCATATGTATAATGGAGCATCACAGTGGGGCATATGTATTATGGAGCATCACAGTGGGGCATATGTATAATGGAGCATCACAGTGGGGCATATGTATTATGGAGCATCACAGTGGGGCATATGTATAATGGAGCATCACAGTGGGGCATATGTATAATGGAGCATCACAGTGGGGCATATGTATAATGGAGCATCACAATGGGGCATATGTATAATGGAGCATCACGGTGGGGCATATGTATAATGGAGCATCACAGTGGGGCATATGTATAATGGAGTATCACAGTGGGGCATATGTATTATGGAGCATCACAGTGGGGCATGTGTATAATGGAGCATCACAGTGGGGCATATGTATTATGGAGCATCACAGTGGGGCATGTGTATAATGGAGCATCACAGTGGGGCATATGTATAATGGAGCATCACAGTGGGGCATATGTATAATGGAGTATCACAGTGGGGCATATGTATTATGGAGCATCACAGTGGGGCATATGTATAATGGAGCATCACAGTGGGGCATATGTATAATGGAGCATCACAGTGGGGCATATGTATTATGGAGCATCACAGTGGGGCATATGTATAATGGAGTATCACGGTGTGTGGCATATGTATTATGGAGCATCACAGTGGGGCATGTGTATAATGGAGCATCACAGTGGGGCATATGTATAATGGAGTATCACGGTGTGTGGCATATGTATTATGGAGCATCACAGTGGGGCATATGTATAATGGAGCATCACAGTGGGGCATATGTATAATGGAGCATCACAGTGGGGCATATGTATTATGGAGCATCACAGTGGGGCATATGTATTATGGAGCATCACAGTGTGGCATATGTATAATGGGCATCACAGTGTGTGGGGCATATGTATAATGGAGCATCACAGTGTGTGGGGCATATGTATAATGGAGCATCACAGTGGGGCATATGTATAATGGAGCATCACAGTGGGGCATAGGTATAATGGAGCATCACAGTGGGGCATATGTATTATGGTGCATCACAGTGGGGCATATGTATAATGGAGCATCACAGTGGGGCATATGTATTATGGAGCATCACAGTGGGGCATATGTATAATGGAGCATCACAGTGTGTGGGGCATATGTATAATGGAGCATCACAGTGGGGCATATGTATAATGGAGCATCACAGTGGGGCATAGGTATAATGGAGCATCACAGTGGGGCATATGTATTATGGTGCATCACAGTGGGGCATATGTATAATGGAGCATCACAGTGGGGCATATGTATTATGGAGCATCACAGTGTGGGGCATATGTATTATGGTGCATCACAGTGGGGCATAGGTATAATGGAGCATCACAGTGGGGCATATGTATTATGGAGCATCACAGTGTGTGGGGCATATGTATAATGGAGCATCACAGTGGGGCATATGTATAATGGAGCATCACAGTGGGGCATATGTATAATGGAGCATCACAGTGGGGCATATGTATAATGGAGCATCACGGTGGGGCATAGGTATAATGGAGCATCACAGTGTGTGGGGCATATGTATAATGGAGCATCACAGTGGGGCATATGTATAATGGAGCATCACAGTGGGGCATATGTATTATGGAGCATCACAGTGTGTGGGGCATATGTATAATGGAGCATCACAGTGGGGCATATGTATAATGGAGCATCACAGTGTGTGGGGCATATGTATAATGGAGCATCACAGTGGGGCATATGTATAATGGAGCATCACAGTGGGGCATATGTATTATGGAGCATCACAGTGGGGCATATGTATTATGGAGCATCACAGTGGGGCATATGTATAATGGAGCATCACAGTGGGGCATATGTATAATGGAGCATCACAGTGTGGCATATGTATAATGGAGCATCACAGTGTGTGTGGCATATGTATTATGGAGCATCACAGTGGGGCATATGTATAATAGAGCATCACAGTGGGGCATATGTATAATGGAGCATCACGGTGGGGCATATGTATAATGGGCATCACGCAGTGGGGCATTTGTATAATGGAGCATCACATTGTGTGGCATATGTATAATGGTGCATCTCTGTGTGTGGCATATGTATAATGGAGCCTCACGGTGTGTGGGGCATATGTATTATGGAGCTTAATGTGGGGCATATGCATAATGGAGCATCACGATGTGGGGCATATGTATAATGGGCATCACGGTGTGCGGCATATGTATAATGGGCATCACGATGTGGGGCATATGTATAATGGACATCATGTGTGTGGCATATGTTTAATTCAGCGTCACGCTGCGGGACGTTTGCATAATGGAGCGTCAAGTTGTGGGGCATATGTACTGTATAATGGGCATATGTATAATGGGCATCATGTGTGTGGCATATGTATAATGGAGCATCACGGTGCGGGGCATATGTATAATGGGCATCACAGTATGCGGCATAGGTATAATGGGCATCACAGACTGCACTATTGGGGTCATGTGTATCTGGCACTGTACTATTGGGGACATATGTGTATCACATCTCCATTTTCCATGGCCGCACCACATGTGGCTACAGCTCTTAGAGAGCTGACCATGCCCTCATATTGGAAAAAATGGGGGATGTAGCCTCGCAGGAGTTCCACGGTAGTAGGTGAACCCTCTAATTTTGGGATGTCTCCTCTGCCTCGTGTTGGGAGGTATGTTTGTGACATATTGGACATTGCAGTGTGTGGCATAAGGTGTCAGGGGCATTACGGTGTGTGGCATTATGTGTAAAGGGCATTTTTTGGGGTATTATGCAGATTTTAATTTTTTTTTTACATTTAGTAGCTCTTCGGGCGGTTTATTTTGTCGCGAGTAGCTCCCGTCCCGAAAAAGGTTGGAGACCACTGGTGTAGGGTATAAAGAGGTCAGGGATGCAGTGTAGGCTGTAGAGGGACCAGGGATGTAGTGTAGGTTATAGAGGGGCCAAGGATGTAGTTTGCAGGCTATACAAAGGGTCAGGGATGTAGTATAGGATATAGAGGGGTCAGGGATGTAGTGTAGGGTATAGAGAGGCCAGGGATGTAGTGTAGGATATAGAGGGGCCAGGGATGTAGTGTAGGATATAAAGTGGCCAGGGATATAGTGTAGGCTAAAAAGAGTGGTCAGGGATATTGTTTAGGGTAAAAAGAGGTCAGGGATGTTTTGTAGGATATAGAGGGGCCAGGGATGTAGATTTAATAGAATGAGAGATTCAGAAAGTGAGAGATTTGGTAAGAAATCTCCAGTTTTTTTAAAGTGGCAATCATTTACACTGCAAAATCAAAACTGGTCATTTTTTTTTTTTTTTAGCTAAAGGTTTTGTGCATGGGAATGGGGTAGTGCTGCAGCTTCACCTATCTGCCAATGTGACAATGATTAATGGTGCTGAGCATCAGGAGCCAAGGCATACTGATTGCACAAGTGTGCAGTGCATTACTGGGAGTTGACTAAGTCCCATGACACTTTGGAACAGAGGGCAGAGGCTTAGACGTTTGTGCTGAGCTCTGATTGGTAGAGCTCATTACATGCGTCTCAGGCCCATGGAGAACAGCAGCAGCAGCCTAGTCATGGGAGGGTTTTTAATCAGAGGCAACACTGGGTCAAACACAGGCTTTTCATGTGGTATGTATGTATGTATGTATGCATGCAAGTATGTATGTGTGTGTTTGTATATAGATATATATAGATATAGATATATAAATAGATACGTGATTACCGGCACTCCAAGATACACATGACAACTGCCCGGGTGCTGCACTCAAAGAAATGGTTCTATCCTTGAAAACTGAGTAAAATCTGAAATGTTGGAGCTGATTGCGTCTGCATAGTCATTTTTGTGAAGTCCAAAGGAGTGCCACTTACCACACATCTCTCTCTCTCTCTATCTCTCTAACTATATATATATATATATATATATATATATATATATATATATATATATATATATATATATATATGCGAAATCTTTGGCACTCTGGATGATAAAGCAGCGTCCGGGGTGCCGTACCTAAGTAGATACACAGCAGTTTTTTGTCCAGAAGGGCAAAATGAGTCGGCACTCCACGTTTTTTTTCCAAAATTCAATTGTATTAAAAAGAGAAATACTGTCCTGGCACTGGTACACCTTACCCCGCAGCCCACATCCTGACGAAATGGCCGTAGGGGCCATGAAACGTTGATGACACTGCTGGAGCACGTTGTAATGTATTTCTCTTTTTAATACAATTGAATTTTGGGGGAAAAACGTGGAGTGCCGACTCATTTTGCCCTTCTGGACAAAAAACTGCTATATATATATATATATATATATATATATATATATATATATATATATATATATATATATAATCTACTGTATATATCCCCTGCAGTTACCCATTGACCAAGTTTATACTGCCTTTACTCTGTGTTTTGACAGTGTAATATTCTCCTATGCAGTTTGCGGCCAGTAATGACAAGTGCAAGGTGGCCCCCCTGTCTAAAGTGCCCCGGGCCCCCCGAAGGCTTAATCTGGCACTGCCCTAATCCCAGTATGTACTACTATAAGTGGGCCACTGGTGGAGGATGGGGTGGCACAGGTGGACATATAAAGCCCTGGAGAGTGCTGAATCTCACCTGAGGATGCATTATTGTTTTCTTGTGTCTGTAACATAGAAACAAAACATTACTGCAATAAATTTTAAATGACAAGCCAATATGGGGGTTGTAAATTTGTCAAAGGGTATTACTCTTTAGACAGTCCTACCATGTTCTACTCTTTTAAAGACTTCAGCATGGACATGTCCTGTGGGTTTCACCTCAATGATTGAGAGATGAATCCTCCTGGGTCAGACTTTGCGGAGGTCCAGGATATCGCAGAGATTGCCCTCAATTTTAACGCAGCCATCAAGGAAAAAAACAGGTTTATTTTGCCTTGTAAATGGCTGCTGCTTTAAAAATACGGTCAATCTCAGACAAAATCCCAAACCTCTGCAAACTTGGACCCTATTACATTTCCCCGCATATGTACATTGAGTAGCAGGCCCTGGGATACTGACATGGGTGCAATGCTACTTAGAGCATTTTACCTGTGCATGTGGTTATATAGAAGTAGTGTTCCCGCTAGGCAAATCCTTTTGCCTAAAACAGCGGGCCCGGGTCTGGACGTCCCCTCCGCCACGTTAGGTGTCAATCGATGCGAGGGAGAGCTTGGGGGAAGGAAGCCCAACATCTACATAGGTGCCGGTCCTGCCCCCAATAGTGACGGTGGTGGCTGGGCCCACCCCTGACATCAGTGGGCCCATTCTTTTTGTGTCCTAGGTGAGCACGCCACCCGCCGATACAGGGACTGCGGTGACCGGGGTTCCGATCTGTGGGCCGCAGTCCGTTGCTGCCCTGTGCGCATGGCTGCAGTTCCCCCCCGAGATTGAAGCTGCCTCTCCTCCCCATCCCACTCTGGCTGGCAGCAGCTCTGGGACACTCCCAGCTGGAAGCAGAAGCTGCCTCTTACCTGCTCCAACCCTGTCCCTCTAGCGACGGATGCCCCTCCGCTGGCAGCAGTGTGGAGCTTGTAGATTGCCTCTCCCCCACCCTACCGAGCACATCTCTCACTGCTGCTCTGCTCTCCTCCTCTCACCACAGCAGCAGTGAAGGCAGAGGATGCCGGCCTGACTGGACTGGGAACAAAATTTAAGTGGGACTTTTGGGGGCATTGTTTAAGGTGCACTACTGGTGGCATTAAGTTTATAAACAGTACTGGGGGCATTACATGTAAGAATAATATGTAATGGGCATCACAGTATGCAGCATATTGTGTAATGGGCATTACAGTGTGCCATGTAGTGTGTTTAATGGGCATTACGGTTTGCTGTGTAGAATGTAAGGGGCATTATGGTGTGATGTGTAATGGCCATTATGGTGTGCGGCTTAATGTGTTATGGGCATTACGGTGTGCGGCATAATGTGTAATGGGCATTATAATGTGCAGCAAAGTGTGTAATGAACATTACAGTGCTATTGGTATTATGTGGCCACGCCCCTTCCCTATAAATCCATGCCCCTAATTTTT
Source organism: Crinia signifera (assembly GCF_055691185.1). Taxonomy (NCBI): domain Eukaryota; kingdom Metazoa; phylum Chordata; class Amphibia; order Anura; family Myobatrachidae; genus Crinia; species Crinia signifera. Next base: position 555,407 of record NW_028142850.1, on the reverse strand, counting down.
TACGTGTGCCTTCGTGTACACTGTGCCTTTATTTGCTATAGGAGCAGCAAATTTCTTCCTGACACAGGGCACCAAAATGTCTAGATACCGCACAGACTGTGTGGTGGTAATGTCTTACCATATGTATGTAGCCTGTAGCGTCCATTATACATAACTAGCCTTCATAGGCGTGTGAAGCACATTTTATTAGGGGGTGCACCGTCAAAGGAGTGTGCATAGCTCCACCTATTGGGCGTATCTAACACCGCCAACCAGGCGTGTCTTCCATCATCTATTGGCACTCGCTACCGTATAAAAAGTCTCTCAGCCACACCAAAATCTTCTGCCTATTTCAGTTTTAATCTTCTAATTACTCTGTGTAACAGTACATGCAAATAAAGTCATAAACATATATGGATGCCGTAGGTATTTAGTGATATGACAATGGTCTAGTTCAATTAACAATGCAAACACACATATAATTGATTGATAGGCGCTTCTTTGAATGAATACAGTGCTAGAAAGCAAAAGTCTTTGGCTAAGGGTATTGCTGGTATTGGTAGCGGCAGAGGTGTTCATAAGGGTGGGGCACAGCATTAGGGGGTTCCTGTGCACCCCTAACACACAATGTGCACACACCTATGCTAGCCTTCTGTATAAGCTGGTGGTGGTGATACCACTGTTACAAGAATCACACTATAGAACTGTGGTCACAGAAATAAAGTTATATTAAAGGTAAGGTAACGTCTGATGTAGGGGTGGTTGGGCACCTGGCCAAAGTAACGAAAAAGGGGGCATGTCATGAGGCTGCACCGCTTTCTGTGGACATGTGCCCTCTTCAGTGGTACCACCCTGCCCTAAAAAAATCCTAGAGTGAACACTATGATTCAGAGGGTGCTCCTTGGTTTAAGGATTCACAGCAAAATGCAAAATATGGTCTGACTCTACCACTACACCAAGTGCCAGGCAGCATCCAGTCTATTCTCATGTAAAGGTGCCCATACACGGAGCTAATTTGGTCCGATTTCAGCCGATTCCAACGGATCGGGCCTTGAAATTGGACCAAATCGGCTGTCCCTGACATGCGTATTCCCGTGCGCATCGGACCCGGACCCTGTGGTTGCACCGGCGTGCAGCCAGCAGTGAGGTCCGTGTGGCGGAGGCAGGCAGCGGGGCACTTGGGGTGTGCAGCTCCTAGTGGCAGTCAACAGGGTCCTTGTGGTGTGGTCTGTGGTGCGATCAGCCGGTAGTGCTGCCAGTGGGGTCCATGTGGCGTGGGGCAGCGGTGTGGTCCGTGTGGCAGGCGGCTGGTTCTGTGACTCTCCGATAAGCGGCGGCAGGGAGCTACAGTAGCGGCACAGGCAGCTCCTCATAAATATCAGGGTCCTGAAAAAATTGTCCCTGGTCCAACTTTCCAGGATTTCAACCCGGGTCTTGACCAGGATTAGACCCGGGACATCTCCCAGCGCTGCCCTGGGCCCACCTCCCAATTATGCCACATGCCTGGCTTTATGCCATGGCAGGTGGCTAGTGTGAAAGAGTTTGCAAGTCAGGGCAACTGGGATTTTGTACCAGGCTCGCAAACACTTTCTGCCTCTGCTGCTACAGAAGCTGCAGATTAGCCACCTGTGTGAGTTCTGTACAAGTCTCATGCTCTTCCTGAACAGGGATTGTAGGGGTTCATTATGATTTCTGACATTCAAAATACAGACAGTCAAAATACCGACAAGCATCAGCAGAGAGTCAAAATACTAACATGTTCAAAATGCTGACATGGACAAAATACAGATATTTACAATGTCGACATGCCAAAAAGTTGACATTTTGAACTTGTCTGTATATGTACCAATGGTTGCCGGTATTTTGGTCGTCCGTATTTTGACAGACAATAAATGAACTGCATCCCAAATGATGGTTATCGTTAAAGATATTTTGTGCATATAGTGTGTATGTGTGGTACCCCACTCCTGTGGTACCCTTTTTGTGTGCTTAAACTGTGGACCTCATGGACTAGGGCTGCAGGGGTTAATTGCCCTTCCTGGTTGAGGGTGCCGGACGGCTCCCCGACAGTCAGGATTCGACAGTCATTACTCTGACATCAGAATCCCGACTGCTCCCTCGTGGGGGTCCACGACCCCCATAGAGGGAGAATAAAATAGTTGGCGAGCACAGCTCGCCACCGTGCCCACAGCGTGGCGAGGTCAGCGAGCCTGCAAGGGGCTTCATTGTGCTCCCCCCGCTGTGCAGTCGGGATTCCGACGTCGGAGTAATGACTGTCAGAATCCCGACCAGTGGCGTAAGTTCATCCATATAGCCCGGAGGCAAGATATAAGCTGGTGCCCCCCCCCCCCTATATAGAGAGGGAGAGCAATGGAGAGAGAGGAGGAGAATGATAGATAGGGAATCATGGAGAAAGATTGAAACAAGTGTCAGAGTGAGAGAGAGAATGTCAGGGAGGGAGGGGGATTCAGGGAAAGTGAGGAAATTAAAGGGTAAAGCGAGAGACTGTCAGGGCTAGAAAGAGAGTGGCTCAGAGGAGAGGGTGCCTGAGTTTGAGAGGGAAAGAGAAGAGGGTGGTGAGATACAGCGTCATGGATAGAGAGATTGGTGGGTGAGAGCATGGGAGGAGAGAAATGGTTAAATAAAGAGGGGTGACAGAGGGTGATATATATAGGGGGTGAGGCAAAGAATGAAGGGGTCAGGCAGAGAGAGGGAGTTGAGAGAGGGGGTTCAGGCAGAGAGAGGGGTGTCAGGCAGAGAGAGGGGTGTCAGGCAGAGAGGGTTCAGGCAGAGACAGAGGGGTGTAAGGTAGAGAGAGGGGAGTCAGACAGAGACAGAGAGAGAAAGAGAGGGGGTTAAGGTAGAGAGAGAGGGATGAGGGGTCAGGCATATAGAGAGGGTGGTGAGGCAGAGAACAAGGGGGGTGAGAGAGGGGTCAGTTAGGTAACATGCATGTATAGCTCCCGGCCACCAGCAACCCCCTGACCTTAGCGACACCACTAGAGCCGCGGTGCCGGAATTTGCATGACCTCCTGTGCCTCTGCTGACTTCAAGGCCTCATGGCCTGCACGCCGTCCCATCATGGAGCCGGGCTGCAGTCCGCTTAGGCGGTGATAGAGAGCTGCCGGCGCTGCAGATCTAGCCCGGCCTTCAGGGGCTGAACACCCACAGATGCTGGGCTGCTTCTGGGCACCCTCTCCCTGCAGCCGCGTTCCCCTCCTCCCGCTGCCGCCACGCACTGAAGTCGGAAACGCGGACGTGGGGCAGTGTTACACTGAGCTAGCCCCGGCGCTAGAATAAGAACTGCAGTGGGCTGCTACAGCGGCGGGGAGTGTGTGACAGCCGAGCGAGTGCCGATACCTGCTGAGGGGAGAGGGATGGGGACCGGAGAAGTGCATAATGAATGAGTGGGTCCTCCGCAGCGCTACTAACCATCCGTCCATCCCTCTCCCCTCAGCAGGTATATTCACACGGCTGTCACACACTCCCCGCCGCTGTAGCCGCCCACTGCAGTTCTTATTCTAGCGCCGGGGCTAGCTCAGTGTAACACTGCCCCACGTCCGCGTTTCCGACTTCAGTGCCTGACCGCCGCGTCTCCGACTTCATCATACCTATTTAGTGGGGCACTTTTCCTCACAGGGGCTGGACTCCCAGGAGGCAATGGAGCCAGTGCCCCCCTTAAGGCTGGCGCCCGGCGGCAGATGACTCCATTGACTCCGGGAGTTCCGCCACTGATCCCGACTGTTGGTGTGTTATACCACACCCCTGGTTGACTGGACAGAGCCAGCAGCTGCAGACATCCTGAAGAGCCCTTATCAGGAACCTTACTGCCAGCAGCACAGAGAGAAAGGAGGTTTTGTTAGTCACAACATCCTCCATCGGAAGCCTATGCTGTACCTAGCACCACCTGTTGGAAGCTTATTCTTTACACAACAAGTGCCTGTTCAATAAAACCAATTTGGATTACAAATACTGTGCACAGGTTTGCTTCATTTCACGCTTTCATCTGGAAGACATTCCACAGCACATGATTGGTGCAGTGCCATCCCGTAGACAGTTTATATATTATGACAGTTCATGACATATTATTTATCTGTGACCATTATAATTGAAGGTGCCATTACCTGTAATATATGTGAATAACTAAGGATATTTTCTATGTCCCTTTCAATGTGTCATTTGCGGTTGTGATTGAGCCCAACATCTTACCAGTGTATTATGCAAATTATTGTTACATGCGTTTTGACATTAACCAAGTTTGATTCTGCAGTGGTGACCAATATATTCCTGCATAATAAACTATTGTCACTGTAATTTTGTGTAGCATTCTATTTGTGGAGTTCTCCTTGGGGTTTCAATCCTTCTGCCACAGACTCCTGCATGAAGAAATTGTAAGAGGTCCTGATTCAGCCATTTCCTCAGGGATTACAGGTATGACATCACACCATCACAGGGGTGCTATCACAACTATGCATAGGATTACAGATACCCCTGTGAATGGCAAGATGTGCGCAGACTCAACAACAAGCCTAAGATGTTTGCCTAAAGCACCCACAGTGATACCACCTGCACTCATGCCCTACTATGTGGAGCCCCATGGCTACTGACCTATGCAGAAGATTCTTGCACGCAAAGAGCAAGCTCCTTCAAAGAGTTTAAGGAGCCCCAGAAAACTCAAGGAACCACCATTCAACAAGCTCAAGCCAGTCAGGCCCCCTTCGTGGCCATAGCCTGATCGGTTTTGGAAGCGATTGAAATAATTTGTGAAATACGTCCGTTACAGATGGAAAATGAACATGGAAGATGGCACCTCAAATCCAGTAGAAGAATCTGACAACAGTGGGATGCTCTACAGGGGTCAAGACGACTCCCCGCCAATCAAATCAATACTCAAAGAAGGCCTTATGCCAACAGACCTCAAGAAGTCCCATACGAGGAGGTACACCTGAAGTGATTCAGAGCACAATGCTCTGGTGTATGAAATGCCGTTGATAACAAATCAATGGCAGGTCATGTCCTGTGGTTCAGTGTACCACAGGGGTATAGATTCATCAAATGTGCGGATACCAGTCAAAGTGTATATGAATACCAATCCTGAAAACAGTTTCAGGAGTCTCAGTAGTGGTGAAGTTGTGGAGTTTGAGCTGACAAATGGAAAGAAATGCATAAAGGCTGTGAAAGTGACCAGTTAGAATGAAGCCCCGGTACAAGGTAACAGACCTGCCACAGAGCAAAGCCAACATTGGCGCTGTCTGCATTATAAAGAGCCTCCACCCTACTACCAGCAAGATTACCGGCAAAGTGCAAGCAGAGAGGAACCCAAAGATTTTAACAGTGAGATTGATAGGCCTAAAATCGATCCTCCTTGAACTGACCAAATGCCCTGACCACCAGAACCTGACGTCCAAAAGCAATGTAAACTGCTGGAAGAAAGGAAGAAACCAGTTGTGCAGAGTGAGGCAGTACAGCAAAGCCTGGAAGAGATAGCTAGGCCTCAGATTTCCCCTGAACCAAATCGGGAGTACATCCCAAGAACAGAAAACAATTACTAGGCTTCAAAACTTCAGGCAGACTGATGCCAGTGCGACCGACCAGAAAAGGAGCAGTGGCCATGACAGAAAAAGTGGAGCCATTGGAACCCAGAAGCCCAGAGCTTCAGGATTATACAACGCTTACTGGAGAAGAGTTTGAATTTCATATACAGCAGACTATAAAGAGGTCCATCAGACATAATAAAGACACACCACAGGCTCAGTGATATAGCAGATTGCACACCGTGATATAGGGTACCATCCATGTGCATCATGGAAGAACCTGTACCACAGAGGGATAGGAGTCCTGTGGTGGAGGGATAGGGGCCACTTAGGACATACCCTTGCTTGACCCTTAGCCATTTATGTGATGGAGTAAAAAGTAGAAATGTATACCTGTTTATGTTTAACTTGATTGCATTTAAATGTTTAAGTTTGTTTTGATATTCCGAAGACTTTTGCTCAAGACTGGGAATAATTTTAGTATGCCTGAGGACACGCATAATTCCAGCAGGGAAATTTGTGGTAGCCCACTCTTGTGGTACCCCTTTTTGTGTGCTTAAACTTTGACTGCGGCCAATTGCTGTTTATAGAGCCTTTATGGACTGGGGCTGCATGGAGTTAATTGCCTTTCCTGGTTGACTGGTAACAGCAGCATAGCACTAGGACCCAAGGGAGTTGTCAGAATCCCTGGGAGGGAAACAGCTGTGCTGCAATTGGGCAGTGAGGACTTGCGAATTTGCAACGGTGATCGATATTTGATGACTGCGCATGCACATAATCATTTATGCGCATGTGCAGCCGCTTAGTGGCTAAATGGTGAATTGATTCAATGGTGAATTGATTATTCAACGTCTGCTCACACACAGCACTGCGGGTGGGGGGTGTGGGGCGGCAGGCCGTTGTCGCGCCCATGGGAATGTCCATCGTTTCAATGGGTGTTCCCATTGTAATTCGCTGGTGACGTGGGTGCGGGGGGGTGGGCAGCTGATGTTAGCGTAAGTCAGCTGCTCGCCCTCTTCCCATACAGCGGCCATCGAATGATTTTTTACCCGCACGCAACCTGCGAATGGATGTTTATGCAAAACATCAATTTACATGTGTGCGGGGTGGCATTATAGAACATGCAAAGCTGCAAATTTTGCAGGTTTGTGTATCAACCCGAATGAGGGCACAAGTGTATTATTAACCTTAATTACATTGATTTTCAGTCAATTTTGCCCACCAGTTGTCTCAGCCAATCAGCGGCCCCCAGTTGATTTCAATGGCAATTTTTGAAAGTGCCAAAAAAGGTAAAACTTTGAGATATGACAGCGGGATTGCCTCAGATGCCATAATGGTGGGCAGGTTCAGATTTATAAAAATCAAAAACGCTCAGTTCTAGTAGTCTTGCTTAAATATACAGTATTTGCAAAGATATCATTAAGTCGCCACCACTTCAGTGTCTTTGATACGTTGATCCTTACACTACATGATAATACTATCCACTTTGGGTCATACCTTTGTGTATTGCTACTGTATATAATAATGTCACATACATTACTACATTTCTAAATTGAAAGCTACCTCACCTGGAGGCGGAATGCCTCCCAACTACTGATCCCATACATCTCTCTTAGAACAATGATACAACATTGCATACCTCCAACAACTAGGTCGACAAGCATTGGGTCGACACCACTAGGTCAACATGCAGCAAGGTCAACGTGGGTTAAGGTCGACATGGGTCAATGTCGACGTGGATCTAGGTCAACATGACAAAAGGTCAACATGGGGTTTTTCTCAGTTTTTTTACCCGAATGTCAACACAGTCGACATGGACACAGTTTCAAGTGCACCGCATACCCCTGCATCTCTCAATTCGCTTACAATACTTCAGGCTCGTTGCCTCACTACGCTCGGCACACTATTTTATTCTCCCACCGTGCCCTAGTGGATGGTAGGGCATGAAATACCGCCTGACGGCACATGTTGTGTCAAAGATCAGTGAAAAACCCCATGTCGACCGTTTGACTGTCGACCTTGCCCATGTCGACCTAGACCCATGTCGACCTAAATCCATGTTGACCTTGACCCATGTCAACCTAATGGCATCGACCCAATGCTTGTCGACCTAGTTGTTATAGACCTAATGAGCGTTTCCCGGCCTGAAGCATGGAGCCAGAGCCTGCTCTGTGTGTGTGGTGGTTGGGGCCAGCTTGAGTGAAACAGAGCCCCGGCTGCCTGCTCTAGTCTCCAGCTCCTCCTGATGCAGAGACTTCCTGTAAGTGCACACACACAGCTGTGCCCTCCCGTGGGCACACCCGACACTTGCCATTTCCGGATGTGCGCACACACGCAGTCTGGATTTCAATGGAGGGGTCACAAAAACTGGGAGGTATGAGGGGGATGGCGGGGCAGCGGGAGGCTCATGCAAAAGTCGGGAGCATCCCGGTGAATGTGGGAGGGTAGGCAAGTCTGCATACCTCTGCTCTGCAAAGCAGCTGGTGATCACCGAATAGATGCACTCATGGTATCTAACAGTGCAAGGAGGGGAGACCGGCTGCTCAGGGAGCGCTGAGCACTCCCCCAAAATGACAACAACAGGGGTCACGGCACTATGCCACACCCGCCATTCCAGATTCCCTGATGGCCAAAGTTGTAAGGTATGAATTGTATTTAAAAATGATATTTTATTTAAAATGTTCTAATGTGAAAAAATTGTTAGAAAGCAGCGCTCCGCGTCTGTCTCCATATCCCTGGTTAGTGAGCAGCCTACAGACTGCCTTGTCCCTCTGCAGCCACTGTAGTTAGAGTGTCACCCTGAGGGACAGCTTGCGAAGCGAATAGCAGGGCAGCGCGGTTTCCTCTCAGTCAGGAAGTGATAGTGTGTGCCTTTTAGCGCGCGTGTCCTATTCTCCATGCCGGTTCACCGCTCCACGTGCATCGGAGCGTGTAATAGCAAGCCCCGCTGTATTCCTCGTTACCAACGCGTCACTTACACAGGGAGATCCATCCTGTGTAGCAGCAGCGTTACTGGGAGAGATACCGCCAGCGTAAACCGGTCATTGCCATTAACCCTGCACAAGCTGAACGGATCAGATAAGTAACACCTGTGACTGTGATTCCTGCATCAGTTATATTGCATGTGAAGTTATTTACTGAAGTACCGTTGTACACTGCAAGCTTATCACTTGAATAAATCTAAAGCTGGTTATATCTTCTAAGTGTGTCGTCTAACAACCACACAGCACGATCATACAAATACTCTGCCAATAGGTTATGGGCCCAGCACGTCACGTGCGCGAAGATTAACCCCCTAAAGACCAAGTGCTAGCGCAGTACATAAAAGAACACAAAGAAATATTTCTGAATTGACATTTGTGAAAGAGTTAACGAGAATGCACAGCACAGGGCATAGCATGAACTTTCCTAAACTAAAAGGCTCAGAGAATTACACTGCATGGAAGTTTGCTATGGAAATGCAGCTTAAAAGGGAGAAGCTATGGAAGGTCATCGGACCAATCAGTGGCACATTGTGGGTGCTTTTTATCACACACGATATGTCGGGTCCAATCCAGGTGTGTGCCAGCGTTGAAGCACCACTGGCACACACCTATGTGCAGCCAGCAGTGAGGTCCGTGTGGCGGAGGCAGGCAGCGGGGCACTTGGGGTGTGCAGCTCCTAGTGGCAGTCAACAGGGTCCTTGTGGTGTGGTCTGTGGTGCGATCAGCCGGTAGTGCTGCCAGTGGGGTCCATGTGGCGTGGGGCAGCGGTGTGGTCCGTGTGGCAGGCGGCTGGTTCTGTGACTCTCCGATAAGCGGCGGCAGGGAGCTACAGTAGCTCCTCAGAAATATCAGGGTCCTGAAAAAATTGTCCCTGGTCCAACTTTCCAGGATTTCAACCCGGGTCTTGACCAGGATTAGACCCGGGACATCTCCCAGCGCTGCCCTGGGCCCACCTCCCAATTATGCCACACGCCTGGCTTTATGCCATGGCTGGTGGCTAGTGTGAAAGAGTTTGCAAGCCAGGGCAACTGGGATATTGTACCAGGCTCGCAAACACTTTCTAGTGTGAAAGGGGTATCAATGAGGGTTCTGCTCTGCATTCCTCTGCCTCTGCTGCTACAGAAGCTGCAGATTAGCCACCTGTTTTTTTAGGAAGGGGAGGGTTTGTCACAGGCTGTTAATGGTGGTAGGGGATCGATATGACATGTAGGAAACCAACATAAAGCTAATCGGGGTGTGATATAGCACGTATTTAAAGTTGGTGGTGCTCCCAAATAAGTTCAGCAGGATAAGCTGTACAAAGGGGTTTATGTCCAAGAGGGACAAAGAAAGGCAGAACCAGAAAGGTTTTTTGGGGCACGCTTGAATGAATGATATTTAAGATGAATAGAATAATGATAAGGTTAAAATATAACTTTTATTACACTTGTTTAAGATAAAGGCGTCAAAAGAATTTTTTCGTCACAAAGAATTGAAACTGACAATGCTGAGTATCAGGAGAATTATTAATAATTATAGATATTATAACTACAAATATACATGTGAAGTCACAAGCATAATAACTCAATGTTTCTTGCGAAAATGTTTGGTTCTCCGTGGACCCACCCCTGCACCCTGGTCAATTAGATTAAATACAACTATTGACACTTCATGTGGTGGGTGCGATTAAATAAGGCGTCATTAGTTAAGAAAAAGGTGCAAAAGATGCTGGAAGGAATAGAGTAGAGGGGAAATGCCCTCATGAAAACCAGATGCAGCTGTATCCCAATTAACTATACAGCACCGAATATTCCCTACTGGTCACCCAGTAGGTACTGATCCGGCCTCTCACTGCTTAGCTGCTGAGATCGGACGGGATCAGGCGGCAGAGTGAAGTTTGATCGTATCCGTAATGGGTTCTGAAGCAGGTGGCTGACACGCAGGACTGCAGGGCACTTCTGCTTTCCAGAGGGTCAGAAAGGTCGCCTCCCTGTTGACATAGATGACATTGCAGGGGTAACTGGTGGCCCAGATGGATGAGAGAGTGACAGATATAGGAGATTGCAGTTCAAGTGGTTTATGCGATACACAGACCCTTCTGCTGTCCTACCATCATGGTGTACATAGGATGGAGGTTGAGAGTGATAATCTGTGTTTGCTCCCCACAGAGAGAGAGTCAGAAAAAGAAGAAAATAAAGTGAATGTACCCCGTATTGGTGTCTCACTTGTGTCAGTATTGATGATGACTGACCAACTGTATAGGGCACCTGGCCAAAGTAACGAAAAAGGGGGCATGTCATGAGGCTGCACCCCTTTCTGTGGACATGTGCCCTCTTCAGTGGTACCACCCTGCCCTAAAAAAATCCTAGAGTGAACACTATGATTCAGAGGGTGCCCCTTTGTTGAAGGATTCACAGCAAAATGCAAAATATGGTCTGACTCTACCACTACACCAAGCGCCAGGCAGCATCCAGTCTATTCTCATGTAAAGGTGCCCATACACGGAGCTAATTTGGTCCGATTTCAGCCGATTCCAACGGAATGTCTTGGAATCGGACCAATCAGTGGCACATTGTGGGTGCTTTTTATCACACACGATATGTCGGGTCCAATCCAGGTGTGTGCCAGCGTTGAAGCACCACTGGCACACACCTATGTGCAGCCAGCAGTGAGGTCCGTGTGGCGGAGGCAGGCAGCGGGGCACTTGGGGTGTGCAGCTCCTAGTGGCGGTCAACAGGGTCCTTGTGGTGTGGTCTGTGGTGCGATCAGCCGGTAGTGCTGCCAGTGGGGTCCATGTGGCGTGGGGCAGCGGTGTGGTCCGTGTGGCAGGCGGCTGGTTCTGTGACTCTCCGATAAGCGGCGGCAGGGAGCTACAGTAGCTCCTCAGAAATATCAGGGTCCTGAAAAAATTGGCCCTGGTCCAACTTTCCAGGATTTCAACCCGGGTCTTGACCAGGATTAGACCCGGGACATCTCCCAGCGCTGCCCTGGGCCCACCTCCCAATTATGCCACACTCCTGGCTTTATGCCATGGCTGGTGGCTAGTGTGAAAGAGTTTGCAAGCCAGGGCAACTGGGATATTGTACCAGGCTCGCAAACACTTTCTAGTGTGAAAGGGGTATCAATGAGGGTTCTGCTCTGCATTCCTATGCTTCTGCTGCTACAGAAGCTGCAGATTAGCCACCTGTGTGAGTTCTGTACAAGTCTCATGCTCTTCCTGAACAGGGATTGTAGGGGTTCATTATGATTTCTGACATTCAAAATACAGACAGTCAAAATACCGACAAGCATCAGCAGAGAGTCAAAATACTAACATGTTCAAAATGCTGACATGGACAAAATACAGATATTTACAATGTCGATATGCCAAAAAGTTGACATTTTGAACTTGTCTGTATATGTACCAATGGTTGCCGGTATTTTGGTCGTCCGTATTTTGACAGACAATAAATTGACTGTATCCCAAATGAAGGTTATCGTTAAAGATATTTTGTGCATATAGTGTGTATGTGTGGTACCCCACTCCTGTGGTACCCTTTTTGTGTGCTTAAACTGTGGACCTCATGGACTAGGGCTGCAGGGGTTAATTGCCCTTCCTGGTTGAGGGTGCCGGACGGCTCCCCGACAGTCAGGATTCGACAGTCATTACTCTGACATCAGAATCCCGACTGCTCCCTCGTGGGGGTCCACAACCCCCATAGAGGGAGAATAAAATAGGTGGCGAGCACAGCTCGCCACCGTGCCCACAGCGTGGCGAGGTCAGCGAGCCTGCAAGGGGCTTCATTGTGCTCCCCCCGCTGTGCAGTCGGGATTCCGACGTCGGAGTAATGACTGTCAGAATCCCGACTGTTGGTGTGTTATACCACACCCCTGGTTGACTGGACAGAGCCAGCAGCTGCAGACATCCTGAAGAGCCCTTATCAGGAACCTTACTGCCAGCAGCACAGAGAGACAGGAGGTTTTGTTAGTCACAACATCCTCCATCGGAAGCCTATGCTGTACCTAGCACCACCTGTTGGAAGCTTATTCTTTACACAACAAGTGCCTGTTCAATAAAACCAATTTGGATTACAAATACTGTGCACAGGTTTGCTTCATTTCACGCTTTCATCTGGAAGACATTCCCCAGCACATGATTGGTGCAGTGCCATCCCGTAGACAGTTTATGACATATTAGTTATCTGTGACCATTATAATTGTAGGTGCCATTACCTGTAATATATGTGAATAACTAAGGATATTTTCTATGTCCCTTTGAATGTGTCATTTGCGGTTGTGATTGAGCCCAACATCTTACCAGTGTATTATGCAAATTATTGTTACATGCGTTTTGACATTAACCAAGTTTGATTCTGCAGTGGTGACCAATATATTCCTGCATAATAAACTATTGTCACTGTTATTTTGTGTAGCATTCTATTTGTGGAGTTCTCCTTGGGGTTTCAATCCTTCTGCCACAGACTCCTGCATGAAGAAATTGTAAGAGGTCCTAATTCAGCCATTTCCTCAGGGATTACAGGTATGATATCACACCATCACAGGGGTGCTATCACAACTATGCATAGGATTACAGATACCCCTGTGAATGGCAAGATGTACGCAGACGCAACAACAAGCCTAAGATGTTTGCCTAAAGCACCCACAGTGATACCACCTGCACTCATGCTCTACTATGTTGGAGCCCCATGGCTACTGACCTATGCAGAAGATTCTTGCACGCAAAGAGCAAGCTCCTTCAAAGAGTTTAATGAGCCCCAGAAAACTCAAGGAACCACCATTCAACAAGCTCAAGCCAGTCAGGCCCCCTTCGTGGCCATAGCCTGATCGGTTTTGGAAGTGATTGAAATAATTTGTGAAATGCGTCCGTTACAGATGGAAAGTGAACATGGAAGATGGCACCTCAAATCCAGTAGAAGAAACTGACAACAGTGGGATGCTCCACAGGGGTCAAGATGACTCCCCGCCAATCAAATCAATACTCAAAGAAGGCCTGTATGCCAACAGACCTCAAGAAGTCCCATACGAGGAGGTCCACCTGAAGTGATTCAGAGCACAATGCTCTGGTGTATGAAATGCCGTTGATAAAAAATCAATGGCAGGTCATGTCCTGTGGTTCAGTGTACCACAGGGGTATAGATTCATCAAATGTGCGGATACCAGTCAAAGTGTATATGAATGCCAATCCTGAAAACAGTTTCAGGAGTCTCAGTAGTGGTGAAGTTGTGGAGTTCGAGCTGACAAATGGAAAGAAATGCATAAAGGCTGTGAAAGTGACCAGTTCGAATGGAGCCCCGGTACAAGGTAACAGACCTGCCACAGAGCAAAGCCAACATAGGCGCTGTCTGCATTATAAAGAGCCTCCACCCTACTACCAGCAAGATTACCGGCAAAGTGCAAGCAGAGAGGAACCCAAAGAGTTTAACAGTGAGATTGATAGGCCTAAAATCGATCCTCCTTGAACTGACCAAATGCCCTGACCACCAGAACCTGACGTCCAAAAGCAATGTAAACTGCTGGAAGAAAGGAAGAAACCAGTTGTGCAGAGTGAGGCAGTACAGCAAAGCCTGGAAGAGATAGCTAGGCCTCAGATTTCCCTTGAATCAAATCGGGAGTACATCCCAAGAACAGAAAACAATTACCAGGCTTCAAAACTTCAGGCAGACTGATGCCAGTGCGACCGACCAGAAAAGGAGCAGTGGCCATGACAGAAAAAGTGGAGCCATTGGAACCCAGAAGCCCAGAGCTTCAGGATTATACAACGCTTACTGGAGAAGAGTTTGAATTTCATATACAGCAGACTATAAAGAGGTCCATCAGACATAATAAAGACACACCACAGGCTCAGTGATATAGCAGATTGCACACCGTGATATAGGGTACCATCCATGTGCATCATGGAAGAACCTGTACCACAGAGGGATGGGAGTCCTGTGGTGGAGGGATAGGGGCCACTTGGGACATACCCTTGCTTGACCCTTAGCCATTTATGTGATGGAGTAAAAAGTAGAAATGTATACCTGTTTATGTTTAACTTGATTGCATTTAAATGTTTAAGTTTGTTGTGATATTCCAAAGACTTTTGCTCAAGACTGGGAATAATTTTAGTATGCCTGAGGACACGCATAATTCCAGCAGGGAAATTTGTGGTAGCCCACTCCTGTGGTACCCCTTTTTGTGTGCTTAAACTTTGACTGCGGCCAATTGCTGTTTATAGAGCCTTTATGGACTGGGGCTGCATGGAGTTAATTGCCCTTCCTGGTTGACTGGTAACAGCAGCAGAGCACTAGGACCCAAGGGAGTTGTCAGAATCCCTGGGAGGGAAACAGCTGTGCTGCAATTGGGCAGTGAGGACTTGCGAATTTGCAATGGTGAGCGATATTTGGTGACTGCGCATGCACATAATCATTTATGCGCATGTGCAGCCGCTTAGTGGCTAAATGGTGAATTGATTCAATGGTGAATTGATTATTCAACGTCTGCTCACACACAGCACTGCGGGTGGGGGTGTGGGGCAGCAGGCCGTTGTCGCACCCATGGGAATGTCCATCGTTTCAATGGGTGTTCCCATTGTAATTCACTGGTGACGTGGGTGCGGGGGGCTGGGCAGCTGATGTTAGCGCAAGTCAGCTGCCCGCCCTCTTCCCATACAGCGACCATCGAATGATTTTTTACCCGCACGCAACCTGCGAATGGATGTTTATGCAAAACATCAATTTACATGTGTGCGGGGTGGCATTATAGAACATGCAAAGCTGCAAATTTTGCAGGTTTGTGTATCAACCCGAATGAGGGCACAAGTGTATTATTAACCTTAATTACATTGATTTTCAGTCAATTTTGCCCACCAGTTGTCTCAGCCAATCAGCGGCCCCCAGTTGATTTCAATGGCAATTTTTGAAAGTGCCAAAAAAGGTAAAACTTTGAGATATGACAGCGGGATTGCCTCAGATGCCATAATGGTGGGCAGGTTCATATTTTTAAAAATCAAAAACGCTCAGTTCTAGTAGTCTTGCTTAAATATACAGTATTTGCAAAGATATCATTAAGTCGCCACCACTTCAGTGTCTTTGATACGTTGATCCTAACACTACATGATAATACTATCCACCAGGGGCTGGCTGGCAACTTTTAGCCTAGGGGGCAAGTCCAGAGCACTGGCCCATACCCCCATCATTCTGGAAAGTTGAATGCTTGTTCGCGCCGGTGGCGCGCTGAAAAATTAGGCGTGTGGCCTATCATAAGGGGGCGTGGCCTGTACCTTGATTGTATTGTGTACCTGCAGATTGCACATTGTGATGCTAATTACACATTATGCTGCACACCTTGATGCCCATACTGTGATGGCAATTACCCAATGCTCCCCACACAGTAATGCCCATTACGCCCATACCATGATTCCCATTACACCGCACAATGTGATGTCCACAGTGCCAGATTTGCCCCCACAGTGCCAGATATTCCGCCACAGTACCAAATACACATATGCCCCCATAGTGCCAGATATGCCCCCACAGTGCCAGAGACACATATGCCCCACAGTGCCAGAGACACATATGCCCCCACAGTGCCAGATATTCCCCCCACAGTGCCAGATACACATATGCCCCCACAGTGCCAGATATGCCCCCACAGTGCCAGAGACACATATGCCCCCACAGTGACAGAGGCACATATGCCCCCACAGTGCCAGAGACACATATGCCCCCACAGTGCCAGAGAAACATAATATGCCCCCACAGTGCCAGTGCCAGTGCAGTAGGGCTGCCTGTGCCTGGAGGAGGTGGATGGTGACCAGCGTGGCCCGCAGCCAGTGACTGGCTAAGCGGCCCGGGGGGGCACATGGCACCCTGCCCCCCGGCCCAGCCCGCCCCTGCTATCCACTTTGGGTTATACCTTTGTGTATTGCTACTGAATATAATAATGTCACATACATTACTACATTTCTAAATTGAAAGCTAACTCACCTGGAGGCGGAATGCCTCCCAACTACTGATCCCATACATCTCTCTTAGAACAATGATACAACATTGCATACCTCCAACAACTAGGTCGACAAGCATTGGGTCGACACCACTAGGTCAACATGCAGCAAGGTCAACGTGGGTTAAGGTCGACATGGGTCAAGGTCGACGTGGATCTAGGTCAACATGACAAAAGGTCAACATGGGGTTTTTCTCAGTTTTTTGACCCGAATGTAAACACAGTCGACATGGACACAGTTTCAAGTGCACCGCATACCCTTGCATCTCTCAATTCGCTTACAATACTTCAGGCTCGTTGCCTCACTACGCTCGGCACACTATTTTATTCTCCCACCGCGCCCTAGTGGATGGTAGGGCATGAAATACCGCCTGACGGCACATGTTGTGTCAAAGATCAGTGAAAAACCCCATGTTGACCGTTTGACTGTCGACCTTGCCCATGTCGACCTAGACCCATGTCGACCTAAATCCATGTTGACCTTGACCCATGTCAACCTAATGGCATCGACCCAATGCTTGTCGACCTAGTTGTTGTAGACCTAATGAGCGTTTCCCGGCCTGAAGCATGGAGCCAGAGCCTGCTCTGTGTGTGTGGTGGTTGGGGCCAGCTTGAGTGAAACAGAGCCCCGGCTGCCTGCTCTAGTCTCCAGCTCCTCCTGATGCAGAGACTTCCTGTAAGTGCACACACACAGCTGTGCCCTCCCGTGGGCACACCCGACACTTGCCATTTCCGGATGTGCGCACACACGCAGTCTGGATTTCAATGGAGGGGTCACAAAAACTGGGAGGTATGAGGGGGATGGCGGGGCAGCGGGAGGCTCATGCAAAAGTCGGGAGCATCCCGGTGAATGTGGGAGGGTAGGCAAGTCTGCATACCTCTGCTCTGCAAAGCAGCTGGTGATCACCGAATAGATGCACTCATGGTATCTAACAGTGCAAGGAGGGGAGACCGGCTGCTCAGGGAGCGCTGAGCACTCCCCAAAATGACAACAACAGGGGTCACGGCACTATGCCACACCCGCCATTCCAGATTCCCTGATGGCCAAAGTTGTAAGGTATGAATTGTATTTAAAAATGATATTTTATTTAAAATGTTCTAATGTGAAAAAATTGTTAGAAAGCAGCGCTCCGCGTCTGTCTCCATATCCCTGGTTAGTGAGCAGCCTACAGACTGCCTTGTCCCTCTGCAGCCACTGTAGTTAGAGTGTCACCCTGAGTGACAGCTTGCGAAGCGAATAGCAGGGCAGCGCGGTTTCCTCTCAGTCAGGAAGTGATAGTGTGTGCCTTTTAGCGAGCGTGTCCTATTCTCCATGCCGGTTCACCGCTCCACGTGCATCAGAGCGTGTAATAGCAAGCCCCGCTGTATTCCTCGTTACCAACGCGTCACTTACACAGGGAGATCCATCCTGTGTAGCAGCAGCGTTACTGGGAGAGATACCGCCAGCGTAAACCGGTCATTGCCATTAACCCTGCACAAGCTGAACGGATCAGATAAGTAACACCTGTGACTGTGATTCCTGCATCAGTTATATTGCATGTGAAGTTAACCACTGAAGTACCGTTGTACACTGCAAGCTTATCACTTGAATAAATCTAAAGCTGGTTATATCTTCTAAGTGTGTCGTCTAACAACCACACAGCACGATCATACAAATACTCTGCCAATAGGTTATGGGCCCAGCACGTCACGTGCGCGAAGATTAACCCCCTAAAGACCAAGTGCTAGCGCAGTACATAAAAGAACACAAAGAAATATTTCTGAATTGACATTTGTGAAAGAGTTAACGAGAATGCACAGCACAGGGCATAGCATGAACTTTCCTAAACTAAAAGGCTCAGAGAATTACACTACATGGAAGTTTGCTATGGAAATGCAGCTTAAAAGGGAGAAGCTATGGAAGGTCACAATAGCCCCAGGAGATAGTCCAAACCCAGAAGAGGTAGACAGAGCTATCGGCACGATAGGCCTGGCTGTGGAGCAGCATGTTTACTCTACAATCTGTGGGAAAGAGTCCGCTAAGGACATGTGGACAACTCTACAAGGTGCTTATGAGAATAAAGGCCTGATGAGAAGGCTAAGCCTGAGACACACACTATATGGAACAAAGTTGAATGCATGCAAGGACATGAATGATTACATCGATAAAATACTATAGATAGCTCAGCAATTGGCATGTGTAGGAGCAAGAGTGGATGAGGAAGAAGTGGCGATGGTAATGCTGCAGAACTTGACAGAAGCATTTGACTTCCTAGTTGTCGCACTAGAGTCAAATGAAACCAAGCTTACAACAGAAGTTGTGAGGGCTAAGCTACTTCAGTTCCAAGAAAGAATTCACAAGGACGCCATAGCTGAGGGTTCTGCCTTAGTAGCAAAGGGTGCAAAACCCAAGAAATGCACGTTCAAATGTTATGTGTGCCACAAAGTAGGGCACAAGGCTTCAGAATGCAGGATGAAGAACACTAGTGGTACACACAAGTGACATGACAAGAAGAACGAGTCGGCACTAAATGTAGCAGACAAGCCAAGGAGGGATTGCTGGTATATGGACTCGGGAGCCTCTAGACACTTCAGCTGCAACAAGAAGTGGTTCAATTCTTTAACACAGTGTACACCCACAACAGTTACAGGGATTGGTGAAAAGGTCCTTACTGCATCAAGTGTTGGGACAATCACGGTGAGACTAAGAATTGAGGGACAGACAGTAGTCACAGATATCCAAGACGTCCTGTATGTACCAGAATTGGGAAGTAACCTCATCGCTATCAGCGTACTCGAGGCAAAAGGCTACAGAGTCCAGTTTGCAAAGGGCAGGTGTATGGTGCATAATAAAAGAGGGACTGTAATTGCTTCAGCAACCCGATGCAACCAACTATACGTCCTAGACACAGATGAATGTGTAGCTTTGGCAGCCTCTGGTGAAAATGAGAAGATGGAACTCTGGCACAGACGTTTGGGACACTTAGGATATGACAATGTCCAGAAATTAGCTGATGGGATGGCAACAGGGATCACAGTGAAAGACACCGAAAGACCTGTGTGCGAGAGTTGCATAAAAGGCAAGCAGACCCGCAACCCATTTCCCAAGTCAGCAGGTAGAGCAGAATCACAGTTAGCTCTGGCGCACACAGATGTGTGCGGACCGATGGAAGAGGAGTCAACCAGTGGTTACAAGTACTTCATGACTCTCATCGATGATGCCACAAGGATGACACATGTATACTTCATGAAGAAGAAAAGTGAAGTAGTCAAGGAAATTGTGGAGTACAAGAACCTAGTGGAAACTCAGACGGGCCTAAAGCTAAAAGCCCTGAGATCCGACAATGGGGGAGAGTACGAAAATGAAGCACTAACTGATTTTCTTAAAAGGAATGGCATAAAGCATCAGCTGACGATGGCCTATACGCCTGAACAGAATGGCGTAAGTGAAAGGGCGAACCGAACAATTGTTGAAAGAGCACGAGCAATGGTAAACGATGCTGGCCTGGAGAAGAGTTTTTGGGCAGAAGCTGTATCTACTGCAGTATACCTGAAAAACAGAACACCTACAGTGGCCGTGAAGGGAAAGACCTCACTTCTGACCTTCTCTGTTCCCTTCATCCTCTCACTTGTTGTTGTTTCATACTTAATTGGATTACTCAATCAACCTGATTTTACCCACTGGTCTCCTCTCTGACAGTAGTTCCTTGCCTGTTACCTTCTCTCTCACTCTGTTTTCTACCAAATTTACAGTACTACAGACGCTGTCTGTCCTCCCAAATCCCTCTGTCTGCTTTCACTAACCTACCCTCTCACCTTCGGTTCCTCATGGCTGTTAATCTCTCAACTTCACTTTCTCCAACTGCTCCTCCCCCCTCCCATCCCATACCTATCCTGACCACTCGCCCCCGCACCCCCACCCTCCCAATGACCCCCCCTCGCTTCTGCAATCCCAAAAACCTTATCCACATAAATACACAACCCACCCCCCCTCTTTCCTGTGCACTATGGAACGCCAGATCCATCTGCAACAAACTCCCTGCCATCCATGACCTATTCATCTCTAGAGCATTCCACCTCCTTGCTATCACCGAGACCTGGCTCTCCACCTCTGATTCTGTCTCTCCAGCTGCTCTCTCCCACGGTGGCCTCTCTTTCTCTCACACTCCCAGGCCTGACGGTCGCCAAGGTGGCGGTGTGGGTTTTCTCCTCTCAGCCTCATGCACCCACAGTGTCATTCACCCTGAACCCTCTCTCCTTTTCTCCTCCTTTGAGTCTCACTCTATCCGTCTATACTACCCCTACCACCTCCGTGTCGCTGTAATCTACCGCCCCCCTGGCCCTATCTCTCAATTTCTTGACAACTTCGCCGCCTGGCTTCCACACTTCCTCTCCTCTGACCTGCCATCTGTCATTCTTGGTGACTTTAACATCCCCTTGGATAACCCCGCTGATCCTGGCACCTCCAAACTCCTCTCTCTCTGCTCCTCTCTTGGCCTATCTCAGTGGACTACCTCTCCCACCCACATCCAAGGACACTCCCTCGATCTCGTCTTCTCTCGCTCTTGTTCCCTTACTGACTACACTATCTCAGCTTTTCCTCTTTCTGACCATCACCTCATCTCCTTCTCCCTCACTGCTTCCCCCTCTCCCACCCCCCCTCCCAAGCGCATTGTCTCACGGCATAACGTCAACACACTTGATCTTGCTGCCTTCTCAAACACGCTGTGTCCTCTTCTCGCCCCAATCGCCCTCATGTCCTGCCCAAACCTCGCTGCCTCCCTCTATAATGACACCCTATCTTCGGCATTGGACTCTGCCTGCCCTCCCTCCTCTATCCCCCTTTGATGCTCCAACCCCCAACCGTGGCACTCACCTATCACCCGATTCCTTAAAAAGTACTCTCGCACTGCTGAGCGCTTCTGGAAGAAACCACGCTCCCTTGCGGATTATCTCCATTTCAAATTCATTCTTTCCTCCTTCAGCTCTGCCCTTGCTCTGGCCAAGGAATCCTACTTTAAGTCCCTCATCCTTTCCCAATCATCCAATCCCCGCAGGCTCTTCGCCACCTTCAACTCCTTGCTCTCCCCCCCTCCTCCAGCTCTTCCGTCCTCCATCGTAGCCGCTGATTTTGCTACCTACTTTTCAACCAAAATCTCCTCTCTCAGGACTGCCATCACTGCTGCCATGACCTCACCCTCTCCCTCCTCCCCTCCTACATCTCCACTCCCCTCCTTCCAACCCCTGTCCTCATTTTACCCCACCACTGCTGCTGAAGTCCACTCTATCCTTCAATCCGCTTCTCCCTCCACCTGCCCGCTTGATCCTATCCCCTCCAATATTATCCGTCGTCTCAGTCCATCAGTCTGCTCTCACCTGGCTCACCTCTTTAATCTTTCCCTATCCTCTGGGATCTTCCCTTCCTCCTTCAAACACGCTCTTGTCTCCCCAATTCTCAAAAAAAACAAATCTGGACCCCAACTCTCCATCCAACTACAGGCCCATCTCCCTCCTCCCTTTTGCCTCCAAACTCCTAGAACGTCTGACCTATAATCGTCTCCTAAGCCACCTTACTGCTAACTCCATTCTAGACCCCCTCCAATCCGGGTTCCGCCCTTTACATTCCACTGAAACTGCCCTGACCAAAGTCACTAACGATCTACTCTCGGCTAAATCCAAAGGCCTCTTCTCTATCCTCATCCAGCTTGATCTGTCGGCTGCCTTTGACACTGTTGACCACCCTCTCCTGCTCAACACCCTCCGCTCCTTTGGCATCACTGGCACGGTCTTCTCCTGGTTCACCTCATACCTCTCCGATCGCTCCTTCTCCGTCTCCACTCCGAGCTCCTCCTCTCCTACTACCCCCCAGCCAGTCGGTGTTCCCCAAGGGTCAGTCCTTGGCCCTCTCCTCTTCTCCCTCTACACCACCTCTCTGGGCACCCTCATCAGCTCCTATGGTTTTCATTACCACCTTTATGCTGATGATACCCTAATCTATCTCTCCTCCCCCGACTTATCCCCATCACTTCTGTCCAAGGTCTCCGAATGCCTCACGGCCATCTCAGCCTGGATGACCCAACGCTTCCTGAAACTAAACATGGCTAAAACTGAACTTCTAATCTTCCATCTCCCGAACATCCCCTCTTCTCCCACTATCTCCATCAGCATTGGTGAAACCGAGATCATGTCCACCGACCAAACGCGCTGCCTCGGTGTCATCATTGACTCCTCCCTCTCTTTCACCCCCCACATTCGTGCTCTCTCACAGTCTTGCCGCTTTCACCTATGCAACATCTCACGCATCAGACCATTCCTCTCCACTGACGCGACCAAAATTCTCATTCACTCTCTTGTCATCTCCCGCCTTGACTACTGCAACATCCTTCTCTCTGGGCTACCTCTCACCCGCCTCGCACCTCTCCAATCCATTCTTAACGCTGCTGCTAGGCTCATCTTCCTCTCCCGCCGCTCTACCTCCGCCTCCCCCCTCTGTTTATCTCTTCACTGGCTCCCCATTCCTTTCCGAGTTCTCTTTAAACTCCTCACCACCACCTACAAGGCTCTCTCCTCCTCCACAGCTCCCTACCTCTCTTCACTGATCTCTATCCACACTCCCTCCCGTCCTCTTCGCTCCATCGCTGACCGCCGACTGACCTCTCACCTAATCACCTCCTCCCACTCCCGTGTCCAAGATTTCTCTCGCGCTGCCCCCCTGCACTGGAACAACCTCCCGCCACCCATCAGGCTATCTGATTCCCTTACCTCCTTCAAGCGCTCCCTCAAAACCCACTTTTTTCGACTAGCCTATCCCTCCTCCTAACCTCTTTTGATCCTCCTATCCTGCCTCCGTTCCCCTCCGTTCCTACTTATCCTATTGTATTTCGTTCGTCCACCCACCTATTTTTAGTATGTTAACTCTTATGAGCAGGGCCCTCCTTCCTTACGTACTCACCCTACCTCATTACCTCACCTGTGCTCCTGTCCTGTTCTTCCCTTCCTCTACTTCATCTTCGGTCTCCTTGACTATTTTGACACCTACTTCTGAACTGATGCTGATTTTAGTTCTACCAGCTATACCCCTATTTATACTGTATCTTTCTACACACCCTGTACGTTACCTTGTAATTTTTTATTTTTTTTTGTTTGCTATGTACGGCGCTGCGGACACTTTGTGGCGCCTTATAAATAAACGTACTACTACTACTTAGAGGCCTGGTCTGGGAAGAAGCCAGACATCAGTCACCTCCGTGTCTTTGGGAGCAGAGCTTATGCGCATGTACCAAAGGAGAAGAGAAAGAAACTCGACCCAAAATCAAAACAGTGCATACTGCTAGGCTATTGTGAGGAGAGCAAAGGGTACAGGCTCTGGGATGCAGAGAACAGACGTCTTCTGAAATCAAGAGATGTAATATTTCAAGAAACAGCACCACTCACAAAAGCAGAAGAGCAAGAAAAGCAAGCACTAGTAGAGGTGTGCGAAATAGAAAGCGTGCCTGAAAAGGAAAATACAGAGGAGGGAAGCGAACCAACAAACAGGGCTTCCGTAAGAAGCAACAAGGGCATACCAGCTAGAAGGTATGATGAAGAGTATGCGAACATTGTTTTCAGTGAACCTCAGAGTATTCGAGAAGCGAAAGCGTGCAGTGATTGGGCAAAATGGAAATCTGCAATAGACACAGAGCTATCAGCACTGAAAGAGAACAACACTTGGACCATAGTAGATAGGCCAAGCAACCGCAAGACAGTCAAGAACAAGTGGGTCTTCTGCAAGAAGTTAAATTCGGACGGAGAAGTTGCCCGTTACAAAGCCCGTCTTGTTGCTAAGGGATACACACAGAGATCCGGAATTGACTATGGGGAGATATACTCACCAGTTGCAAGGTATAACACTCTTAGATTAGTAATTGCAGTCGCCACCTTACATAACTTACTGCTATACCAACTAGACTTCGATTCAGCATTCCTAAATGGAGAACTGGCTGAAGAAATCTATATGGAATCGCCAGATCATTAAAATGAGGATGAGCTTCAGACAGAGAAGGTGTGTCTTCTGAAGAAATCCATATACGGCCTAAAACAGAGTGGTCGTTGCTGGTACATAAAATTGGATGCAGCACTACTTGAAATGAATTTTATTAGATCAGAGACTGACCACTGCCTCTATCACAAAACTCTGGGAGAAAAGTTGTTCATCATAGCAGTCTATGTGGATGATATACTTATAGCAGGTCACGAAGATCACATCGCAGGTGTGAGGGATCAACTGAAACAGAGATTCAAGTTGAAAGACCTAGGCCCAGTCAATCATTTATTGGGAATGAGAATTGTTCAAGACTTACAAAAGGGAACAGTCACAGTCGACCAACAAATGTACATCGAGGCAACAATTTTGAAGTATGGGATGGCAGAATCCAAGTCAGTAAATACACCAATTGACAAAAGTATCAAGATGACAAAAGGTATGTCACCAACCACACAAGAAGAGGTAGAGGAAATGCAAGATGTTCCTTACAAAAACGTGATTGGAAGTCTTATGTATGCAAGTATTGGAACCCGTCCAGACATCACTCATGCACTCAGTCGGGTAAGCCAATTTGCAATAAATCCTGGAAGGCAACACTGGATCGCAGTGAAGAGGATTCTGAGATACCTAAAAGGTACAAGTTCCTTGAAATTAAAGTTCACAAAGACAGGCAACTCAAATTTAAAGGTCTTTTGTGATGCTGACTGGGGAGCAGATGAAGATGATCGACGTTCCCACACCGGTTATCTGTTCACATTGGCTGGAGCAGCAGTTAGCTGGGCAAGTAGAAAGCAACCAACTGTTGCCCTGTCAACAACTGAGGCCGAGTACATGGCTCTTACAGAGACATCTAAGGAAGCACTCTGGATCAAAGAGACTTTGTGTGAATTAGGCCTACTCTATGAAGAAGAGACTATCAGCATCGCATGTGATAACAGGGGAGCGATAGATCTTTCCTGTAGTACCAAGCACCATGGACGGTCAAAACACATCGCGATTAGACATCACTTCATCAGAAAACTAGTGGAGAGCAAGTCCATCGATGTCGAATATGTTGCAAGCGGAGAGAATGTTGCTGACATGCTTACAAAAGGACTGTCGACAAACTTGCTTATTAAGTTCGTGAAGGACTGTGGACTTGTTTAAATCCAAAAATGTTGATTTGAAGTTTTTTGATGTTCTGAGTGTCTTTCTCTCTAACCATATTTTTCGGTTACAGGTATAACAAAGGACAAAGTATTGTATCATGTTCTTTTATGTAGCCGAAGACAGCCTTGAGCGAGGGGGAGTGTTAGAAAGCAGCGCTCCGCGTCTGTCTCCATATCCCTGGTTAGTGAGCAGCCTACAGACTGCCTTGTCCCTCTGCAGCCACTGTAGTTAGAGTGTCACCCTGAGTGACAGCTTGCGAAGCGAATAGCAGGGCAGAGTCCCCTGACCCTGCTGGCAGCGCGGTTTCCTCTCAGTCAGGAAGTGATAGTGTGTGCCTTTTAGCGCGTGTGTCCTATCCTCCATGCCGGTTCACCGCTCCACGTGCATCGGAGCGTGTAATAGCAAGCCCCGCTGTATTCCTCGTTACCAACACGTCACTTACACAGGGAGATCCATCCTGTGTAGCAGCAGCGTTACTGGGAGAGATACCGCCAGCGTAAACCGGTCATTGCCATTAACCCTGCACAAGCTGAACGGATCAGATAAGTAACACCTGTGACTGTGATTCCTGCATCAGTTAAATTGCATGTGAAGTTAACCACTGAAGTACCGTGGTACACTGCAAGCTTATCACTTGAATAAATCTAAAGCTGATTATATCTTCTAAGTGTGTCGTCTAACAACCACACAGCACGATCATACAACTACTCTGCCAATAAAAATAAAACCTAACAAGTCTATGGGCCAGATGTATCAAGCTCTATAGTGGTCCTTATTCAAACTCAGGGGGAGATTCTCTAAGAATCTCCGTCCCCCTTCGCCGCCCATCGCATATTTAATTATCGCATATACTGTAACATATGCGATAATTAAGGCAAAGGACAGCTCTTGCGTTAAGAGCTGTCCTTTGTGGTGAAAGTCGCCGGGTCCCAGCAGGTCCCGGCGGCTCCCCCTCCCTCACACACCCGGCGCTGCTGCTGCTGCGCCGGGCTCTCCTCCTCCCTGCACCCGGAAGAGGATCAGTGCAGGGAGGAGGTCACAGGTCCGGGCAGCACTGCACTGTGCTGCCTGGACACAGGTGAGGGGGAGGGGGCGATGCGGGGCAGCGGGGGGTCGGCGTGGGGCGGCGGAGGGTTGCGAAAGAAGCCCATTGGCTTCTATGGGGCATCGCCAGATTTTTTCTGGCGATGCCCCCCACCGCGGTAACCCGGCGGGGGATGCTTACAACATTACGGAGTTTTTACCGCATTTTTAGCTTAGAGAATCTCCCCCACTGCCTGTGACATGACAGAGATAATTGGCCGGTTGTTTATTACTCTCCATTTTATCACTTTGTGAAGCTTGATACATTTGGCCCATTGTCTCGTATATTGGAGCATGTGTTTACAATACAATACCACAGATGGGCCAGAAGGTGGCAGGATCACCATAGAGTACAAATTCAATTTTTCTCTATGGTGTACAATGTATGGATGATCTGTACAGTTGTGCTTAGGGGCAATTTATTAAACTGATCATTGAGCAGAAGAATGAGATACTGTAACAGTAAAAATACATTTACACAAAATAAATTCTCCAAAAACTTGGTGACAGCAAATTCTTCTACTGTACATGATATGGAAATGACCATATATGTCCTTGGAACAAAACAATACAGCCTAGAATTTGCTGAATAATGTAAAGAATAAAGCTATAATAGGGAAATAAGAAACAGGTTATTATTGTGATTTATCCCGATGGTCGTAGTCGGACTATACAGTTATATGGTCATCCTACCCTGCAATGGTTTATGGCAGGTTGCATATTGGCAATTTGAGGGACATTTGTAGGTGCAAAGCCACATTTGCCTTCCGGGGTAGCCATTAAATGCATTTGCAGAATTTTCCTACAATGGATCTTATTCGACAATTGACGCAGAAGTGCAAAAATTGTAATCAGGTGGTTTTTGCATTTGGATTGGATATCCCCCTTAATGTTGCTATGTAGCTGGTATTCACTTTCTAATAAGATGGACTAAAGTAAGGTCACTATTTATTTATCAAGTAATATTTCCAACATATCCCCTGGAAACGGATGATCACTTTTGTGATCATTTCACTTATTTATACTTAAAGAGGGACAGGCTCCTATTACATGCATGTGATTCTAAGGACATATGGATTAATCCTCATTTATTATTGGAGCACCATGGAAAGCCATCCACCCCATTGCACATCTGCTGGTAATACCAGCAGATGAGTGGCGATGATACGGGAGCGTGCATCACCGCTCATCACTGCCCCGTGCACACTGAGTGGCTTTTGAGCTGAAAGCAACTCAAACGAGTAAACTGAGTGGCTTTCAGCTCAAAATCATCCAGTGTGTATGGGCCTTTAGACAGACATATGGACTCTGGAGATATATATACTGGCAGATTCTCAGTTAGTTTAGTAATACCACTCAGGTGCATGAAAGGGACGGGTGATACTGGATAAGAAAAAAATGGTTATAATGCCAATCATTGTGCTGAAGGGAATCAATGTATTTTTTTCTTACCCAGAATTTTTTTTTCTTCCCTTTCATGCACCTGAGTGGCTTTACTAAAGTAATTGATTATCTGCCAGTATATACAGTATATGTCTGTTGTGAGAGGCAGAAAGGAACCTGCATTAGGAGGATGTGCAGGTCCTTAGGTGCCACATAGGGGGTTATTCTGATTCACTCAGAAAGGCACAATCACTCTCTAATGGACAAAACCATATGCACATGGGTAACATGTGCAGAGAGAGTTAGATTTGGGTGGGGGGGGGGGGGGGGGGGGTGTACTTCAAACTAATAAAAATAAAGCAGCCAGTATTTACCCTGCACAGAAACAATAAAACACCCCAAAACACCCACTTTCTCTGCACATGTTACATCAGCCCCACCTGCAGTCCATATGGTTTTGTCCATTAGATAGTGATTGTGCCTTTCCGAGTGAAGCAGAATATCCCCCTTAGAGTATTATGGGGTTGCTGCAAGGTAGGAAGCTCTTAGTTTCTATTAACACTAAAGCTGGGTACACATATGTACAATTTCATTTTTCTTGCGACCGTTCGATCGACCGAATACACGTTCGGCCGTCCAAAACATACGACCGTTCTGCGCGTACACATATGTACAATTTTACTTGCGACGTCCGATGTACTCCCGTCCAAACAATCGCAAGAAGAAGTATATGAGAGACCCTGTAACCCTTTGCCTGCTGTTTTAACTAATGTGTTTTTAATGCCTCACTGCCCAACACTTTAGAGGCATCACTTTAAGACATTAATCAATGTTGAAGTTTTAATAGTGTGTTATGGTGCTCTGCAAAGAGCTTCCAGCACACTCTATTAAAACTTCAACATTGATTAATGTCTTAAAGTGATGCCTCTAAAGTGTTGGGCAGTGAGGCATTAAAAACACATTAGTTAAAACAGCAGGCAAAGGGTTACAGGGTCTCTCATAATGCAGCATACCACCGTGCTTTGTCAAACTGTCAAGCATATCGATCGAACGTGCGTACACACTTCACTTTTGTTCCGATATGGAGCCGTCCTGTCGGATGAAATATTAAGCAGCAAAGAACCTTTGACCGACCGACCGTGGACGGCCAAGAGCGTTTTTGGCCGTTTATCGATCGCACAGCAGCAATTGGGACAGCGTACACACCTATACAATCGAACGACCGTTTGCCCCCAGATTGGAAGAACGGCCCGACGATTGTACATATGTGTACCCAGCTTTACTGTAGCACTTTATTTTCTTCACTAACACTATTTATTTAATATATTATTGACCTCTTATTATTTTCATTTTCTGTATATAGCTTCTGCTTCCTAACACTAATATTTATTAACACTTAAATTTTTTCACTGGTGTGCTACCCTGGGCTTTCTGGCTTATGCTGATTTTTTTGGGGTGCCGCACCCTGCACCTAGATATAGCACTAGGGACCCCCAATACACAGAGAAGCCTTGTCAATGGCTTGAGGGCTTATATATACATTTGCATAAATATATGTAAGCAATATCTCAGCATTCTATTATCAAGTAGTGTTCAATGCTAGTTACTACTGCCATTCAGTATGCTGAAGGTAAGTCATATGGAGATATTTAACGTTAAAAAGATGTAACTCTACTGCCATCTGCTGTCACAAGCACTAACTTGTTTCCTTTTGTAAAATTACTGAATAAGGCTCAATTAATGATATTGGCACCAATAGTCATTTCCGGGAAAATGACGCATATCATTAAGTGTGTGTGCCTGCATACATGGTCTAATTCAGCATGGATCGCTAATTAGAGAATTTACAGTTGCAGCCCAGGAAGAAAGAAAAGACGCCCATTACAAAGTTGTGAATGCATTGCAAATAGTGATAAATGCCAGGTTTCCGCCCCTAGACACCGGTTTCCTGTCAGTCACACTGCGGCTCCTTTGCAACATCTATGAGCACAGATTTGTTTCGATATTTGGGGCCGAGTATGCACATTTGTTCGATAATTGGCCAATTTGCAAATTCTCTGATTAGCAACCAATGCCGAATTAGACCCATGGTTGGATTGACTGTACAGAACAATCAATCAAACTATATTGTGTGTGAGGCTCTGCAGGTTAATAAGGGACAGAATGTGTATATGCGCCTATATGTTCAAGATCGTTATGTCGTCCTTCGTTTTTAGCAGGTGAAGAAAAGGCGACATCTACTCTATTTTATGTCGTTATCAGATTGGCTGCGGGTGGTTGTGGATGGCAGAACACATTTCTTCACTTCACCTGCAGAGGCTGCTGCATGGTAGGATGGTTTTATACTGCATTCGCCTTCGCCATCATTCGATGATCGCCAACCATCGAATGATGGGGGCAGATACCACAAGGATGTGAATGGATGTTACGTTCGCAAGCCCTGCATGTGAAGCCACCTTGGGAATGGGTGGCGGCCAGCCACCATTCGCAAGGCGGGGTTTGGTTGACGCGCAAGGGTGCGAATTCGCATCCAAACGAGTCAACCAGAATAACCCCCAAATTGCTTCTTAGGCTCCCGGTAGACTTGACAGGTATGGCCCAATATTGCCTGCCTAATGGCAGCTGGTTAAACAAGTTGTGGCCAGGATGTAGCTGGTCCGTTACTATCTTCATTGCCTGCTGCTATGCCTGGGACAGATACAGGTCCTGGACAGGGGGAAGGTCAGCCCAATGATCTTTTCGGCTGACCTCACTACCTTTTGAAGCCTGCGTTTAATGTTCTCACTGGCAGATCCATATTACTCTACCCACTTTGCCTTATTCTACTCATGTGCCTTTTTGGTTTCTCCATTGAAAGATGTTCAATTTTATACGTATATTTTTAATTTTCTGTCAGTTAGTGCAGAAGGGGTTGGAGAGATACTCTTGCATGGCTTAGCCATAGGCCTCCCTAGTGGACTTTCTTCATCTCTTGGAGAAGGGTGACTTTAGGGCGGATGCCAGCATTTTAACATACTATTAAGTGGAGTTTGTCCTATGTTTTTGTTGATTACTTGTATGTTAATGTTACTTCCTTTGTAATTGTTGATAGAGTACTGTTGATAGAGTATTGTACATACAACTAAATTGACGTCAGTCAATCTATGTGACATGTAGCTACTGACTTGAGTAAGTCATATTTATGTGATTCCCTTAGTGCCCATAAATGTATCCAGTTTTGATTTAAATTCATTAACAGTAGTTGCTGCAACCACCTCTTCCGGCAATCTGTTCCAGAATTTCACTACTTTAATGGTAAAGAATCCTCTTAATTCCTTTCCTGGAGCCTCATGCCTGTGTGTACTAAGTATAGTCCTGACACTGAACATTTCATTCCCAATCCTGTATTTGAACATACTAATTATATCTCCTCTGAACCTCCGTTTCTCCAGTGAAAACATATTCAGCTTGGTTAGCCTATCTTTGTATTCTAGTGATTCAAGACATTTCACTAGTTTAGTCACCCTTCTCTGTACCTGTTCCAATTCATTTATGTCATTTTGAATGTGCGGTGCCCAGAACTGGACATAGAAGTGTGGTCTCACCAATGCCTTGAAAAGGGGCACTATCATCCCTATTTCTTTTTCTGCGGCGGCGGTAAAGAAAGGTCATCTTGAGTAGTTGTGTGAGTATGTAGATAGTGGGTGCACTCCCCCCGACATCGATTGTCATGAACCATGCTTCTGCACAGAAGATGGACACACCATTTGCAAGGGTGGTTGTGCAGGGAGAGTGATCGGTATATGTATGGTATGGTGAGGTTTACCCCCACTTTTCCTTTCTTGACCATTCTTTGGTGCCGCCAGCACTTGTGTCTGTGTCTTTATATTTAGTGTTAAGTTAAGGTTAAGTTATGAATCAAGTTTATAAAGTGTCAGGCATGAAGATACCAGATGGTGAGTTTATGGTAATGTGGAGGTTCCGGTCGGTTTCGTTTCTAGGAATCCAAACCTGCTAATCTCTACAAATTACCCACCACTTCTTGACGTAGCTGACCAGGGCTGTTAGGGAATTTTGTTATTTGAAAGGGCAATCGGAAACAAACCAAATTTTACTGTTTTACATCTTGGATCCTCCGGCAGCTCTGGTGCTCCTGAGGTGCGACCCCACAACTCATCTGCGCTGCTGCCCGGTCCGGTGTGTCAGCGGGAGGGGGCGGCCGTTGACTCTCCGGTGGACTGACGGCAATGAGCGGGAGCCGCTTCTCTTGAGGCATGCTGCTTGGCCGGCCGGAGGCACCGGCACGGTCCCGCTCGTCGGACACTGGATCTGAGGTACCGCTGCAACATTACTCCTGCATATGCAGGGACCCACAGGTACTCATAATTTATCTGGAGCTGGGGAGGTGAGGTCCGCGGCCCTCTTGAACGCTACAAAGTCCTTCTGTTGTCGGCACTGATTTGCTGGGTCTCCTCTGTCACCTAATATTGCCGATCTTGTGATATATATTAGCCACCAATATCCCTGCTTAAAAATACCCCTATTCAGGCAGGTGGACTGTACCTAAGTCATACTCAGGATAAGTGTAGACCTGCTACTAAAATCATGAATCCTCTACAAAGCATACTGCAGGCTATAAACGACTCTACTGATAGACTGTGCCGGGAGCTGTCTGCAGTCCATGCCTGTGTGTATAATACTTCATCTGCTCCTGCTAATCCTCCTATTGAAAACACTGCTTTTACAACCCAAGACCATGTTCCTGCTACCTTCTTGGTTGGGAATGGGGCTTCATGTACCCAAGGGGAGTGCTCCATAACCATGGATTATAAGTACCAGAATCATCTGGATACAGCCTCTGTGCATCCTTCGAAGGACTACACACTAGAGACAGACTGTGTGGATGCTTTGCCGCCCTGTCGTCACCCTGAGGCGGTACGTGAAGAAGCTGGGACCCCCCAAACCCCGGGGAAATCCTGCTTGATGGTCCTATCTGGATCTGCTCATCTACTATGTCATACCCATCTAGGTCCTGATAACGAGGGGATATATCCGAATCTATACTCGAAGCTCCTGATCATTCTTTGCAAGTGGGTGCATAATCCCCTTCTACATGCCACGTATACCTCCTTTCTGGGACTGAAGGACTGGCCGGACTAGATTCACACAATGCATGGAGGCTTAATATGTTTTTTCACCCCTCTTAGTCCTGATTACCTTCGTATCTCTCTTTCTACCATGCCATTTATGTTATTCACCGTTATAGTCTTATGTATACATTTTGCTGATGCCTGTGTTTAATGTCTCCTTGTATCCCTAACACAAAATGCCTATTATATATATCCGTTTAGATTAGGTAACTGGATATAATGTGGTCTGATATATTTCATCGGGAGGCTGAATTTTTTTCTTTTTTTGTTTGATCTGATGCCTTTGGAGTCTGGGG
Organism: Crinia signifera; assembly: GCF_055691185.1. Classification (NCBI taxonomy): domain Eukaryota; kingdom Metazoa; phylum Chordata; class Amphibia; order Anura; family Myobatrachidae; genus Crinia; species Crinia signifera. Next base: position 521,909 of record NW_028142850.1, on the reverse strand, counting down.
GTTACGCTCCCAAGTTGCTACATTTACTATGATACAATATCCTGTATTAGCAAGGGGGGGGGGGGGGGGTTGGTCAAGTTGGGAGGGGGAAGGGAATAGTTAGATAGATAGCCGGGGGGAGGGGGGGGGTACAGTTCAGGGATCCAAGTGCACCCTAGTTGGGGTTGGGTAGTACAGGGAGGGGGGTTATATAGGTGGGTTGCTTTGGGTGTTTGGGGGGGGGGTTGTTATTTTTTATGACATATACTAATAGGATTGGACCGAATCGTTTGGCTGGTATAGCTAGTACTGCTGAATCACTTTCTACTGACAACCAATGCAATGATTGGCAAATTAGCTCCTCCTAGATGAGCCAGTTCTGAGCGAACATGTTTATGTTTTAATTGTATGGGAAACTCAAACTATGCCCGAGTAGGCGCCCTCGGGTATATACATATACATCCTGAGATGTTCTGGAATATTGTGAATGTATAAATAATCCTGGCTCATCCATGTTCTCCTTTTGAACATCAACAATTTGTACAATGTATGTTTAGCTTAGTGATTCTGTCTGATATACATTTCAACTATACCATGTATGTGGGGGGGGGGGGGGGGGTTCGTGTTGTTTGTTATGCAAAACCAAATAAAAAATTATCGAATTTAAAAAAAAAATGATAAAAGTATCATGCAAATAAACATCGTCTAGGTTTATACACCAATGTATTTATTTATCTTTTCTAAAAAGCACAAGTAGAGATACACAAAAATAATACTTCAGGTAAAAAACAATAACAAAAGCATACATTTAAAGGTTTACAATATTATTTAGGAGGCACTGGTGTACAAAAAGCATATACTAACGATACAGTTCGTGCAAAACAAAATTAAACTTTGCATGTGTAGCACAGAGCTAATTTTAGGTTTGGATGAGGACACTATAAAGTGAACAATAGAAAATGTGTATGCCAATACTGGGAAAAGGCTAAATATATAAATATTCATCTGCCAAGTGACCTGGAAAAAAATAATGCAATTGCAACATGGTTGTTTTCCAAAGGAATCAAAGAAAAAGGACACAAAAGAAAGTGTGTGTATGCTATAAAGCACAAATATTACTGAGGTTTGGGCACAGTGCAACTCATACAGAAGGCAGAGGAGCACAAAAAAAGTGTCTAAAAGGCAGATCGTGTTCATTCTAGCACCCGCTATCTTTGAAAACCCGTGCAGTTCCTCTTCCCTGCCTGGGGTGTCGCTGTCTGCTGTAGTGCTTCTAGCACAGTGTGGTCTGTGCACTGATATGCAAACCCGAACTGTGCTAGAAACACCACAGCAGACAGCGACACCCCAGGCAAGGAAGAGGAACTGCATGGGTTTTCAAAGATAGCGGGTGCTAGAATGAACACTACAGTATCTGCCTTTTAGACACTTTTTTGTGCTCCTCTGCCTTCTGTATGAGTTGCACTGTGCCCAAACCTCAGCGGCCAATCAGGAGCCAGTAAAGTCGGCTCCTGATTGGCTAGAATTCATTCTTAGTCCAGACACCGAGGAGGAAACATCTCTGCAGCTCTGACAGACGGGGAGTTTGCTGGAGTCGCCCGGCAGCTTAAAGAAGAAGCCAGAAGATGGAAGAAGAAGGAAGAATGCCTGGACAATGTCGGACCAAGCCAGAAGAACTTCCATGGAGGACCTGGGTGAGTTGGATTTCCTTCCACAGGTCCACCATGGATTTCTTCGGACCCGGACCTGACGCCGACATGAAGATCGACATGAAGAAGAATGGCGACATGGATCCGGAACCAGGACAAGGCACCGGATCAAGACTCTGGGACCTACCTACGGGATCAAGATAGGTAAGTATCAGTGTGTGTGTAATGTATGTATTAAACTTTTATTTTACAGGTGTCAGTGTGTTTTTATTTAACTATTTTTTTTTACTGTGGAACTACAAGACCCAGCGGGCCATTTAATGCCCCGCAGGCTGGGACTTGTGGTTCACCAAGTCCCAGCTTGCAGGGGAGGCTTGCTGGGACTCATAGTTCTACAGTTTAAAACAATAGTTTATTCTTCTATTTTTTACACCAGAATCAGCCCGATGCCCACCACCCAGGGGCATCGGGGACAGCACCAGGCTTCAGCCTGGTCAGGTAAGTCCTGGAGGGGGGGGGGGCTTATTGGGGGGGTCCCCACTCCCCCAGGACCCCTGGCCAGGCTGACTGGTCGGTAGGGTTAATGCTTTGGCCGGGGGGACTTGTATAAAAAGTCTCCCCCCGGCTGTGGCATTACCCTGCTGGCCGGTTTGGCCTGGGGCTGGTTCTTAAAATACGGGGGACCCCTAGTCACTTTGTCCCCCGTATTTTGGGAACCAGCCCCGGACCTGGAGCCTGGGGCTGGTTGTTAAAAATCGGGGAACCCCTATTTGTCGGGTTCCCTGATTTTTAATTACCGGCCCCGGCTCTTTCAGCCTGGTGCTGGTTACAGCTGTGGGGGGGACCCCACGCCGGTTTTTTTTTTAATACTTATTTTTCTATTTTTTTTACACTGAAGCCTGCACGGATCTGACTGATCCGTGCAGGCTAAAGCCAAATACGACAGGGAAAGCAAGGTGTATTTTCCTGTCGTATTTGTGTGCCAATTAGCAGCTGTATTATCAATACGACTGCTTAGTACATCAGGAACCACCATTCTTTTGAATGGTGATTTCTGTCGTATTCTATCGATGGTGTAGACATTCGTATTTGTAAATACAAATACGAATGTTCCATCATTAGAAATAGGAATTGTTGTATTTTCGGGATTGTAAATCCCGAAAATACAAATGTGTAAAAGAAAGGTGTATTTCTGCCTACGAATACACCTATTTTTTACGAATCCATTTTGGTAAATTTCCCCCATAATGTTACAGGAATAAATAAACATAGAACTTTTAACTGTAAATGTTCTCTGACTAGTGATTTAGGGGGATATGCAATCCTCCACCGCTATTTCCGATGGGGGAAATAGCGGCGGATACCTAATTAATGTTGTCTTTACTGACAGCATTGAAGAGGCATCATGGCAGAACAAGCTCGACTTTAAAAGCTGTCAGGCCCGTTCTGCCGATAACGGAAGTGGATTGTCCCGATCATGGCCGTATATCGACAATCCATGGCCGTTTACGCAGACACGCCCCCTTTTTCACCAACGTTTAATCCCGCCTGCCGATTTGCTGTCGATCAAAATGCAAACGGACCAGGATCATGACTGTCAGGACGGACCGACAGTCATGATCCTGGATTACATATTCCCTTTAACCTTTTGAGTGGCAACATCTCTGTGAGCGATGTTCAAAATATCCGCCTCGCTCTCATTGTTATATAAAATTCAAATAAAAAATGTTGTGTGAAAAAAAAAGATTCTATTTCCTATATAAGGTAAACATTACAGCCCATCATAATGAATAACAATGTTGGCTTGGTCATTTTCATACCTATTTTGAGAAATTCACTTGGCACTCAAAGGGTTAATTCTGTTTTGGTCAAATAGCAAGCAGAACATGGTCGAATGAAAAACCTAAGAGATCAGTATACACTGACGAAAATAAACAAGATCTATAATGTAAGCTATGAGATTGGCAGCTGTCAGAACAGCAATGGCTACTAATTTATCCCAATTACATAATCCACTCCGACCTGAATAGCGACTGCATTCGTTTGGACGTTGTGTGGTTCCCCTGTACTTTGAGTCAAATTGGAAGATTGGCCAGATGATCAGGGCGGAAGCATAAAACAGGACAGAAAGGAGGACGTAGGCACTGAGAGACTTCTCAAAAGTACAGGGCAACCAACTGGTACATTCCCCGACACATAAAATAATCACTAAAACAGACAGGATAAAACAAATACAGTAAACAGATAAGCACCACTTAAGTGCATCATGTTTGGTGTACAGCGGGGGATCTGAAATGAAGACAAAAATAACACAGGCAATGAAGCTTTCTATAACTTTTAAAAGTCCAGGAACAGTTGCCATGTATCCAGTTACTTCTCCCGGCTGGGCTCTTGTTAAAGACACCTCAATGATATATGCCAGCGTGGTGAGACAGGAAAACACTACAGCCACAATCTGGTAGGTGCGCCTCTCGCTGCCGTAACTTTTGTCTTCCAAGTAGAACAGTGGATTCAGAACGGTGGCAGAGAGGCACATCAACATAGCAAACATAGCAAAAGTGATGGGGAAGTTTTTCCAAGACACTGGCATCCGGTTTTGCACCCCTGTAAATTCCACCACAAGGATTATTATAGTGACAGCGAAACAGAAGCACCAGGAGAACATGCAAAAGTCTCCGGTTCCACTGCCCCAACCTCCTCTGTGCACAACCAAGCTGAACGTAACGCAGGCAATGATGGCTGCCAGAATGCGCACAATCCCAACTGGAGACTTTAGGGTGTGGGTGTTGCCCACCACGATTTTCCTGCGTTGGACTGGCATGGTTCTTGTACCTTTGAAAAGAAAGAAAAAGGGATGTCAAATATTGTATTAAAAAAGGCCTCAACGAGGCAATGGAATTAAACATAGTATTATAGAACAATTATTGCTTTCCTTGTCTGGTTCTGTATCATTTAATGGATTGTACCATGTGACTATGTGTAGGTGTGGAAGATAATATGTCCATGAAGGACAACAGCGGGCCTTCTTCAATATAAAGAATCCTTATATAATATCGATAAGACCCCCCTCTTTTAGTATAAATTAGTTTGGACCCTACCCCCCCCCCCCTTTTTTTAATACAATATTAGCCTGGATAAACCACCACAAAAGCTATATGGTGATAAACTATAAAAAGAGTCTCTCCATAATGTACTGCTATATATATATAAAAATTATACCGTATAAATTAAGTCTTTATACATCCACCAATTAACGTTATTTTGTAAATAATAAAATACCATTTAGGTTATATGTTGGATATATATGTGTATATATTTTTATATATTTTTTATTTATTTATTTTTCTATTATTATTATTTGTGCATCTCTTTCCATATATAATAAGATGATATGTGAAGTCCTATATATTTACCCTCTCTACCATATCAAATATTATTACCTTTTTTTATATATATTGTACTTATTTTCATCCTCATGACCTTGCTGTGTATATATGCAAAATTGCTTACTAATAATGCTCCCCAGAAAAATAATGACTTTTTTTCGCTATGGGCAGGGGTTAATAGTAGAAAACGATATCCGAGTGTAACATTCATGTGTTAAAATAAAGTTGCTTTTGTTCAAATAAAGGGGCAGTTCTAATACTGCACCCATCCATGATAAACAAATTCCATCTCTATGGCGACTGGCTCCGCTCCCCCGGAAGTGACGCATAACATACCACCTAAAGATGCGATGACGCGGGTATACAGCGTCACCGCATCTAGACAAATTAGGGCTTGTCAAGCCCGGACCACGTGTTAGTACACGTGTCATATGGCCGAATTCCGGCCAATACAACCACTGAGCTTCCGGCGGAAGCGGGAAGTCATTCTCGGCAGGTGGAACGCATATGCGTTCCACCCATATATCGCTATGAATCCAAGCTTACGAATATCGTTTTCTTAGAAAATAACACAGAGGCAGCTAACTGAGGACTCGTTTTCCAACCTAGACTGTCAATCTTAGTACCAAATGTCCTCCCCTCTGTCCATAACTGTGTTACTTGCGGGGAACAAAGTGACCTTTTGACCCGGAAGTGATAATTATTAACACAATATATTTTCATGATTTAACAGATACCCACTGGGAATATTAAATGTTTTATGGTATTATACCTACTATATCAGTATGTTTGTCTCCTACTTTATGATTAAACATTGAAATTATGATTGTAATGTATTATTACTCTGATTGAATGTCAATTGGCTACTCATTAGTATGGGTATATATACCCCTAGCCACCACACTAGAAGCCACCTTTGAAAAAGCCACAAGCTAGTGGCGAAACGCGTCAGGTGCAGCCTCTCACTCCTACAGATTGGACCCATATTACCATCCAGTCCATCGTCTGCCTACTTTTGGGAATTTCAACTCTGATCCACCCTCCAAGACCTCTACAGGACACTGAACTCCAGGTAAGCCCCGCCATCCATAGCCACCTATATGAGACAGTGGTCCCTCATCAAATACCTCAAGTGGGACTGATAACTCTCCACCACAATAGTGACCAGGGGCAACCAGCAGCTTTTTCCTCCAGGTGAGCCAACACCATCATAGCCACCTGTTAGAGGTTCTGCCATCCCCCCTTTATCAAACCTAGTCCAGGTTGGAGAATTCCTGCCCACCCTCCTTCAGTGCTTACAACATTCACTGCAATTTCATATATGGGAGGTACCCAAATGGGGTATTGAATACCAATTTCTCTGAAAGCCAATAGAGGTCCTTTAAGGGATAAAATACGGACATTTCTCCATTGATTCCTCCAGCGGCTACTACCATCTATCCGTGAACATAGAGAGGACCGGTGAATTGTCCCCCAAAATCTTTTCCCCATTCATCTTCCCAATCGGCAGATATACCATTGGTTAAGTGCACTTTCCAATCTGGACTGATACTCAATAAGGCATTGGCCCTTACGGATCCATATCCAATCAAAGAGTGAGACCTTCTTTTTAACATTTTTATTGTGCGATATTGTCATGTGCAAATGTATGTAATGTTTTTATTTATCTTTGTGATATAAATTGTTTTTTCACCATAAAGTTGTTCAATCTATTCATTGTGACACCAGCGCTGCTTCTCTGAAACTTCATTTCTACCAATGTAGGTGAAAATGATAATTTTCACTTACTTTTATAGAAAATAAGTACCTCACAGTGGCTGGAACATCTCATACTGTTTTTGGCTTTCATCCCCCAACCATTCCGCCGTGGCCAGAACATTTTCTGCGTCGGTTCCGGCTTTCACTCCCAGAAGCATCCCGTTGCGTCCAGAACATCTCATGCGTCGGTTCCAGCTTTCAATTCCAAAAACACCTCGCCGCGGCCAGAACATCTCATCCGTCGGTTCCGGCTTTACCCCCAAGCACCTTGCCAAGGCGCTGACATTTCATTCACAGGTTCCAGCTTTCACCCTCCAGGCACATAGCTGCATACTGTATGGACAAGTTATTCGCTGGATCCAGTTTTCACATCCCAATCAAGTGTGATAGTATACAATGGTGTGAAAGTGATATATGGGGCCTATATATTATCACTTCATTTCTGCCAATGCAGGTGAAAATTATAATTTTCACTTACTTTTGTAGAAAATAAGTACGTCCCAGCGGCCGGAGCATCTCATGCTCCGTTTTTGGCTTTCAACCCTCAACCATTACGCCGTGGCCGGAACATTTTCTGCGTCGCTTCCGGCTTTCACTCCCAAAAGCATCCCGTCGCGTCCAGAACATCTCATGCGTCGGTTCTGGCTTTCACTCCTGAAAGAACCTCGTCGTGGCCAAAACATCTCATCCGTCGGTTCCGGATTAACCCCCCCAAGCACCTTGCCAAGTCGGGAACATTTCATTCACAGGTTCCAGATTTTATCCTCCAGGCACATAGCTGCGTACAAGTTATATTCAGATTCCGGTTTTCACACCCCAATCGAATGTGAAAGGGTACAGCGGTGTGAAAGTGGTATATGGGGTCTAAAGATTATCACTTTTTTTTTACCAAAGTAGGTGAAAATAACAATTTTCACCTATTTTTGTAGAAAATAAGTACTTTGCAGCAGTCGGTACATCTCATGCGCCGGTTCCAGCTTTCACTGCCCAACCATCACGCCGGAACATTTCTTGTGCCGGTTCCAGGTTTCACCCACAAAAGCACCTTGCCAAGGCGGTGACATTTCATTCACAGGTTCCAGCTTTCACCCTCCAGGCACATAGCTGCATACTGTATCGACAAGTTATTCGCCGGATCCAGTTTCCACATCCCAATCAAGTGTGATAGGGTACAATGGTGTGAAAGTGATATATGGGGCCTATATATTATGACTTCATTTCTGCCACAAAAGCACCTTGCCAAGTCGGGAACATTTCATTCACAGGTTCCAGCTTTTACCCTCCAGGCACATAGCCGTGTACGGAACAAATTATTCCCAGGTTCCGATTTTCACACCCCAATCGAATGTGAAAGGGTACAGCGGTGTGAAAATAATATATGGGGCCTATAAATGATCACATTTTTTTTACCAAAGAAGGTGGAAATAACAACTTTCACCTACTTTTGTAGAAAATAAGTACCTCACAGCAGCCGGTACATCTCATGCGCAGGTTTCGGCTTTCACCGCCAAACCACCACGCCGCTACTGGAACATTCCTTTCACCGGTTCCAGGTTTCACCCACAAAAGCACCTTGCCGAGGCAGTACCATTTCATTCACAGGTTCCAGCTTTCACCTTCCAGGCACATAGCTGCATATGGACAAGTTATTTGCCGGATCCAGCTTTCACATCCCAATCAAGTGTGATAAGGGTACAGTGGTGTGCAAGTGGTTTATGGGGACTATATATTATCACTTCATTTCTACCAAAGTAGGTGAAATTGATCATTTTCACTTACTTTTGTAGAAAATAAGTACCTCACAGCGGCCAAAACATCTCATGCTCCGTTTTTAGCTTTCACCCCCCAACCATCACGCCGCAGCTGGAACATTTTCTGCGTCGGTTCCAGCTTTAATTCCCAAAAGCATCTCGTCGCGTCCAGAACATCTCATGCGTCGGTTCCAGCTTTCAATTCCGAAAACACCTCGTCGCGGCCAGAACATCTCATCCGTCGGTTCTGGCTTTACCCCCAAGCACCTTGCCAAGGCGGTGACATTTCATTCACAGGTTCCAGCTTTCACCCTCCAGGCACATAGCTGCATATGGACAAGTTATTTGCCGGATCCAGTTTTCACATCCCAATGAAGTGTGATAGGGTACAATGGTGTGAAAGTGATATATGGGGCCTATATATTATCACTTCATTTCTGCCAATGTAGGTGAAAATGATAATTTTCACTTACTTTTGTAGAAAATAAGTACCTCACAGCGGCCGGAATATCTCATGCTCCGTTTTTGGCTTTCACCCCTCAACCATTACGCCGTGGCCGGAACATTTTCTGCGTCGGTTCCGGCTTTCACTCCCAAAAGCATTCCGTCGCGTCCAGAACATCTCATGCGTCGGTTCTGGCTTTCACTCCCAAAAGCACCTCGTCGTGGCCAGAACATCTCATCCGTCGATTCCGGCTTTACCCCCCAAGCACCTTGCCAAGTCGGGAACATTTCATTCACAGGTTCCAGCTTTTACCCTCCAGGCACATAGCCGTGTACGGAACAAATTATTCCCAGGTTCCGATTTTCACACCCCAATCGAATGTGAAAGGGTACAGCGGTGTGAAAGTAATATATGGGGCCTATAAATGGTCACATTTTTTTTACCAAAGTAGGTGGAAATAACAATTTTCACCTACTATTGTAGAAAATAAGTACCTCACAGCAGCCGGTACATCTCATGCGCCGGTTTCGGCTTTCACCGCCAAACCACCACGCCACTACTGGAAAATTCCTTTCACCAGTTCCAGGTTTCAACCACAAAAGCACCTTGCCAAGGCAGTATCATTTCATTCACAGGATCAAGCTTTCGCCCTCCAGGCACATAGCTGCATACGGACAAGTTATTTGCCTGATACAGTTTTCACATCCCAATCAAGTGTGATAAGGGTGCAGTGGTGTGCAAGTGGTTTATGGGGACTGTATATTATCACTTCATTTCTACCAAAGTAGGTGAAATTGATCATTTTCACTTTCTTTTGTAGAAAATAAGTACCTCACAGCGGCCAAAACATCTCATGCTCCGTTTTTGGCTTTCACCCCCCAACCATCACGCCGCAGCCGGAACATTTTCTGCGTCGGTTCCGGCTTTCATTCCCAAAAGCATCTCGTTGCGGGCCAGAACATCTCATGCGTCGGTTCTGGCTTTCACTCCCAAAAGCACCTCGTCGTGGCCAGAACATCTCATCTGTCGGTTTCCGGCTTTACCCCCCAAGCACCTTGCCAAGGTGGGAACATTTCATTCACAGGTTCCAGCTTTTACCCTCCAGGCACATAGCTGCATATGGACAAGTTATTCGCCAGATCGAGTTTTCACACCCCAATCAAGTGTTATAACATTTCCTGCACCGGTTCCGGCTTTCACTCCCAAAAGCACCTCGTCACGGCCAAAACGTCTCATGCGTCGGTTTCCGGCTTTCACACCCCAATGTGAAAGGGTACAGCGGTGTGAAAGTGGTATATGGGGCCTTTAAATAATCAATTTTTTTTTTACCAAAGTAGGTGGAAATAACAATTTTCACCTACCTTTGTAGAAAATAAGTAACTCACATGCCGCGACCGGAACATTCCTTGCGTCGGTTCTGGCTTTCACTCCCAAAAGCACCTCGTCGCGTGCCAGAACATCTCAAGCGTCGGTTCCGGCTTTCACTCCCAAAAGCATACCGTCGCTGCCAGAACATCTCATGCGTCGGTTCCAGCTTTCACTTCCAAAAGCACCTCATCACGGCCAGAACATCTCATCCGTCGGTTCCGGCTTCAACCCCCAAGCACCTTGCTAAGTCAGGAACATTTCATCACAGGTTCCAGATTTTACCCTCCAGGCACATAGCTGCGTACAAGTTATTCCCAGGTTCCGGTTTTCACACCCCAATCGAATGTGAAAGGGTACAGAGGTGCTAAAGTGGTATATGGGGCCTAAAAATTATCACTTTTTTTTTTACCAAAGTAGGTGAAAATAACAATTTTCACCTACTTTTGTAGAAAATAAGTACCTTGCAGCAGTCGGTTCATCTCATGCGCCGGTTCCGGCTTTCACTGCCCAACCATCACGCCGGAACATTTCTTGTGCCGGTTCCAGGTTTCACCCACAAAAGCACCTTGCCAAGGCGGTGACATTTCATTCACAGGTTCCAGCTTTCACCGACCAGGCACATAGCTGCATATGGACAAGTTATTCGCCGGATCCAGTTTCCACATCCCAATCAAGTGTGATAGGGTACAATGGTGTGAAAGTGATATATGGGGCCTATATATTATCACTTCATTTCTACCAATGTAGGTGAAAATGATAATTTTCACTTACTTTTATAGAAAATAAGTACCTCACAGTGGCTGGAACATCTCATACTGTTTTTGGCTTTCATCCCCCAACCATTACGCCGTGGCCAGAACATTTTCTGCGTCGGTTCCGGCTTTCACTCCCAAAAGCATCCCGTCGCGTCCAGAACATCTCATGCGTCGGTTCTGGCTTTCACTCCTAAAAGCACCTCGTCGTGGCCAGAACATCTCATCCGTCGGTTCTGGCTTAACCCCCAAGCACCTTGCCAAGTCGGGAACATTTCATTCACAGGTTCCAGCTTTTACCCTCCAGGCACATAGCCGTGTACGGAACAAATTATTCCCAGGTTCCGATTTTCACACCCCAATCGAATGTGAAAGGGTACAGCGGTGTGAAAGTAATATATGGGGCCTATAAATGATCACATTTTTTTTACCAAAGAAGGTGGAAATAACAATTTTCACCTACTTTTGTAGAAAATAAGTACCTCACAGCAGCCGGTACATCTCATGCGCCGGTTTCGGCTTTCACCGCCAAACCACCACGCCGCTACTGGAACATTACTTTCACCGGTTCCAGGTTTCACCCACAAAAGCACCTTGCCAAGGCAGTACCATTTCATTCACAGGTTCCAGCTTTCACCCTCCAGGCACATAGCTGCATATGGACAAGTTATTTGCCGGATCCAGTTTTCACATCCCAATCAAGTGTGATAGGGTACAGTGGTGTGAAAGTGGTTTATGGGGACTATATATTATCACTTCATTTCTACCAAAGTAGGTGAAATTTATCATTTTCACTTACTTTTGTAGAAAATAAGTACGTCACAGCGGCCGAAACATCTCATGCTCCGTTTTTGGCTTTCACCCCCCAACCATCACGCCGCAGCCGGAACATTTTCTGCGTCGGTTCCAGCTTTCATTCCCAAAAGCATCTCGTCGCAGGCCAGAACATCTTATGCGTCGGTTCCGGCTTTCACTCTCAAAAGCATCCCGTCGCGTCCAGAACATCTCATGCGTCGGTTCTGGCTTTCACTCCCAAAAGCATCCCGTCGCGGCCAGAACATCTCATGCGTTGGTTCCAGCTTTCACTTCCAAAAGCACCTCGTCACGGCCAGAACATCTCATCCGTCGGTTCCGGCTTCAACCCCCAAGCACCTTGCTAAGTCAGGAACATTTCATCACAGGTTCCAGATTTTACCCTCCAGGCACATAGCTGCGTACAAGTTATTCCCAGATTCCGGTTTTCACACCCCAATCGAATGTGAAAGGGTACAGAGGTGTGAAAGTGGTATATGGGGCCTAAAAATTATCACTTTTTTTTTTACCAAAGTAGGTGAAACAATTTTCACCTACTTTTGTAGAAAATAAGTACCTTGCAGCAGTCGGTTCATCTCATGCGCCGGTTCCGGCTTTCACTGCCCAACCATCACGCCGGAACATTTCTTGTGCCGGTTCCAGGTTTCACCCACAAAAGCACCTTGCCAAGGCGGTGACATTTCATTCACAGGTTCCAGCTTTCACCCTCCAGGCACATAGCTGCATATGGACAAGTTATTCGCCGGATCCAGTTTCCACATCCCAATCAAGTGTGATAGGGTACAATAGTGTGAAAGTGATATATGGGGCCTATATATTATCACTTCATTTCTACCAATGTAGGTGAAAATGATAATTTTCACTTAGTTTTATAGAAAATAAGTACCTCACAGTGGCTGGAACATCTCATACTGTTTTTGGCTTTCATCCCCCAACCATTACACCGTGGCCAGAACATTTTCTGCGTCGGTTCCGGCTTTCACTCCCAGAAGGATCCCGTCGCGTCCAGAACATCTCATGCGTCGGTTCCAGCTTTGAATTCCAAAAACACCTCGCCGCGGCCAGAACATCTCATCCGTCGGTTCCGGCTTTACCCCCAAGCACCTTGCCAAGGTGGGAACATTTCATTCACAGGTTCCAGCTTTTACCCTCCAGGCACATAGCCGCGTACATAACAAGCTATTCGCCGGTTCCGGTTTTCACACCCCAATCAAATGTGAAAGGGTACAGCGGTGTGAAAGTGGTTTATGGGGACTATATATTATCACTTCATTTCTACCAAAGTAGGTGAAATTGATCATTTTCACTTACTTTTGTAGAAAATAAGTACGTCACAGCGGCCGAAACATCTCATGCTCCGTTTTTGGCTTTCACCCCCAACCATCACGCCGCAGCCGGAACATTTTCTGCATCGGTTCCAGCTTTCATTCCCAAAAGCATCTCGTCGCAGGCCAGAACATCTCATCCGTCGGTTCCGGCTTTACCCCCCAAGCACCTTGCCAAGGTGGGAACATTTCATTCACAGGTTCCAGCTTTTACCCTCCAGGCACATAGCCGCGTACATAACAAGCTATTCGCCGGTTCAGGTTTTCACACCCCAATCAAATGTGAAAGGGTACAGCGGTGTGAAAGTGGTATATGGGGCCTATAAATTATCACTTTTTTTTTTTACCAAAGTAGGTGAAAATTATTATTTTCACCTACTTTAGTAGAAAAAAGTATTACTGACATTCAATAAAAAAGCAATGCAGACAATATCACTGCTATCTCCCGCACTGATATCAGCCCTGATTTGGCTCGCTGTCTGCATAAAATAATATAAGGACCTCAATTCATCAAACTTTAAACATAATTTAAGGAAGACCATACATATTTGATAAATATACATGTATGCCAGGAAGATATTATCGCGCCTGCTTACCTGTTGTGGGTAGCTGCTCCTGCAATTTGACGTTTGGAATATGCTGTAGTAAAAATGATGTCACAGTAGTCCAGAGACGTAGCTGGGTAAGTAGTTGACATCACAATTCATTCGTGGAGAAGGTCTACCTGAAAAAAAGGAGGCGCGATAATATGTTCATGACGTACATGCATATTTATTAATAATGTGTCTTACATCGTAACACACATAAATGCAGTACTATACAGACAACACAAGTCATCCTTATCAGTTCCTGCCCCAGTGATTGCAAATACATGCTACAGCACATATTAGACCCTTAACTGTGGACCAGTTACTCAGTTTTACAAACTGAGCAGGTCCCCGGGTATGTGCTCTGCAGCAGCCAGTCTTGAGGAGCTGTCAGGGACTATCACCCCCCAAAGCACCTCACAGTGCCTGGAACATCTCATGCGCCAGTTTAGGCTTTCACCCGCCTTCAAGCCCATCGCAAAAGCATTACAATCTCATGCTCCGGATCTGGCACCTCTCCAAAGCACCTCAACGCGTCCGGAACATTTCATGCGCCGCTTCCGGCTTTCACCCCTAAACACCACGCCGCGGCCAGAACATTTATTGCGCCGGTTCCAACTTTCACCCCCAAAAGCACCTCGTCGCAGCCAGAATATCTCATACGTCGGTTCAGGCTTCAACCCCTTCCAAGCACCTTGCCAAGGTGGGAACATTTCATTCACAGGTTCCAGCTTTTACCCTCCAGGCACATAGCTGCATATGGACAAGTTATTCGCCAGATCCAGTTTTCACACCCCAATCAAGTGTTATAACATTTCCTGCACCGGTTCCGGCTTTCACTCCCAAAAGCACCTCGTCGCAGGCCAGAACATCTCATGCGTCGGTTTCCGGCTTTCACACCTTAATCTAATGTGAAAGGGTACAGCGGTGTGAAAGTGGTATATGAGGCCTATAAATGATCACATTTTTTTTACCAAAGTAGGTGGAAATAACAATTTTCACCTACTTTTGTAGAAAATAAGTAACTCACACGCCGCGAACGGAAAATTCCTTGCGTCGGTTCCGGCTTTCACTCCCAAAAGCACCTTGTCGCGTGCCAGAACATCTCATGCGTCGGTTCCGGCTTTCACTCCCAAAAGCATACCGTCGCGGCCAGAACATCTCATGCGTCGGTTCCAGCTTTCACTTCCAAAAGCACCTCGTCACGGCCAGAACATCTCATCCTTCGGTTCCGGCTTCAACCCCCAAGCACCTTGCTAAGTCAGGAACATTTCATCACAGGTTCCAGATTTTACCCTCCAGGCACATAGCTGCGTACAAGTTATTCCCAGATTCCGGTTTTCACACCCCAATCGAATGTGAAAGGGTACAGCGGTGTGAAAGTGGTATATGGGTCTAAAAATTATAACTTTTCTTTTACCAAAGCAGGTGAAAATAACAATTTTCACCTACTTTTGTAGAAAATAAGTACCTTGCAGCAGTCGGTACATCTCATGCGCCGGTTCTGGCTTTCACTGCCCAACCATCACGCCGGAACATTTCTTGTGCCGGTTCCAGGTTTCACCCACAAAAGCACCTTGCCAAGGCGGTGACATTTCATTCACAGGTTCCAGCTTTCACCCTCCAGGCACAAAGCTGCATATGGACAAGTTATTCGCCGGATCCAGTTTGATAGGGTACAATGGTGTGAAAGTGATGTATGGGGCCTATATATTATCACTTCATTTCTACCAATGTAGGTGAAAATGATAATTTTCACTTACTTTTATAGAAAATAAGTACCTCACAGTGGCTGGAACATCTCATACTGTTTTTGGCTTTCATCCCCCAACCATTACGCCGTGGCCAGAACATTTTCTGCGTCGGTTCCGGCTTTCACTCCCAGAAGCATCCCGTCTCGTCCAGAACATCTCATGCGTCGGTTCTGGCTTTCAGTTCCAAAAACACCTCGCCGCGGCCAGAACATCTCATCCGTCGGTTCCGGCTTTACCCCCAAGCACCTTGCCAAGGCGGTGACATTTTATTCACAGGTTCCAGCTTTCACCCTCCAGGCACATAGCTGCATACTGTATGGACAAGTTATTCGCCGGATCCAGTTTCCACATCCCAATCAAGTGTGATAGGGTACAATGCCTATATATTATCACTTCATTTCTGCCAATGTAGGTGAAAATGATAATTTTCACTTACTTTTGTAGAAAATAAGTACCACACAGCGGCCGAAACATCTCATGCTCCGTTTTTGGCTTTCACCCCCCAACCATCACGCCGCAGCCGGAACATTTTCTGCGTCGGTTCCAGCTTTCATTCCCAAAAGCATCTCGTCGCAGGCCAGAACATCTTATGCGTCGGTTCCGGCTTTCACTCCCAAAAGCATCCCGTCGCGTCCAGAACATCTCATGCGTCGGTTCTGGCTTTCACTCCCAAAAGCATCCCGTCGCGGCCAGAACATCTCATGCGTTGGTTCCAGCTTTCACTTCCAAAAGCACCTCGTCACGGCCAGAACATCTCATCCGTCGGTTCCGGCTTCAACCCCCAAGCACCTTGCTAAGTCAGGAACATTTCATCACAGGTTCCAGATTTTACCCTCCAGGCACATAGCTGCGTACAAGTTATTCCCAGATTCCGGTTTTCACACCCCAATCGAATGTGAAAGGGTACAGAGGTGTGAAAGTGGTATATGGGGCCTAAAAATTATCACTTTTTTTTTTACCAAAGTAGGTGAAACAATTTTCACCTACTTTTGTAGAAAATAAGTACCTTGCAGCAGTCGGTTCATCTCATGCGCCGGTTCCGGCTTTCACTGCCCAACCATCACGCCGGAACATTTCTTGTGCCGGTTCCAGGTTTCACCCACAAAAGCACCTTGCCAAGGCGGTGACATTTCATTCACAGGTTCCAGCTTTCACCCTCCAGGCACATAGCTGCATATGGACAAGTTATTCGCCGGATCCAGTTTCCACATCCCAATCAAGTGTGATAGGGTACAATGGTGTGAAAGTGATATATGGGGCCTATATATTATCACTTCATTTCTACCAATGTAGGTGAAAATGATAATTTTCACTTAGTTTTATAGAAAATAAGTACCTCACAGTGGCTGGAACATCTCATACTGTTTTTGGCTTTCATCCCCCAACCATTACACCGTGGCCAGAACATTTTCTGCGTCGGTTCCGGCTTTCACTCCCAGAAGGATCCCGTCGCGTCCAGAACATCTCATGCGTCGGTTCCAGCTTTGAATTCCAAAAACACCTCGCCGCGGCCAGAACATCTCATCCGTCGGTTCCGGCTTTACCCCCAAGCACCTTGCCAAGGTGGAAACATTTCATTCACAGGTTCCAGCTTTTACCCTCCAGGCACATAGCCGCGTACATAACAAGCTATTCGCCGGTTCCGGTTTTCACACCCCAATCAAATGTGAAAGGGTACAGCGGTGTGAAAGTGGTTTATGGGGACTATATATTATCACTTCATTTCTACCAAAGTAGGTGAAATTGATCATTTTCACTTACTTTTGTAGAAAATAAGTACGTCACAGCGGCCGAAACATCTCATGCTCCGTTTTTGGCTTTCACCCCCAACCATCACGCCGCAGCCGGAACATTTTCTGCATCGGTTCCAGCTTTCATTCCCAAAAGCATCTCGTCGCAGGCCAGAACATCTCATCCGTCGGTTCCGGCTTTACCCCCCAAGCACCTTGCCAAGGTGAGAACATTTCATTCACAGGTTCCAGCTTTTACCCTCCAGGCACATAGCCGCGTACATAACAAGCTATTCGCCGGTTCAGGTTTTCACACCCCAATCAAATGTGAAAGGGTACAGCGGTGTGAAAGTGGTATATGGGGCCTATAAATTATCACTTTTTTTTTTTACCAAAGTAGGTGAAAATTATTATTTTCACCTACTTTAGTAGAAAAAAGTATTACTGACATTCAATAAAAAAGCAATGCAGACAATATCACTGCTATCTCCCGCACTGATATCAGCCCTGATTTGGCTCGCTGTCTGCATAAAATAATATAAGGACCTCAATTCATCAAACTTTAAACATAATTTAAGGAAGACCATACATATTTGATAAATATACATGTATGCCAGGAAGATATTATCGCGCCTGCTTACCTGTTGTGGGTAGCTGCTCCTGCAATTTGACGTTTGGAATATGCTGTAGTAAAAATGATGTCACAGTAGTCCAGAGACGTAGCTGGGTAAGTAGTTGACATCACAATTCATTCGTGGAGAAGGTCTACCTGAAAAAAAGGAGGCGCGATAATATGTTCATGACGTACATGCATATTTATTAATAATGTGTCTTACATCGTAACACACATAAATGCAGTACTATACAGACAACACAAGTCATCCTTATCAGTTCCTGCCCCAGTGATTGCAAATACATGCTACAGCACATATTAGACCCTTAACTGTGGACCAGTTACTCAGTTTTACAAACTGAGCAGGTCCCCGGGTATGTGCTCTGCAGCAGCCAGTCTTGAGGAGCTGTCAGGGACTATCACCCCCCAAAGCACCTCACAGTGCCTGGAACATCTCATGCGCCAGTTTAGGCTTTCACCCGCCTTCAAGCCCATCGCAAAAGCATTACAATCTCATGCTCCGGATCTGGCACCTCTCCAAAGCACCTCAACGCGTCCGGAACATTTCATGCGCCGCTTCCGGCTTTCACCCCTAAACACCACGCCGCGGCCAGAACATTTATTGCGCCGGTTCCAACTTTCACCCCCAAAAGCACCTCGTCTCAGCCAGAATATCTCATACGTCGGTTCAGGCTTCAACCCCTTCCAAGCACCTTGCCAAGGTGGGAACATTTCATTCACAGGTTCCAGCTTTTACCCTCCAGGCACATAGCTGCATATGGACAAGTTATTCGCCAGATCCAGTTTTCACACCCCAATCAAGTGTTATAACATTTCCTGCACCGGTTCCGGCTTTCACTCCCAAAAGCACCTCGTCGCAGGCCAGAACATCTCATGCGTCGGTTTCCGGCTTTCACACCTTAATCTAATGTGAAAGGGTACAGCGGTGTGAAAGTGGTATATGAGGCCTATAAATGATCACATTTTTTTTACCAAAGTAGGTGGAAATAACAATTTTCACCTACTTTTGTAGAAAATAAGTAACTCACACGCCGCGAACGGAAAATTCCTTGCGTCGGTTCCGGCTTTCACTCCCAAAAGCACCTTGTCGCGTGCCAGAACATCTCATGCGTCGGTTCCGGCTTTCACTCCCAAAAGCATACCGTCGCGGCCAGAACATCTCATGCGTCGGTTCCAGCTTTCACTTCCAAAAGCACATCGTCACGGCCAGAACATCTCATCCTTCGGTTCCGGCTTCAACCCCCAAGCACCTTGCTAAGTCAGGAACATTTCATCACAGGTTCCAGATTTTACCCTCCAGGCACATAGCTGCGTACAAGTTATTCCCAGATTCCGGTTTTCACACCCCAATCGAATGTGAAAGGGTACAGCGGTGTGAAAGTGGTATATGGGTCTAAAAATTATAACTTTTCTTTTACCAAAGCAGGTGAAAATAACAATTTTCACCTACTTTTGTAGAAAATAAGTACCTTGCAGCAGTCGGTACATCTCATGCGCCGGTTCTGGCTTTCACTGCCCAACCATCACGCCGGAACATTTCTTGTGCCGGTTCCAGGTTTCACCCACAAAAGCACCTTGCCAAGGCGGTGACATTTCATTCACAGGTTCCAGCTTTCACCCTCCAGGCACATAGCTGCATATGGACAAGTTATTCGCCGGATCCAGTTTGATAGGGTACAATGGTGTGAAAGTGATGTATGGGGCCTATATATTATCACTTCATTTCTACCAATGTAGGTGAAAATGATAATTTTCACTTACTTTTATAGAAAATAAGTACCTCACAGTGGCTGGAACATCTCATACTGTTTTTGGCTTTCATCCCCCAACCATTACGCCGTGGCCAGAACATTTTCTGCGTCGGTTCCGGCTTTCACTCCCAGAAGCATCCCGTCTCGTCCAGAACATCTCATGCGTCGGTTCTGGCTTTCAGTTCCAAAAACACCTCGCCGCGGCCAGAACATCTCATCCGTCGGTTCCGGCTTTACCCCCAAGCACCTTGCCAAGGCGGTGACATTTCATTCACAGGTTCCAGCTTTCACCCTCCAGGCACATAGCTGCATACTGTATGGACAAGTTATTCGCCGGATCCAGTTTCCACATCCCAATCAAGTGTGATAGGGTACAATGCCTATATATTATCACTTCATTTCTGCCAATGTAGGTGAAAATTATAATTTTCACTTACTTTTGTAGAAAATAAGTACCACACAGCGGCCGAAACATCTCATGCTCCGTTTTTGGCTTTCACCCCCCAACCATCACGCCGCAGCCGGAACATTTTCTGCGTCGGTTCCAGCTTTCATTCCCAAAAGCATCTCGTCGCAGGCCAGAACATCTTATGCGTCGGTTCCGGCTTTCACTCCCAAAAGCATCCCGTCGCGTCCAGAACATCTCATGCGTCGGTTCTGGCTTTCACTCCCAAAAGCATCCCGTCGCGGCCAGAACATCTCATGCGTTGGTTCCAGCTTTCACTTCCAAACGCACCTCGTCACGGCCAGAACATCTCATCCGTCGGTTCCGGCTTCAACCCCCAAGCACCTTGCTAAGTCAGGAACATTTCATCACAGGTTCCAGATTTTACCCTCCAGGCACATAGCTGCGTACAAGTTATTCCCAGATTCCGGTTTTCACACCCCAATCGAATGTGAAAGGGTACAGCGGTGTGAAAGTGGTATATGGGGTCTAAAAATTATCACTTTTTTTTACCAAAGGAGGTGAAAATAACAATTTTCACCTACTTTTGTAGAAAATAAGTACCTTGCAGCAGTCGGTACATCTCATGCGCCGGTTCCGGCTTTCACTGCCCAACCATCGCGCTGGAACATTTCTTGTGCCGGTTCCAGGTTTCACCCACAAAAGCACCTTGCCAAGGCGGTGACATTTCATTCACAGGTTCCAGCTTTCACCCTCCAGGCACATAGCTGCATATGGACAAGTTATTTGCCGGATCCAGTTTTCACATCCCAATCAAGTGTGATAGGGTACAGTGGTGTGAAAGTGGTTTATGGGGACTATATATTATCACTTCATTTCTACCAAAGTAGGTGAAATTGATCATTTTCACTTACTTTTGTAGAAAATAAGTACGTCACAGCGGCCGAAACATCTCATGCTCCGTTTTTGGCTTTTACCCCCCAACCATCACGCCGCAGCCGGAACATTTTCTGCGTCGGTTCCAGCTTTCATTCCCAAAAGCATCTCGTCGCAGGCCAGAACATCTCATGCGTCGGTTCCGGCTTTACCCCCAAAGCACCTTGCCAAGGTGGGAACATTTCATTCACAGGTTCCAGCTTTTACCCTCCAGGCACATAGCCACGTACATAACAAGCTATTCGCCGGTTCCGGTTTTCACACCCCAATCAAATGTGAAAGGGTACAGTGGTGTGAAAGTGGTATATGGGGCCTATAAATTATCACTTTTTTTTTTACCAAAGTAGGTGAAAATTATTATTTTCACCTACTTTAGTAGAAAAAAGTATTACTGACATTCAATAAAAAAGCAATGCAGACAATATCACTGCTATCTCCCGCACTGATATCAGCCCTGATTTGGCTCGCTGTCTGCATAAAATAATATAAGGACCTCAATTCATCAAACTTTAAACATAATTTAAGGAAGACCATACATATTTGATAAATATACATGTATGCCAGGAAGATATTATCGCGCCTGCTTACCTGTTGTGGGTAGCTGCTCCTGCAATTTGACGTTTGGAATATGCTGTAGTAAAAATGATGTCACAGTAGTCCAGAGACGTAGCTGGGTAAGTAGTTGACATCACAATTCATTCGTGGAGAAGGTCTACCTGAAAAAAAGAAGAAGGAGGCGCGATAATATGTTCATGACATACATGCATATTTATTAATAATGTGTCTTACATCGTAACACACATAAATGCAGTACTATACAGACAACACAAGTCATCCTTATCAGTTCCTGCCCCAGTGATTGCAAATACATGCTACAGCACATATTAGACCCTTAACTGTGGACCCGTTACTCAGTTTCACAAACTGAGCAGGTCCCCGGGTATGTGCTCTGCAGCAGCCAGTCTTGAGGAGCTGTCAGTGACTATCACCCCCCAAAGCACCTCACAGTGCCTGGAACATCTCATGCGCCAGTTTAGGCTTTCACCCGCCTTCAAGCCCATCGCAAAAGCATGACAATCTCATGCTCCGGATCTGGCACCTCTCCAAAGCACCTCAACGCGTCCGGAACATTTCATGTGCCGCTTCCGGCTTTCACCCCCAAACACCACGCCGCAGCCAGAACATTTATTGCGCCGGTTCCAACTTTCACCCCCAAAAGCACCTTGTCGCAGCCAGAATATCTCATACGTCGGTTCAGGCTTCAATCCCTCCCAAGCACCTTGCCAAGGTGGGAACATTTCATTCACAGGTTCCAGCTTTTACCCTCCAGGCACATAGCTGCATATGGACAAGTTATTAGCCAGATCCAGTTTTCACACCCCAATCAAGTGTTATAACATTTCCTGCACCGGTTCCGGCTTTCACTCCCAAAAGCACCTCGTCGCAGGCCAGAACATCTCATGCGTCGGTTCCGGCTTTCACTCCCAAAAGATCCTCGTCACGGCCAAAACATCTCATGCGTCGGTTTCCGGCTTTCACACCTTAATCTAATGTGAAAGGGTACAGCGGTGTGAAAGTGGTATATGGGGCCTATAAATGATCAAATTTTTTTTACCAAAGTAGGTGGAAATAACAATTTTCACCTACTTTTGTAGAAAATAAGTAACTCACACGCCGCGACCGGAACATTCCTTGCGTCGGTTCCGGCTTTCACTCCCAAAAGCACCTCGTCGCGTGCCAGAACATCTCATGCGTCGGTTCCGGCTTTCACTCCCAAAAGCATACCGTCGCGGCCAGAACATCTCATGCGTCGGTTCCAGCTTTCACTTCCAAAAGCACCTCGTCACGGCCAGAACATCTCATCCGTTGGTTCCGGCTTCAACCCCCAAGCACCTTGCTAAGTCAGGAACATTTCATCACAGGTTCCAGATTTTACCCTCCAGGCACATAGCTGCGTACAAGTTATTCCCAGATTCCGGTTTTCACACCCCAATCGAATGTGAAAGGGTACAGCGGTGTGAAAGTGGTATATGGGGTCTAAAAATTATCACTTTTCTTTTAACAAAGCAGGTGAAAATAACAATTTTCACCTACTTTTGTAGAAAATAAGTACCTTGCAGCAGTCGGTACATCTCATGCGCCGGTTCTGGCTTTCACTTCCCAACCATCACGCCGGAACATTTCTTGTGCCGGTTCCAGGTTTCACCCACAAAAGCACCTTGCCAAGGCGGTGACATTTCATTCACAGGTTCCAGCTTTCACCCTCCAGGCACATAGCTGCATATGGACAAGTTATTCGCCGGATCCAGTTTCCACATCCCAATCAAGTGTGATAGGGTACTATGGTGTGAAAGTGATATATGGGGCCTATATATTATCACTTCATTTCTACCAATGTAGGTGAAAATGATAATTTTCACTTACTTTTATAGAAAATAAGTACCTCACAGTGGCTGGAACATCTCATACTGTTTTTGGCTTTCATCCCCCAACCATTACGCCGTGGCCAGAACATTTTCTGCGTCGGTTCCGGCTTTCACTCCCAGAAGCATCCCGTCGCGTCCAGAACATCTCATGCGTCGGTTCCAGCTTACAGTTCCAAAAACACCTCGCCGCGGCCAGAACATCTCATCCGTCGGTTCCGGCTTTACCACCAAGCACCTTGCCAAGGCGGTGACATTTCATTCACAGGTTCCAGCTTTCACCCTCCAGGCACATAGCTGCATACTGTATGGACAAGTTATTCGCCGGATCCAGTTTCCACATCCCAATCAAGTGTGATAGGGTACAATGGTGTGAAAGTGATATATGGGGCCTATATATTATCACTTCATTTCTGCCAATGTAGGTGAAAATGATAATTTTCACTTACTTTTGTAGAAAATAAGAACGTCACAGTGGCCGGAACATCTCATGCTCCGTTATTGGCTTTCACCCCTCAACCATTACGCCGTGGCCGGAACATTTTCTGCGTCGGTTCCGGCTTTCACTCCCAAAAGCATCCCGTCGCGTCCAGAACATCTCATGCGTCGGTTCTGGCTTTCACTCCTAAAAGCACCTCGTCGTGGCCAGAACATCTCATCCGACGGTTCTGGCTTAACCCCCCAAGCACCTTGCCAAGTCGGGAACATTTCATTCACAGGTTCCAGCTTTTACCCTCCAGGCACATAGCCGTGTACGGAACAAATTATTCCCAGGTTCCGATTTTCACACCCCAATCGAATGTGAAAGGGTACAGCGGTGTGAAAGTAATATATGGGGCCTATAAATGATCACATTTTTTTTTACCAATGAAGGTGGAAATAACAATTTTCACCTACTTTTGTAGAAAATAAGTACCTCACAGCAGCCGGTACATCTCATGCGCCGGTTTTGGCTTTCACCGCCAAACCACCACGCCGCTACTGGAACATTCCTTTCACCGGTTCCAGGTTTCACCCACAAAAGCACCTTGCCAAGGCAGTACCATTTCATTCACAGGTTCCAGCTTTCACCCTCCAGGCACATAGCTGCATATGGACAAGTTATTTGCCGGATCCAGTTTTCACATCCCAATCAAGTGTGATAGGGTACAGTGGTGTGAAAGTGGTTTATGGGGACTATATATTATCACTTCATTTCTACCAAAGTAGGTGAAATTTATCATTTTCACTAACTTTTGTAGAAAATAAGTACCACACAGCGGCCGAAACATCTCATGCTCCGTTTTTGGCTTTCACCCCCCAACCATCACGCCGCAGCCGGAACATTTTCTGCGTCGGTTCCAGCTTTCATTCCCAAAAGCATCTCGTCGCAGGCCAGAACATCTTATGCGTCGGTTCCGGCTTTCACTCCCAAAAGCATCCCGTCGCGTCCAGAACATCTCATGCGTCGGTTCTGGCTTTCACTCCCAAAAGCATCCCGTCGCGGCCAGAACATCTCATGCGTTGGTTCCAGCTTTCACTTCCAAAAGCACCTCGTCACGGCCAGAACATCTCATCCGTCGGTTCCGGCTTCAACCCCCAAGCACCTTGCTAAGTCAGGAACATTTCATCACAGGTTCCAGATTTTACCCTCCAGGCACATAGCTGCGTACAAGTTATTCCCAGATTCCGGTTTTCACACCCCAATCGAATGTGAAAGGGTACAGCGGTGTGAAAGTGGTATATGGGGTCTAAAAATTATCACTTTTTTTTACCAAAGGAGGTGAAAATAACAATTTTCACCTACTTTTGTAGAAAATAAGTACCTTGCAGCAGTCGGTACATCTCATGCGCCGGTTCCGGCTTTCACTGCCCAACCATCGCGCTGGAACATTTCTTGTGCCGGTTCCAGGTTTCACCCACAAAAGCACCTTGCCAAGGCGGTGACATTTCATTCACAGGTTCCAGCTTTCACCCTCCAGGCACATAGCTGCATATGGACAAGTTATTTGCCGGATCCAGTTTTCACATCCCAATCAAGTGTGATAGGGTACAGTGGTGTGAAAGTGGTTTATGGGGACTATATATTATCACTTCATTTCTACCAAAGTAGGTGAAATTGATCATTTTCACTTACTTTTGTAGAAAATAAGTACGTCACAGCGGCCGAAACATCTCATGCTCCGTTTTTGGCTTTTACCCCCCAACCATCACGCCGCAGCCGGAACATTTTCTGCGTCGGTTCCAGCTTTCATTCCCAAAAGCATCTCGTCGCAGTAGGACAAAGGTGTTCTAAAATAAGTGCGCGATTAAAGACACTTGTGCAGCTGTGTTCAAAACCACAATTAGGTATACATCCAACAAGATACCAGAGAATAGATAGAGCAACAGGTGGTAGTGATTTTGACAAATAGCGCTCAGTGTATAACCATAATAAAGGGGAACGATACAGAATAAATTATATCACCAAATAACAGCACTTGTTTTCAGGATTTTGATGAAATCTGTAGAGATAACCACCCTTCCACAGGATATGTGACAAGGGGGCATAACAAAGGAAAAGCAAATAGTGCAAATTAACCTTTAAAAACAGGGGTTTTTTAATAAAAGTCCACACTTACAACAAGTAGACAGTAAAAACAGCATAGGATTGATTCCACCAGGCAAAAACAGCATACAGGTGAAGATGTAATGACGTGGAAATCCTCTTCAATGGTCTGAGACCAACCCGTCCGGAGCAGGGGAACCAGAGACCAGGGGATAAAACGTACACCGTCAGCTGTCAACGCCGGGGGATCCTCCAGGAACACTCAACGCGTTTCGAATTAGGATTCTTCCTCAGGAGTGTGTAAAGTCCATTAAGGGAACATGTCCCTATATATAGTCCTTGCGGATAGCGTGCACACTTGTGAACGCTTCCGCATTGATTACCCGGCCGGATTTCCCGTACCGCGTCATTAGAACCAAGATGGCCGTGCGTGTCACGGACTTGGTGTGGAACGCGGAAGTGAAAAAGAGCCGGTTTTGACGCGGCAATCGCTGTTCCCTTGGATACCAATGCCGGGGATTAACATTCAAGGATTGCCATGTTTAAAAAGCTCCGGCCATCTTGTTTCTCAACATTTAAAAACATATATAATAAATTCATTTCTAAAAAAGAAGAAGAAAAAAGTATCAATACAATAAAATGGGCAAATATTAACATAGACATAAAATAGTGAAGAATGAAAAATAGAGGTAATAATTGAGGAGGACATGAATAGAGGAGCGACCAAGTCTACAGCAGAAACGGTTTAAGCTCGAATTCACCGTTGAGGCCCTGTGGAACCAAGGTCCTCAAACGGTGAATCCACTTCATTTCCGTCTTAGATAGCCGAACCTCCATATCGCTATATCTCCAATTTGGCAGAATTTGCTCTATACCCCAAAAACTTTTTAATTTTCCTGGATTAGATCCATGATGGTCTTTAAAATGTGCAGATACTGTGTGATTAATAAAACCTTTTTTAATATTATATACATGCTCCGCTAGGCGGACTTTCATCTGTCGGGAAGTTTTCCCGACATATGTCAGTCCACACTCGCACTGCAGAGCATATATAATACCCTTAGAATGACAAGTGATGAAATTATTAATTCTATAGGTTTTGTCATTAATTGTAAAGTCGGTTTTCTTTCTTTCATCACTTTTAACAGTTTTGCACATTAGGCATGTACCGCAACGATGGAAACCGTTTGTCCTGGTACTCTTTCTTGTGGCGGTTTCCGATGAACTTTTTACCAGATGGTTGCGTAATGTAGGGGCCCTCCTATAAATAAAATTTGGCTTTTCGGGCAATATTTTGGATAACACCGGATCTCTATGTAACAATTTCCAGTTATTCCTGAAAACCTTCTCTATCTCTCTATGTCTAGAATTATATTGACTAATAAATGAAAATTTATGAATATTGTCTTCATCTTTATTTTTAGGTTTGGTTTTTAGTAAATCGGTTCTATCTATTTCAGACAGTCTTACTAATGATTTTTGTAAGGACTCTTCTGGATAGCCTTTGGCTACTAGTCTTTCTGTGACTTCATCGAGTTGTTTCTCAAGGATCTCTGAGTCTGTACAGTTGCGTTTGATCCTAGTATATTGGCCATAGGGGATCGCATTCAGCCAATTGCAGTGATGTTCACTATTAATATCGATGAAACTATTTGAGTCCGTAGGCTTACGGTATGTTTTGGTCTTAAGAGTATTGCCGTCAATATAGATGACCAGATCTAAGAAAGACAATGATTCTTTACTCCAAACAAAACTTAAACTTATGGAAAAAGTGTTGGAATTAAGTGAGTTGGAAAAAGAAATTAAATCGGATAAATCCCCATGCCAAATAAAGAAAATATCATCGATGAAACGGTGCCAGGACACCAGATCCGCCACCAGCTCGCCACCTGGCCAGATGTTTTGTTCCTCCCAGAACGCCATAAAAAGATTGGCGTAGCTGGGGGCGAATCTGGTGCCCATCGCCGTTCCAACGCATTGCAAATAATAACTGCCCTCGTGAAAAAAATAATTATTGGTCAAAATAAATAAAATACTTTCTAAAATGAATTCCTTAAGTGGCTCTTTCAAGTTGCTTTTATTCAAAAAGAAGGAGACTGCTTCTAGACCCTTTTCATTTGTAATCACTGTATATAAAGTGCTGACGTCAGCAGACCCCAATATACAGCCTTCTTCCCATGTTACAGTTGATAATTTCCTTAGCATATCACTAGTGTCCTTTAGGTATGCTTTTGTATCGCATACTAATGGCTGAAGGAAATAGTCAATAAAGGCTGATAAATTACTGGTGATACTATTACACCCAGAGATTATTGGGCGGCCTGGGGGGTGAAGGGGGTCTTTATGCACTTTAGGGAGTACATATATACAAGGAGTGGAGGGATTTTTTATATTTATATATTCATGTTCTTTTTCAGTAATGATGTTAATTGTTAAAGCCCTATTTGTGAGCTCCATGAGGGACTTTTTTATCTTTTCAGAGGGATCAGATTTTAATTTTTTATATGTATTATTTGCAGTTAATTGTTTGTCAATTTCTTTCAGATATGATTCTCTTGTCATGAGCACGACCCCTCCCCCCTTATCGGCGGGTTTAATCACCAAATCTGTATCAGTTTTAAGGGTTTTTAAAGCCAGAATTTCCTTTTTGTTAAGATTACATTTCTTTTTATTTTTTCTTTCTAGGATTTTTTCTATTTCACTACAAACAACCTTATTAAAGCACTCTAAAAAAGGGCCCTTGCAATGGGTGGGATTAAATGTTGAGGAGGGTTTAAATTTTGATCTTTCGTTTGATGTATTTTCAGAGGGATTTGTCTCTTCATTTTTAGAAAAAAACCTTTTGAGGGCTAACTTTCGGATATATTTCTGTACATCAAGAAAGATATCAAAGGAGTTTGGTTGGAATGTAGGGGCGAACTTTAGGCCCTTAGATAAAATACTCAATTCCTCTGGGGTGAGTTCACGGTCAGTCAAGTTAAAAATCTTTCCCCTATTTAGTTCATCAATTTTAGAAGATGTGTCGGGGGTGATATTTGATGGTTTCTTCTTTTTCTTCCTAAGTTTGGTAACTTTTTTAGGGGCACCACTTCTCTTCCCTCTTCTTGTTTTTTTCATTCTCAATTCCTCTGTGGTATCCGATGTCCCCGGGATAAAAAAGATGTAGAAGGGGGAATGGAACGATTAATAGGGGTTCTATAATCTCCTATATATTTGGCTACATCTGTCACTCAAAGTGGGTGTCTGTGTCTATAACGCTCTGTTCCTGGACTTTCCTCTTAATGTGTGATTGCCTTCATCTGTGCTGAACACCTTTCTGAGAAATTAACCTGTTTAAAACAGGTGATGGCAATCATACATTAAGGGGAAGTCTAGAAACAGAGCATTGTGTCCCTCCTGGAGAGGGTCATGTTGGGAGGTATGTGACAGAGAACCAGCCCAGTGAGCCCACAGACAGTGCCAGACACCCACTGCCTTCCCATGTTGCCCAGCACTGCTACTCCACAGCCACCAGGTGAGCGCCCCCCTCCCGCGATTTGCGGCAAAACCTCCCCCCCGCGCGCCCCCCCTCCCGCGATTCGCGGCAAAAACACCCGCGACCCCCCCTACCGCGATTCGCAGCAAAAACACCCCCGCGACCCCCCCTCCCGCGATTCGCTGCAAAAAGAACCCCCCCACGACCCCTCCCGCAATTCGCGGCATAACCACCACCCCGCGACCCCCCCCTCCCGCGAATCGCGGAAAAAACACCCCCGCGACCTCCCTCCCGCGATTCGCGGCAAAAAGAACCCCCCGCGACCCCCCCTTGCACGATTGGCGGCACCCCCCCTGCGACCCCCCTCCCGCGATTCGCGGCACCCCCCCCCCCCGCAATTCGCAGCAGCCCCAGGATTAAATGGCAAATGCAAAACACTGACATGGCTATGGTCGACAATGAAAAAGGTTGACATGAGTTTTTGAAGATTTATTTTTAATTTTTTTAATTTTTTCATATTCATTGTCATGTGTCGACATGGACACCAATGAAGTGGCACACTTATGTCAACATTTACATGTGTTGACCTTTCTGTGTTGATTTTTTCTTGTGGCAATTCGCGTCACACCCCCCCGCAACCCCCCCTCCTGCGATTCGCGGCACCCCCCACCTCCCGCAATTCGCGGCAACCCCCCACCGGAACCCCTGTGAACCCCGCCCTCCCGCGATTCGCGGCACCCACCCCCGCGACCCCCCCTCCCGCAATTCGCGGCACCCCCCCCCCGTGATTCGCGGCAGCTCCAGAATTAAATTGCACATGGAAAACACTGACATGGCTATGGTCGACAATGAAAAAGGTTGACATGAGTTTTTGAAGTTTTTTTGTCATTTTTTGAATATTTTCATATTCATTCTCATGTGTCGACATGGACACCAATGAAGTGCCACACTTATGTCAACATTTACATGTGTTGACCTTTCTGTGTTGATTTTTTTCTTGTGGCGATTTGCGTCACACCCCCCCCCCACCCCACCCCCCACCCCCACAACCCCCACTCCCGCGATTCACGGCACACACACACACACCTCCCCCGCGATTCTCGGCACCCCACCCCGTGACCCCCCCTCCCGTGATTCACGGCACACCCCCGCGACCCCCCCTCCCATGATTCGCCGCAACCCCCGCGATTCGCGGCAGCTCCAGCATTAAATTGCACATGGAAAACACTGACATGGCTATGGTCGACAATGAAAAAGGTTGACATGAGTTTTTGAAGTTTTTTTTTTCATTTTTTGAATGTTTTCATATTCATTCTCATGTGTCGACATGGACACCAATGAAGTGGCACACTTATGTCAACATTTACATGTGTTGACCTTTCTGTGTTGATTTTTTCTTGTGGCGATTCGCGTCACACCCCCCGCTACCCCCCCTCCTGCGATTCGCGGCACCCCCCACTTCCCGCAATTCGCGGCAACCCCCCACCGGAACCCCTGTGAACCCCGCCCTCCCGCGATTCGCGGCACCCACCCCCGCGACCCCCCCTCCCGCAATTCGCGGCACCCCCCCGTGATTCGCGGCAGCTCCAGAATTAAATTGCACATGGAAAACACTGACATGGCTATGGTCGACAATGAAAAAGGTTGACATGAGTTTTTGAAGTTTTTTTGTCATTTTTTGAATATTTTCATATTCATTCTCATGTGTCGACATGGACACCAATGAAGTGCCACACTTATGTCAACATTTACATTTGTTGACCTTTCTGTGTTGATTTTTTTCTTGTGGCGATTTGCGTCACACCCCCCCCACCCCACAACCCCCACTCCCGCGATTCACGGCACACACACACACACCTCCCCCGCGATTCTCGGCACCCCACCCCGTGACCCCCCCCCTCCCGTGATTCACGGCACACCCCCGCGACCCCCCCTCCCATGATTCGCCGCAACCCCCGCGATTCGCGGCAGCTCCAGAATTAAATTGCACATGGAAAACACTGACATGGCTATGGTCGACAATGAAAAAGGTTGACATGAGTTTTTGAAGTTTTTTTTTTCATTTTTTGAATGTTTTCATATTCATTCTCATGTGTCGACATGGACACCAATGAAGTGCCACACTTATGTCAACATTTACATGTGTTGACCTTTCTGTGTTGATTTTTTCTTGTGGCGATTCGCGTCACACACCCCCCCACCCCCCCCCGCAACCCCCACTCCCGCGATTCACAGCACACACACTCCCCCCCGTGATTCTTGGCACCCCACCCCGTGACCCCCCCTCCCGTGATTCACGGCACACCCCCCGCGACCCCCCCTACCATGATTCGCCGCAACCCCCGCCCCCGTAACCCCCCTCCCGCGATTTGCGGCAACCCACCCCGCGACCCCCCTCCCACGATTCTCTGCAATCCCTCCCCTCCCGCGATTCGCAGCATCCACCCCCCCACAACCCCCCCTCCTGCAATTCGCGGCACCCCCCGCGACCCCCCCTCCTGCAATTCGCGGCACCCTCCGCGACCCCCCCCCTCCCGCGATTCGCGGACACCTAAGTTGCAATACAGGGCATCTTTCATACAATTCTAACCATATTTCTCATATACAAACGTTCACAAATTAAGGGGGCGCAGCCCCTTACGACGGTGTGAAGAGCGCCCGTAGGGCGCGATGAATCACCTAGTTATCTGTATTTGCATATCTATCCAAGGGTGCAAAACGATTAGTGGTCTGTATTTGAGGTGAATCGTGAGGGATCCTCGTGTAATTACTATAAGGTTTTCTTACATAATCATTGAACCTCTCTCTATTATTCATTGGATCAGAGCGGTTATATGGTCTATTATCATATTTGAACCTGTTGTTAAATGGTCTCCTATTATTTCTAAAGGGTGTGTTAGGCCTATAATGATTCTGATGGTAGGTAGATGTCTCAGCCTCATACCTATTTGTAGTTCTTCTCCATACTGGATTTTTCTTAGTATTATTGATATTTCTACCATTGTCCTTAGGATTTACCTTTGAAACAACTTTTATAGGAACAGGTAAGGGGTCATTTGCTACATTATTAAAGATTTGTACATCCCTCTGATATTTTTTATGCTTTTTTTCTTTTAATTCCTTGTTGCTTTTAGCGATTTTTTGCAACAAGGAATTTTCATAATATTTAAAGTCTTCAGAAGACTCGAAGGGACGCAGTAATGTCTGTGCAGCTGAAATATCATCATTAAGACTTTTAACAGTTTTTGTGCGATTCCTAACAATTAAGCCCATTAACGCATTAGAGCAATCGTCAAGAATCATATCCCATTCCTTTCTAAAGTCTGGCTCTGCAGAATCAAAAGATGGGGGTTTGATGATTTTTAACCCTTTAGGGATAATTTTGGTTGATAGATAATGCTCCAATGCGGCTAATTCCCAGCTTATTTTGTTTTCTTTGAGCATTAACATTTCCAATTTTAAAAAAGCAGATCCCAAATCATCATTGATAACAACATCAATAGCTTCACCTGTTGGTGAAAAAGCATTTTTTATAAGTAAATCTCTATTGGTTTTATAGGTAAACATGGTCGCAGCACCTTATTCAGAACAAAGGATGTAAAGGATAGGTACACAATAGGACAAAGGTGTTCTAAAATAAGTGCGCGATTAAAGACACTTGTGCAGCTGTGTTCAAAACCACAATTAGGTATACATCCAACAAGATACCAGAGAATAGATAGAGCAACAGGTGGTAGTGATTTTGACAAATAGCGCTCAGTGTATAACCATAATAAAGGGGAACGATACAGAATAAATTATATCACCAAATAACAGCACTTGTTTTCAGGATTTTGATGAAATCTGTAGAGATAACCACCCTTCCACAGGATATGTGACAAGGGGGCATAACAAAGGAAAAGCAAATAGTGCAAATTAACCTTTAAAAACAGGGGTTTTTTAATAAAAGTCCACACTTACAACAAGTAGACAGTAAAAACAGCATAGGATTGATTCCACCAGGCAAAAACAGCATACAGGTGAAGATGTAATGACGTGGAAATCCTCTTCAATGGTCTGAGACCAACCCGTCCGGAGCAGGGGAACCAGAGACCAGGGGATAAAACGTACACCGTCAGCTGTCAACGCCGGGGGATCCTCCAGGAACACTCAACGCGTTTCGAATTAGGATTCTTCCTCGTCGCAGGCCAGAACATCTCATGCGTCGGTTCCGGCTTTACCCCCCAAGCACCTTGCCAAGGTGGGAACATTTCATTCACAGGTTCCAGCTTTTACCCTCCAGGCACATAGCCACGTACATAACAAGCTATTCGCCGGTTCCGGTTTTCACACCCCAATCAAATGTGAAAGGGTACAGTGGTGTGAAAGTGGTATATGGGGCCTATAAATTATCACTTTTTTTTTTACCAAAGTAGGTGAAAATTATTATTTTCACCTACTTTAGTAGAAAAAAGTATTACTGACATTCAATAAAAAAGCAATGCAGACAATATCACTGCTATCTCCCGCACTGATATCAGCCCTGATTTGGCTCGCTGTCTGCATAAAATAATATAAGGACCTCAATTCATCAAACTTTAAACATAATTTAAGGAAGACCATACATATTTGATAAATATACATGTATGCCAGGAAGATATTATCGCGCCTGCTTACCTGTTGTGGGTAGCTGTTCCTGCAATTTGACGTTTGGAATATGCTGTAGTAAAAATGATGTCACAGTAGTCCAGAGACGTAGCTGGGTAAGTAGTTGACATCACAATTCATTCGTGGAGAAGGTCTACCTGAAAAAAAGAAGAAGGAGGCGCGATAATATGTTCATGACATACATGCATATTTATTAATAATGTGTCTTACATCGTAACACACATAAATGCAGTACTATACAGACAACACAAGTCATCCTTATCAGTTCCTGCCCCAGTGATTGCAAATACATGCTACAGCACATATTAGACCCTTAACTGTGGACCCGTTACTCAGTTTTACAAACTGAGCAGGTCCCCGGGTATGTGCTCTGCAGCAGCCAGTCTTGAGGAGCTGTCAGTGACTATCACCCCCCAAAGCACCTCACAGTGCCTGGAACATCTCATGCGCCAGTTTAGGCTTTCACCCGCCTTCAAGCCCATCGCAAAAGCATGACAATCTCATGCTCCGGATCTGGCACCTCTCCAAAGCACCTCAACGCGTCCGGAACATTTCATGTGCCGCTTCTGGCTTTCACCCCCAAACACCACGCCGCAGCCAGAACATTTATTGCGCCGGTTCCAACTTTCACCCCCAAAAGCACCTTGTCGCAGCCAGAATATCTCATACGTCGGTTCAGGCTTCAATCCCTCCCAAGCACCTTGCCAAGGTGGGAACATTTCATTCACAGGTTCCAGCTTTTACCCTCCAGGCACATAGCTGCATATGGACAAGTTATTAGCCAGATCCAGTTTTCACACCCCAATCAAGTGTTATAACATTTCCTGCACCGGTTCCGGCTTTCACTCCCAAAAGCACCTCGTCGCAGGCCAGAACATCTTATGCGTCGGTTTCCGGCTTTCACACCTTAATCTAATGTGAAAGGGTACAGCGGTGTGAAAGTGGTATATGGGGCCTATAAATGATCAAATTTTTTTTACCAAAGTAGGTGGAAATAACAATTTTCACCTACTTTTGTAGAAAATAAGTAACTCACACGCCGCGACCGGAACATTCCTTGCGTCGGTTCCGGCTTTCACTCCCAAAAGCACCTCGTCGCGTGCCAGAACATCTCATGCGTCGGTTCCGGCTTTCACTCCCAAAAGCATACCGTCGCGGCCAGAACATCTCATGCGTCGGTTCCAGCTTTCACTTCCAAAAGCACCTCGTCACGGCCAGAACATCTCATCCGTCGGTTCCGGCTTCAACCCCCAAGCACCTTGCTAAGTCAGGAACATTTCATCACAGGTTCCAGATTTTACCCTCCAGGCACATAGCTGCGTACAAGTTATTCCCAGATTCCGGTTTTCACACCCCAATCGAATGTGAAAGGGTACAGCGGTGTGAAAGTGGTATATGGGGTCTAAAAATTATCACTTTTCTTTTAACAAAGCAGGTGAAAATAACAATTTTCACCTACTTTTGTAGAAAATAAGTACCTTGCAGCAGTCGGTACATCTCATGCGCCGGTTCTGGCTTTCACTTCCCAACCATCACGCCGGAACATTTCTTGTGCCGGTTCCAGGTTTCACCCACAAAAGCACCTTGCCAAGGCGGTGACATTTCATTCACAGGTTCCAGCTTTCACCCTCCAGGCACATAGCTGCATATGGACAAGTTATTCGCCGGATCCAGTTTCCACATCCCAATCAAGTGTGATAGGGTACTATGGTGTGAAAGTGATATATGGGGCCTATATATTATCACTTCATTTCTACCAATGTAGGTGAAAATGATAATTTTCACTTACTTTTATAGAAAATAAGTACCTCACAGTGGCTGGAACATCTCATACTGTTTTTGGCTTTCATCCCCCAACCATTACGCCGTGGCCAGAACATTTTCTGCGTCGGTTCCGGCTTTCACTCCCAGAAGCATCCCGTCGCGTCCAGAACATCTCATGCGTCGGTTCCAGCTTACAGTTCCAAAAACACCTCGCCGCGGCCAGAACATCTCATCCGTCGGTTCCGGCTTTACCACCAAGCACCTTGCCAAGGCGGTGACATTTCATTCACAGGTTCCAGCTTTCACCCTCCAGGCACATAGCTGCATACTGTATGGACAAGTTATTCGCCGGATCCAGTTTCCACATCCCAATCAAGTGTGATAGGGTACAATGGTGTGAAAGTGATATATGGGGCCTATATATTATCACTTCATTTCTGCCAATGTAGGTGAAAATGATAATTTTCACTTACTTTTGTAGAAAATAAGAACGTCACAGTGGCCGGAACATCTCATGCTCCGTTATTGGCTTTCACCCCTCAACCATTACGCCGTGGCCGGAACATTTTCTGCGTCGGTTCCGGCTTTCACTCCCAAAAGCATCCCGTCGCGTCCAGAACATCTAATGCGTCGGTTCTGGCTTTCACTCCTAAAAGCACCTCGTCGTGGCCAGAACATCTCATCCGACGGTTCTGGCTTAACCCCCCAAGCACCTTGCCAAGTCGGGAACATTTCATTCACAGGTTCCAGCTTTTACCCTCCAGGCACATAGCCGTGTACGGAACAAATTATTCCCAGGTTCCGATTTTCACACCCCAATCGAATGTGAAAGGGTACAGCGGTGTGAAAGTAATATATGGGGCCTATAAATGATCACATTTTTTTTTACCAATGAAGGTGGAAATAACAATTTTCACCTACTTTTGTAGAAAATAAGTACCTCACAGCAGCCGGTACATCTCATGCGCCGGTTTTGGCTTTCACCGCCAAACCACCACGCCGCTACTGGAACATTCCTTTCACCGGTTCCAGGTTTCACCCACAAAAGCACCTTGCCAAGGCAGTACCATTTCATTCACAGGTTCCAGCTTTCACCCTCCAGGCACATAGCTGCATATGGACAAGTTATTTGCCGGATCCAGTTTTCACATCCCAATCAAGTGTGATAGGGTACAGTGGTGTGAAAGTGGTTTATGGGGACTATATATTATCACTTAATTTCTACCAAAGTAGGTGAAATTGATCATTTTCACTTACTTTTGTAGAAAATAAGTACCTCACAGCGGCCGAAACATCTCATGCTCCGTTTTTGGCTTTCACTCCCCAACCATCACGCCGCAGCCGGAACATTTTCTGCGTCGGTTCCAGCTTTCATTCCCAAAAGCATCTCGTCGCAGGCCAGAACATCTCATGCGTCGGTTCTGGCTTTCACTCCCAAAAGCACCTCGTCGTGGCCAGAACATCTCATCCGTCGGTTCCGGCTTTACCCCCCAAGCACCTTGCCAAGGTGGGAACATTTCATTCACAGGTTCCAGCTTTTACCCTCCAGGCACATATCCGCGTACATAACAAGCTATTCGCCGGTTCCGGTTTTCACACCCCAATCAAATGTGAAAGGGTACAGCGGTGTGAAACTGGTATATGGGGCCTATAAATTATCACTTTTTTTTTTTACCAAAGTAGGTGAAAATTATTATTTTCACCTACTTTAGTAGAAAAAAGTATTACTGATATTCAATAAAAAAGCAATGCAGACAATATCACTGCTATCTCCCGCACTGATATCAGCCCTGATTTGGCTCGCTGTCTGCATAAAATAATATAAGGACCTCAATTCATCAAACTTTAAACATAATTTACGGAAGAACATACATATTTGATAAATATACATGTATGCCAGGAAGATATTATCGCGCCTGCTTACCTGTTGTGGGTAGCTGCTCCTGCAATTTGACGTTTGGAATATGCTGTAGTAAAAATGATGTCACAGTAGTCTAGAGACGTAGCTGGGTAAGCAGTTGACATCACAATTCATTCGTGGAGAAGGTCTACCTGAAAAAAAGAAGAAGGAGGCGCGATAATATGTTCATGACATACATGCATATTTATTAATAATGTGTCTTACATCGTAACACACATAAATGCAGTACTATACAGACAACACAAGTCATCCTTATCAGTTCCTGCCCAGTGATTGCAAATACATGCTACAGCACATATTAGACCCTTAACTGTGGACCCGTTACTCAGTTTTACAAACTGAGCAGGTCCCCGGGTATGTGCTCTGCAGCAGCCAGTCTTGAGGAGCTGTCAGGGACTATTACCCCCCAAAGCACCTCACAGTGCCTGGAACATCTCATGCGCCAGTTTAGGCTTTCACCCGCCTTCAAGCCCATCGCAAAACCGGATCTGGCACCTCTCCAAAGCACCTCAACGCGGCCGGAACATTTCATGCGCCGCTTCCGGCTTTCACCCCCCAAACACCATGCCGCGGGCAGAACATTTATTGCGCCGGTTCCAACTTTCACCCCCAAAAGCACCTCGTCGCAGCCAGAATATCTCATACGTCGGTTCAGGCTTCAACCCCTCCCAAGCACCTTGCCAAG
Organism: Crinia signifera; assembly: GCF_055691185.1. NCBI lineage: Eukaryota > Metazoa > Chordata > Amphibia > Anura > Myobatrachidae > Crinia > Crinia signifera. The sequence continues at coordinate 483,443 of NW_028142850.1, read as the reverse complement.
GTGGGAACATTTGATTCACAGGTTCCAGCTTTTAGCCTCCAGGCACATTGCTGCATATGGACAAGTTATTCGCCAGATCCAGTTTTCACACCCCAATCAAGTGTTATAACATTTCCTGCACCGGTTCCGGCTTTCACTCCCAAAAGCACCTCGTCGTGGCCAGAACATCTCATCCGTCGGTTACGGCTTTACCCCCCAAGCACCTTGCCAAGGTGGGAACATTTCATTCACAGGTTCCAGCTTTTAGCCTCCAGGCACATTGCTGCATATGGACAAGTTATTCGCCAGATCCAGTTTTCACACCCCAATCAAGTGTTATAACATTTCCTGCACCGGTTCCGGCTTTCACTCCAAAAAGCACCTCGTCGCGGGCCAGAACATCTCATGCGTCGGTTTCCGGCTTTCACACCCCAATCTAATGTGAAAGGGTACAGCGGTGTGAAAGTGGTATATGGGGCCTATAAATGATCACATATTTTTTTACCAAAGTAGGTGGAAATAACAATTTTCACCTACTTTTGTAGAAAATAAGTAACTCACACGCCGCGACCGGAACATTCCTTGCGTCGGTTCCGGCTTTCACTCCCAAAAGCACATCGTCCCGTGCCAGAACATCTCATGCGTCGGTTCCGGCTTTCACTCCCAAAAGCATACCGTCGCGGCCAGAACATCTCATGCGTCGGTTCCAGCTTTCACTTCCAAAAGCACCTTGTCACGGCCAGAACATCTCATCCGTCGGTTCCGGCTTCAACCCCCAAGCACCTTGCTAAGTCAGGAACATTTCATCACAGGTTCCAGATTTTACCCTCCAGGCATATAGCTGCGTACAAGTTATTCCCAGATTCCGGTTTTCACACCCCAATCGAATGTGAAAGGGTACAGCGGTGTGAAAGTGGTATATGGGGTCTAAAAATTATCACTTTTCTTTTACCAAAGCAGGTGAAAATAACAATTTTCACCTACTTTTGTAGAAAATAAGTACCTTGCAGCAGTCGGTACATCTCATGCGCCGGTTCCGGCTTTCACTGCCCAACCATCACGCCGGAACATTTCTTGTGCCGGTTCCAGGTTTCACACAAAAAAGCACCTTGCCAAGGCGGTGACATTTCATTCACAGGTTCCAGCTTTCACCCTCCAGGCACATAGCTGCATATGGACAAGTTATTCGCCGGATCCAGTTTCCACATCCCAATCAAGTGTGATAGGGTACAATGGTGTGAAAGTGATGTATGGGGCCTATATATTATCACTTCATTTCTACCAATGTAGGTGAAAATGATAATTTTCACTTACTTTTATATAAAATAAGTACCTCACAGTGGCTGGAACATCTCATACTGTTTTTGGCTTTCATCCCCCAACCATTACGCCGTGGCCAGAACATTTTCTGCGTCGGTTCCGGCTTTCACTCCCAGAAGCATCCCGTCGCGTCCAGAACATCTCATGCGTCGGTTCCAGCTTTCAGTTCCAAAAACACCTCGCCGCGGCCAGAACATCTCATCCGTCGGTTCCGGCTTTACCCCCAAGCACCTTGCCAAGGCGGTGACATTTCATTCACAGGTTCCAGCTTTCACCCTCCAGGCACATAGCTGCATACTGTATGGACAAGTTATTCGCCGGATCCAGTTTCCACATCCCAATCAAGTGTGGTAGGGTACAATGGTGTGAAAGTGATATATGGGGCCTATATATTATCACTTCATTTCTGCCAATGTAGGTGAAAATGATAATTTTCACTTACTTTTGTAGAAAATAAGAACGTCACAGCGGCCGGAACATCTCATGCTCCGTTTTTGGCTTTCACCCCTCAACCATTACGCCGTGGCCGGAACATTTTCTGCGTCGGTTCCGGCTTTCACTCCCAGAAGCATCCCGTCGCGTCCAGAACATCTCATGCGTCGGTTCCAGCTTTCAGTTCCAAAAACACCTCGCCGCGGCCAGAACATCTCATCCGTCGGTTCCGGCTTTACCCCCAAGCACCTTGCCAAGGCGGTGACATTTCATTCACAGGTTCCAGCTTTCACCCTCCAGGCACATAGCTGCATACTGTATGGACAAGTTATTCGCCGGATCCAGTTTCCACATCCCAATCAAGTGTGATAGGGTACAATGGTGTGAAAGTGATATATGGGGCCTATATATTATCACTTCATTTCTGCCAATGTAGGTGAAAATGATAATTTTCACTTACTTTTGTAGAAAATAAGAACGTCACAGCGGCCGGAACATCTCATGCTCCGTTTTTGGCTTTCACCCCTCAACCATTACGCCGTGGCCGGAACATTTTCTGCGTCGGTTCCGGCTTTCACTCCCAAAAGCATCCCGTCGCGTCCAGAACATCTCATCCGTCGGTTCTGGCTTAACCCCCCAAGCACCTTGCCAAGTCGGGAACATTTCATTCACAGGTTCCAGCTTTAACCCTCCAGGCACATAGCCGTGTACGGAACAAATTATTCCCAGGTTCCGATTTTCACACCCCAATCGAATGTGAAAGGGTACAGCGGTGTGAAAGTAATATGGGGCCTATAAATGATCACATTTTTTTTACCAAAGAAGGTGGAAATAACAATTTTCAGCTACTTTTGTAGAAAATAAGTACCTCACAGCAGCCGGTACATCTCATGCGCCGGTTTCGGCTTTCACCGCCAAACCACCACGCCGCTACTGGAACATTCCTTTCACCGGTTCCAGGTTTCACCCACAAAAGCACCTTGCCAAGGCAGTACCATTTCATTCACAGGTTCCAGCTTTCACCCTCCAGGCACATAGCTGCATATGGACAAGTTATTTGCCGGATCCAGTTTTCACATCCCAATCAAGTGTGATAGGGTACAGTGGTGTGAAAGTGGTTTATGGGGACTATATATTATCACTTCATTTCTACCAAAGTAGGTGAAATTTATCATTTTCACTTACTTTTGTAAAAAATAAGTACCACACAGCGGCCGAAACATCTCATGCTCCGTTTTTGGCTTTCACCCCCCAACCATCACGTCGCAGCCGGAACATTTTCTGCGTCGGTTCCAGCTTTCATTCCCAAAAGAATCTCGTCGCAGGCCAGAACATCTTATGCGTCGGTTCCGGCTTTCACTCCCAAAAGCATCCAGTCGCGTCCAGAACATCTCATGCGTCAGTTCTGGCTTTCATTCCCAAAAGCATCCCGTCGCGGCCAGAACATCTCATGCGTTGGTTCCAGCTTTCACTCCCAAAAGCACCTCGTCACGGCCAGAACATCTCATCCGTCGGTTCCGGCTTCAACCCCCAAGCACCTTGCTAAGTCAGGAACATTTCATCACAGGTTCCAGATTTTACCCTCCAGGCACATAGCTGCGTACAAGTTATTCCCAGATTCCGGTTTTCACACCCCAATCGAATGTGAAAGGGTACAGCGGTGTGAAAGTGGTATATGGGGTCTAAAAATTATCACTTTTTTTTACCAAAGGAGGTGAAAATAACAATTTTCACCTACTTTTGTAGAAAATAAGTACCTTGCAGCAGTCGGTACATCTCATGCGCCGGTTCTGGCTTTCACTGCCCAACCATCACGCCGGAACATTTCTTGTGCCGGTTCCAGGTTTCACCCACAAAAGCACCTTGCCAAGGCGGTGACATTTCATTCACAGGTTCCAGCTTTCACCCTCCAGGCACATAGCTGCATATGGACAAGTTATTTGCCGGATCCAGTTTTCACATCCCAATCAAGTGTGATAGGGTACAGTGGTGTGAAAGTGGTTTATGGGGACTATATATTATCACTTCATTTCTACCAAAGTAGGGTGAAATTGATCATTTTCACTTACTTTTGTAGAAAATAAGTACGTCACAGCGGCCGAAACATCTCATGCTCCGTTTTTGGCTTTCACCCCCCAACCATCACGCCGCAGCCAGAACATTTTCTGCGTCGGTTCCAGCTTTCATTCCCAAAAGCATCTCGTCGCAGGCCAGAACATCTCATGCGTCGGTTCTGGCTTTCACTCCCAAAAGCACCTCGTCGTGGCCAGAACATCTCATCCGTCGGTTCCGGCTTTACCCCCCAAGCACCTTGCCAAGGTGGGAACATTTCATTCACAGGTTCCAGCTTTTACCCTCCAGGCACATAGCCGCGTACATAACAAGCTATTCGCTGGTTCCGGTTTTCACACCCCAATCAAATGTGAAAGGGTACAGCGGTGTGAAAGTGGTATATGGGGCCTATAAATTATCACTTTTTTTTTTTACCAAAGTAGGTGAAACTTATTATTTTCACCTACTTTAGTAGAAAAAAGTATTACTGACATTCAATAAAAAAGCAATGCAGACAATATCACTGCTATCTCCCGCACTGATATCAGCCCTGATTTGGCTCGCTGTCTGCATAAAATAATATAAGGACCTCAATTCATCAAACTTTAAACATAATTTAAGGAAGACCATACATATTTGATAAATATACATGTATGCCAGGAAGATATTATCGCGCCTGCTTACCTGTTGTGGGTAGCTGCTCCTGCAATTTGACGTTTGGAATATGCTGTAGTAAAAATGATGTCACAGTAGTCCAGAGACGTAGCTGGGTAAGTAGTTGACATCACAATTCATTCGTGGAGAAGGTCTACCTGAAAAAAAGAAGAAGCAGGCGCGATAATATGTTCATGACATACATGCATATTTATTAATAATGTGTCTTACATCGTAACACATATAAATGCAGTACTATACAGACAACACAAGTCATCCTTATCAGTCCCTGCCCCAGTGATTGCAAATACATGCTACAGCACATATTAGACCCTTAACTGTGGACCCGTTACTCAGTTTTACAAACTGAGCAGGTCCCCGGGTATGTGCTCTGCAGCAGCCAGTCTTGAGGAGCTGTCAGGGACTATCACCCCCCAAAGCACCTCACAGTGCCTGGAACATCTCATGCGCCAGTTTAGGCTTTCACCCGCCTTCAAGCCCATCGCAAAAGCATGACAATCTCATTCTCCGGATCTGGCACCTCTCCAAAGCACCTCAACGCGTCCGGAACATTTCATGCGCCGCTTCCGGCTTTCACCCCCAAACACCATGCCGCGGCCAGAACATTTATTGCGCCGGTTCCAACTTTCACCCCCAAAAGCACCACGTCGCAGCCAGAATATCTCATACGTCGGTTCAGGCTTCAACCCCTCCCAAGCACCTTGCCAAGGTGGGAACATTTCATTCACAGGTTCCAGCTTTTACCCTCCAGGCACATAGCTGCATATGGACAAGTTATTCGCCAGATCCAGTTTTCACACCCCAATCAAGTGTTATAACATTTCCTGCACTGGTTCCGGCTTTCACTCCCAAAAGCACCTCGTCGCAGGCCAGAACATCTCATGCGTCGGTTTCCGGCTTTCACACCTTAATCTAATGTGAAAGGGTACAGCGGTGTGAAAGTGGTATATGAGGCCTATAAATGATCACATTTTTTTTACCAAAGTAGGTGGAAATAACAATTTTCACCTACTTTTGTAGAAAATAAGTAACTCACACGCCGCGACCGGAACATTCCTTGCGTCGGTTCCGGCTTTCACTCCCAAAAGCACCTCGTCGCATGCCAGAACATCTCATGCGTCGGTTCTGGCTTTCACTCCCAAAAGCATACCGTCGCGGCCAGAACATCTCATGCGTCGGTTCCAGCTTTCACTTCCAAAAGCACCTCGTCACGGCCAGAACATCTCATCCGTCGGTTCCGGCTTCAACCCCCAAGCACCTTGCTAAGTCAGGAACATTTCATCACAGGTTCCAGATTTTACCCTCCAGGCACATAGCTGCGTACAAGTTATTCCCAGATTCCGGTTTTCACACCCCAATCGAATGTGAAAGGGTACAGCGGTGTGAAAGTGGTATATGGGGTCTAAAAATTATCACTTTTCTTTTACCAAAGCAGGTGAAAATAACAATTTTCACCTACTTTTGTAGAAAATAAGTACCTTGCAGCAGTCGGTATATCTCATGCGCCGGTTCTGGCTTTCACTGCCCAACCATCACGCCGGAACATTTCTTGTGCCGGTTCCAGGTTTCACCCACAAAAGCACCTTGCCAAGGCGGTGACATTTAATTCACAGGTTCCAGCTTTCACCCTCCAGGCACATAGCTGCATATGGACAAGTTATTCGCCGGATCCAGTTTCCACATCCCAATCAAGTGTGATAGGGTACAATGGTGTGAAAGTGATGTATGGGGCCTATATATTATCACTTCATTTCTACCAATGTAGGTGAAAATGATAATTTTCACTTACTTTTATAGAAAATAAGTACCTCACAGTGGCTGGAACATCTCATACTGTTTTTGGCTTTCATCCCCCAACCATTACGCCGTGGCCAGAACATTTTCTGCGTCGGTTCCGGCTTTCACTCCCAGAAGCATCCCGTCGCGTCCAGAACATCTCATGCGTCGGTTCCAGCTTTTAGTTCCAAAAACACCTCGCCGCGGCCAGAACATCTCATCCGTCGGTTCCGGCTTTACCCCCAAGCACCTTGCCAAGGCGGTGACATTTCATTCACAGGTTCCAGCTTTCACCCTCCAGGCACATAGCTGCATACTGTATGGACAAGTTATTCGCCGGATCCAGTTTCCACATCCCAATCAAGTGTGATAGGGTACAATGGTGTGAAAGTGATATATGGGGCCTATATATTATCACTACATTTCTGCCAATGTAGGTGAAAATGATAATTTTCACTTACTTTTGTAGAAAATAAGAACGTCACAGCGGCCGGAACATCTCATGCTCCGTTTTTGGCTTTCACCCCTCAACCATTACGCCGTGGCCGGAACATTTTCTGCGTCGGTTCCAGCTTTCACTCCCAAAAGCATCCCGTCCAGAACATCTCATGCGTCGGTTCTGGCTTTCACTCCTAAAAGCACCTCGTCGTGGCCAGAACATCTCATCCGTCGGTTCTGGCTTAACCCCCCAAGCACCTTGCCAAGTTGGGAACATTTCATTCACAGGTTCCAGCTTTTACCCTCCAGGCACATAGCCGTGTACGGAACAAATTATTCCCAGGTTCCGATTTTCACACCCCAATCGAATGTGCAAGGGTACAGCGGTGTGAAAGTAATATATGGGGCCTATAAATGATCACATTTTTTTTACCAAAGAAGGTGGAAATAACAATTTTCACCTACTTTTGTAGAAAATAAGTACCTCACAGCAGCCGGTACATCTCATGCGCCAGTTTCGGCTTTCACAGCCAAACCACCACGCCGCTACTGGAACATTCCTTTCACCGGTTCCAGGTTTCACCCACAAAAGCACCTTGCCAAGGCAGTACCATTTCATTCACAGGTTCCAGCTTTCACCCTCCAGGCACATAGCTGCATATGGACAAGTTATTTGCCGGATCCAGTTTTCACATCCCAATCAAGTGTGATAGGGTACAGTGGTGTGAAAGTGGTTTATGGGGACTATATATTATCACTTCATTTCTACCAAAGTAGGTGAAATTTATCATTTTCACTTACTTTTGTAAAAAATAAGTACCACACAGCGGCCGAAACATCTCATGCTCCGTTTTTGGCTTTCACCCCCCAACCATCACGTCGCAGCCGGAACATTTTCTGCGTCGGTTCCAGCTTTCATTCCCAAAAGAATCTCGTCGCAGGCCAGAACATCTTATGCGTCGGTTCCGGCATTCACTCCCAAAAGCATCCAGTCGCGTCCAGAACATCTCATGCGTCAGTTCTGGCTTTCATTCCCAAAAGCATCCCGTCGCGGCCAGAACATCTCATGCGTTGGTTCCAGCTTTCACTCCCAAAAGCACCTCGTCACGGCCAGAACATCTCATCCGTCGGTTCCGGCTTCAACCCCCAAGCACCTTGCTAAGTCAGGAACATTTCATCACAGGTTCCAGATTTTACCCTCCAGGCACATAGCTGCGTACAAGTTATTCCCAGATTCCGGTTTTCACACCCCAATCGAATGTGAAAGGGTACAGCGGTGTGAAAGTGGTATATGGGGTCTAAAAATTATCACTTTTTTTTACCAAAGGAGGTGAAAATAACAATTTTCACCTACTTTTGTAGAAAATAAGTACCTTGCAGCAGTCGGTACATCTCATGCGCCGGTTCCGGCTTTCACTGCCCAACCATCACGCCGGAACATTTCTTGTGCCGGTTCCAGGTTTCACCCACAAAAGCACCTTGCCAAGGCGGTGACATTTCATTCACAGGTTCCAGCTTTCACCCTCCAGGCACATAGCTGCATATGGACAAGTTATTTGCCGGATCCAGTTTTCACATCCCAATCAAGTGTGATAGGGTACAGTGGTGTGAAAGTGGTTTATGGGGACTATATATTATCACTTCATTTCTACCAAAGTAGGTGAAATTGATCATTTTCACTTACTTTTGTAGAAAATAAGTACGTCACAGCGGCCGAAACATCTCATGCTCCGTTTTTGGCTTTCACCCCCCAACCATCATCGCAGGCCAGAACATCTCATGCGTCGGTTCTGGCTTTCACTCCCAAAAGCACCTCGTCGTGGCCAGAACATCTCATCCGTCGGTTCCGGCTTTACCCCCCAAGCACCTTGCCAAGGTGGGAACATTTCATTCACAGGTTCCAGCTTTTACCCTCCAGGCACATAGCTGCGTACATAACAAGCTATTCTCCGGTTCCGGTTTTCACACCCCAATCAAATGTGAAAGGGTACAGCGGTGTGAAAGTGGTATATGGGGCCTATAAATTATCACTTTTTTTTTTTTACCAAAGTAGGTGAAAATTATTATTTTCACCTACTTTAGTAGAAAAAAGTATTACTGACATTCAATAAAAAAGCAATGCAGACAATATCACTGCTATCTCCCGCACTGATATCAGCCCTGATTTGGCTCGCTGTCTGCATAAAATAATATAAGGACCTCAATTCATCAAACTTTAACCCCTTCACGACATTGCCTTTTAAGGTAATTTTTTTTTTTTTCCTCCTTGCGTTCAAATAAGCGTAACTTTTTTAATTTTCCGGCTATATAGACACATGAGGGCTTTTTTTTTGCGGGACAAGTTGTACTTTTTAATGGTACCATTTACTATACCGTATAATATTCTGGGGAATCAGGAAATAATTCAATGTGGGGTAAAAAGAAAAAAAAACGCAATTCCACAATTTTGCGCTGGTTACAGTTTTTTTGGAGTTCATAGTTCGTTTAAAATGATGGGTTATCTTTATTCTATGGGTCGTTACGATTCCGGTGATACCAAACTTATATAGTTTTCGTTACGTTTTACGACTAAAAAAAAAATAGAATATGTTACGGTTTTTCGAATTTGCGTCGCGTCGCCATGTTCTGCGGCTTATAACTTTTTTATTTTTCCACCTACGGACCTGGGTGAGGGCTCATTTTTTGCGGGCTGAAGTGTACTTTTTAATTAATACCATTATGGGATATGGGCGACTTTTTGATCTCTTTTAGCTATTTTTTTTTGGGTAGGCGATGCGACCAAAAAACGTAGTTTTGGCGTTGGGGATTATTTTCCGTTTACGCCTTTAACCGTGCGGGATAACTAATGTTATATTTTAATAGATCAGACTTTTAGGAACGCGGCGATACCAAATATGTTTATTTTTTTTATTTTTTATTTATTTTTATTTGGGAAATGGGGAAAGGGGGGTGATTTGAACTTTTAATATTTTTTTTTTTTTTTTTTAAACTTTTTTTTTTTTTTTTACTTTTACTACAAGGCCCCCTAGTGTACTTGACCACTAGGGGGCGCGATCGCCTGTACTAGGTTCAGCCATAGAGCTCAATGGCTGAACGTAGTGATTTTATGCACTTCCTATTACATCCTGCCTGAGGCAGGATGTAATAGGTATGCATACACGGCCAGCACAGGGGTCTACATTAGACCCCTGGCTACCATGGCAACCGATCGGCACCCTCCGATCTCGCTGCGGGGGGCCCCGATCGGCGCCGGAGGGGGGAGCCCCCCCTCCGATCAGCTATTTAAGCACTGCGGGCGCTTTGCCCGCGGTGCTTAAAGGGTTAAACGGCCACGATCGGCGAACTCGCTGCTCGTGGCCGTGAGAGCAGGGACCTGGCTGTAATATACAGCCATTACCTGCTCTCTTTCAAGCCAGCTCACTCCGTGAGCTGGCTTGATTCCCCCGCAACCGACATATGACGTATATATACGTCATATGTCGTGAAGGGGTTAAACATAATTTAAGGAAGACCATACATATTTGATAAATATACATGTATGCCAGGAAGATATTATCGCGCCTGCTTACCTGTTGTGGGTAGCTGCTCCTGCAATTTGATGTTTGGAATATGCTGTAGTAAAAATTATGTCACAGTAGTCCAGAGACGTAGCTGGGTAAGTAGTTGACATCACAATTCATTCGTGGAGAAGGTCTACCTGAAAAAAAGAAGAAGGAGGCGCGATAATATGTTCATGACATACATGCATATTTATTAATAATGTGTCTTACATCGTAACACATATAAATGCAGTACTATACAGACAACACAAGTCATCCTTATCAGTTCCTGCCCTAGTGATTGCAAATACATGCTACAGCACATATTAGACCCTTAACTGTGGACCCGTTACTCAGTTTTACAAACTGAGCAGGTCCCCGGGTATGTGCTCTGCAGCAGCCAGTCTTGAGGAGCTGTCAGGGACTATCACCCCCCAAAGCACCTCACAGTGCCTGGAACATCTCATGCGCCAGTTTAGGCTTTCACCCGCCTTCAAGCCCATCGCAAAAGCATGACAATCTCATGCTCCGGATCTGGCACCTCTCCAAAGCACCTCAACGCGTCCGGAACATTTCATGCGCCGCTTCCGGCTTTCACCCCCAAACACCATGCCGCGGCCAGAACATTTATTGCGCCGGTTCCAACTTTCACCCCCAAAAGCACCTCGTCGCAGCCAGAATATCTCATACGTCGGTTCAGGCTTCAACCCCTCCCAAGCACCTTGCCAAGGTGGGAACATTTCATTCACAGGTTCCAGCTTTTACCCTCCAGGCACATAGCTGCATATGGACAAGTTATTCGCCAGATCCAGTTTTCACACCCCAATCAAGTGTTATAACATTTCCTGCACTGGTTCCGGCTTTCACTCCCAAAAGCACCTCGTCGCAGGCCAGAACATCTCATCCGTCGGTTCCGGCTTCAACCCCCAAGCACCTTGCTAAGTCAGGAACATTTCATCACAGGTTCCAGATTTTACCCTCCAGGCACATAGCTGCGTACAAGTTATTCCCAGATTCCGGTTTTCACACCCCAATCGAATGTGAAAGGGTACAGCGGTGTGAAAGTGGTATATGGGGTCTAAAAATTATCACTTTTTTTTACCAAAGGAGGTGAAAATAACAATTTTCACCTACTTTTGTAGAAAATAAGTACCTTGCAGCAGTCGGTACATCTCATGCGCCGGTTCCGGCTTTCACTGCCCAACCATCACGCCGGAACATTTCTTGTGCCGGTTCCAGGTTTCACCCACAAAAGCACCTTGCCAAGGCGGTGACATTTCATTCACAGGTTCCAGCTTTCACCCTCCAGGCACATAGCTGCATATGGACAAGTTATTTGCCGGATCCAGTTTTCACATCCCAATCAAGTGTGATAGGGTACAGTGGTGTGAAAGTGGTTTATGGGGACTATATATTATCACTTAATTTCTACCAAAGTAGGTGAAATTTATCATTTTCACTTACTTTTGTAGAAAATAAGTACCTCACAGCGGCCGAAACATCTCATGCTCCGTTTTTGGCTTTCACCCCCCAACCATCACGCCGCAGCCGGAACATTTTCTGCGTCTGTTCCAGCTTTCATTCCCAAAAGCATCTCGTCGCAGGCCAGAACATCTCATGCGTCGGTTCTGGCTTTCACTCCCAAAAGCACCTTGTCGCGTGCCAGAACATCTCATGCGTCGGTTCCGGCTTTCACTCCCAAAAGCATACCGTCGCGGCCAGAACATCTCATGCGTCGGTTCCAGCTTTCACTTCCAAAAGCACCTCGTCACGGCCAGAACATCTCATCCGTCGGTTCCGGCTTCAACCCCCAAGCACCTTGCTAAGTCAGGAACATTTCATCACAGGTTCCAGATTTTACCCTCCAGGCACATAGCTGCGTACAAGTTATTCCCAGATTCCGGTTTTCACACCCCAATCGAATGTGAAAGGGTACAGCGGTGTGAAAGTGGTATATGGGGTCTAAAAATTATCACTTTTTTTTACCAAAGTAGGTGAAAATAACAATTTTCACCTACTTTTGTAGAAAATAAGTACCTTGCAGCAGTCGGTACATCTCATGCGCCGGTTCCTTGCCAAGGCGGTGACATTTCATTCACAGGTTCCAGCTTTCACCCTCCAGGCACATAGCTGCATATGGACAAGTTATTTGCCGGATCCAGTTTTCACATCCCAATCAAGTGTGATAGGGTACAGTGGTGTGAAATTGGTTTATGGGGACTATATATTATCACTTCATTTCTACCAAAGTAGGTGAAATTGATCATTTTCACTTACTTTTGTAGAAAATAAGTACGTCACAGCGGCCGAAACAACTCATGCTCCGTTTTTGGCTTTCACCCCCCAACCATCACGCCGTAGCCGGAACATTTTCTGCGTCGGTTCCAGCTTTCATTCCCAAAAGCATCTCGTCGCAGGCCAGAACATCTCATGCGTCGGTTCTGGCTTTCGCTCCCAAAAGCACCTCGTCGTGGCCAGAACATCTCATCCGTCGGTTCCGGCTTTACCCCCCAAGCACCTTGCCAAGGTGGGAACATTTCATTCACAGGTTCCAGCTTTTACCCTCCAGGCACATAGCCGCGTACATAACAAGCTATTCGCCGGTTCCGGTTTTCACACCCCAATCAAATGTGAAAGGGTACAGCGGTGTGAAAGTGGTATATGGGGCCTATAAATTATCACTTTTTTTTTTTTACCAAAGTAGGTGAAAATTATTATTTTCACCTACTTTAGTAGAAAAAAGTATTACTGACATTCAATAAAAAAGCAATGCAGACAATATCACTGCTATCTCCCGCACTGATATCAGCCCTGATTTGGCTCGCTGTCTGCATAAAATAATATAAGGACCTCAATTCATCAAACTTTAAACATAATTTACGGAAGACCATACATATTTGATAAATATACATGTATGCCAGGAAGATATTATCGCGCCTGCTTACCTGTTGTGGGTAGCTGCTCCTGCAATTTGACGTTTGGAATATGCTGTAGTAAAAATGATGTCACAGTAGTCCAGAGACGTAGCTGGGTAAGTAGTTGACATCACAATTCATTCGTGGAGAAGGTCTACCTGAAAAAAAAGAAGAAAGAGGCTTGATAATATGTTCATGACATACATGCATATTTATTAATAATGTGTCTTACATCGTAACACACATAAATGCAGTACTATACAGACAACACAAGTCATCCTTATCAGTTCCTGCCCCAGTGATTGCAAATACATGCTACAGCACATATAAGACCCTTAACTGTGGACCCGTTACTCAGTTTTACAAACTGAGCAGGTCGCCGGGTATGTGCTCTGCAGCAGCCAGTCTTGAGGAGCTGTCAGGGACTATCACCCCCCAAAGCACCTCACAGTGCCTGGAACATCTCATGCGCCAGTTTAGGCTTTCACCCGCCTTCAAGCCCATCGCAAAAGCATGACAATCTCATGCTCCGGATCTGGCACCTCTCCAAAGCACCTCAACACGTCCGGAACATTTCATGCGCCGCTTCCGGCTTTCACCCCCAAACACCACGCCGCGGCCAGAACATTTATTGCGCCGGTTCCAACTTTCACCCCCAAAAGCACCTCGTCGCAGCCAGAATATCTCATACGTCGGTTCAGGCTTCAACCCCTTCCAAGCACCTTGCCAAGGTGGGAACATTTCATTCACAGGTTCCAGCTTTTACCCTCCAGGCACATAGCTGCATATGGACAAGTTATTCGCCAGATCCAGTTTTCACACCCCAATCAAGTGTTATAACATTTCCTGCACCGGTTCCGGCTTTCACTCCCAAAAGCACCTCGTCGCAGGCCAGAACATCTCATGCGTCGGTTTCCGGCTTTCACACCTTAATCTAATGTGAAAGGGTACAGCGGTGTGAAAGTGGTATATGAGGCCTATAAATGATCACATTTTTTTTACCAAAGTAGGTGGAAATAACAATTTTCACCTACTTTTGTAGAAAATAAGTAACTCACACGCCGCGACCGGAACATTCCTTGCGTCGGTTCCGGCTTTCACTCCCAAAAGCACCTCGTCGCGTGCCAGAACATCTCATGCGTCGGTTCCGGCTTTCACTCCCAAAAGCATACCGTCGCGGCCAGAACATCTCATGCGTCGGTTCCAGCTTTCACTTCCAAAAGCACCTCGTCACGGCCAGAACATCTCATCCGTCGGTTCCGGCTTCAACCCCCAAGCACCTTGCTAAGTCAGGAACATTTCATCACAGGTTCCAGATTTTACCCTCCAGGCACATAGCTGCGTACAAGTTATTCCCAGATTCCGGTTTTCACACCCCAATCGAATGTGAAAGGGTACAGCGGTGTGAAAGTGGTATATGGGGTCTAAAAATTATCACTTTTCTTTTACCAAAGCAGGTGAAAATAACAATTTTCACCTACTTTTGTAGAAAATAAGTACCTTGCAGCAGTCGGTACATCTCATGCGCCCGTTCTGGCTTTCACTGCCCAACCATCACGCCGCAACATTTCTTGTGCTGGTTCCAGGTTTCACCCACAAAAGCACCTTGCCAAGGCGGTGACATTTCATTCACAGGTTCCAGCTTTCACCCTCCAGGCACATAGCTGCATATGGACAAGTTATTCGCCGGATCCAGTTTCCACATCCCAATCAAGTGTGATAGGGTACAATGGTGTGAAAGTGATGTATGGGGCCTATATATTATCACTTCATTTCTACCAATGTAGGTGAAAATGATAATTTTCACTTACTTTTATAGAAAATAAGTACCTCACAGTGGCTGGAACATCTCATACTGTTTTTGGCTTTCATCCCCCAACCATTACGCCGTGGCCAGAACATTTTCTGCGTCGGTTCCGGCTTTCACTCCCAGAAGCATCCCGTCGCGTCCAGAACATCTCATGCGTCAGTTCCAGCTTTCAGTTCCAAAAACACCTCGCCGCGGCCAGAATATCTCATCCATCGGTTCCGGCTTTACCCCCAAGCACCTTGCCAAGGCGGTGACATTTCATTCACAGGTTCCAGCTTTCACCCTCCAGGCACATAGCTGCATACTGTATGGACAAGTTATTCGACGGATCCAGTTTCCACATCCCAATCAAGTGTGATAGGGTACAATGGTGTGAAAGTGATATATGGGGCCTATATATTATCACTTCATTTCTGCCAATGTAGGTGAAAATGATAATTTTCACTTACTTTTGTAGAAAATAAGAACGTCACAGCGGCCGGAACATCTCATGCTCCGTTTTTGGCTTTCACCCCTCAACCATTACGCCGTGGCCGGAAAATTTTCTGCGTCGGTTCCGGCTTTCACTCCCAAAAGCATCCCGTCGCGTCCAGAACATCTCATGCGTCGGTTCTGGCTTTCACTCCTAAAAGCACCTCGTCGTGGCCAGAACATCTCATCCGTCGGTTCTGGCTTAACCCCCCAAGCACCTTGCCAAGTCGGGAACATTTCATTCACAGGTTCCAGCTTTTACCCTCCAGGCACATAGCCGTGTACGGAACAAATTATTCCCAGGTTCCGATTTTCACACCCCAATCGAATGTGAAAGGGTACAGCGGTGTGAAAGTAATATATGGGGCCTATAAATGATCAAATTTTTTTTACCAAAGAAGGTGGAAATAACAATTTTCACCTACTTTTGTAGAAAATAAGTACCTCACAGCAGCCGGTACATCTCATGCGCCGGTTTTGGCTTTCACCGCCAAACCACCACGCCGCTACTGGAACATTCCTTTCACCGGTTCCAGGTTTCACCCACAAAAGCACCTTGCCAAGGCAGTACCATTTCATTCACAGGTTCCAGCTTTCACCCTCCAGGCACATAGCTGCATATGGACAAGTTATTTGCCGGATCCAGTTTTCACATCCCAATCAAGTGTGATAGGGTACAGTGGTGTGAAAGTGGTTTATGGGGACTATATATTATCACTTAATTTCTACCAAAGTAGGTGAAATTTATCATTTTCACTTACTTTTGTAGAAAATAAGTACCACACAGCGGCCGAAACATCTCATGCTCCGTTTTTGGCTTTCACCCCCCAACCATCACGCCGCAGCCGGAACATTTTCTGCGTCGGTTCCGGCTTTCATTCCCAAAAGCACCTCGTCGCAGGCCACAACATCTTATGCGTCGGTTCCGGCTTTCACTCCCAAAAGCATCCCGTCGCGTCCAGAACATCTCATGTGTCGGTTCTGGCTTTTACTCCCAAAAGCATCCCGTCGCGGCCAGAACATCTCATGCGTTGGTTCCAGCTTTCACTTCCAAAAGCACCTCGTCACGGCCAGAACATCTCATCCGTCGGTTCCGGCTTCAACCCCCAAGCACCTTGCTAAGTCAGGAACATTTCATCACAGGTTCCAGATTTTACCCTCCAGGCACATAGCTGCGTACAAGTTATTCCCAGATTCCGGTTTTCACACCCCAATCGAATGTGAAAGGGTGCAGCGGTGTGAAAGTGGTATATGGGGTCTAAAAATTATCACTTTTTTTTACCAAAGGAGGTGAAAATAACAATTTTCACCTACTTTTGTAGAAAATAAGTACCTTGCAGCAGTCGGTACATCTCATGCGCCGGTTCCGGCTTTCACTGCTCAACCATCACGCCGGAACATTTCTTGTGCCGGTTCCAGGTTTCACCCACAAAAGCCCCTTGCCAAGGCGGTGACATTTCATTCACAGGTTCCAGCTTTCACCCTCCAGGCACAAAGCTGCATATGGACAAGTTATTTGCCGGATCCAGTTTTCACATCCCAATCAAGTGTGATAGGGTACAGTGGTGTGAAAGTGGTTTATGGGGACTATATATTATCACTTCATTTCTACCAAAGTAGGTGAAATTGATCATTTTCACTTACTTTTGTAGAAAATAAGTACGTCACAGCGGCCGAAACATCTCATGCTCCGTTTTTGGCTTTCACCCCCCAACCATCACGCCGCAGCCGGAACATTTTCTGCGTCGGTTCCAGCTTTCATTCCCAAAAGCATCTCGTCGCAGGCCAGAACATCTCATGCGTCGGTTCTGGCTTTCACTCCCAAAAGCACCTCGTCGTGGCCAGAACATCTCATCCGTCGGTTCCGGCTTTACCCCCCAAGCACCTTGCCAAGGTGGGAACATTTCATTCACAGGTTCCAGCTTTTACCCTCCAGGCACATAGCCGCGTACATAACAAGCTATTCGCCGGTTCCGGTTTTCACACCCCAATCAAATGTGAAAGGGTACAGCGGTGTGAAAGTGGTATATGGGGCCTATAAATTATCACTTTTTTTTTTTACCAAAGTAGGTGAAAATTATTATTTTCACCTACTTTAGTAGAAAAAAGTATTACTGACATTCAATAAAAAAGCAATGCAGACAATATCACTGCTATCTCCCGCACTGATATCAGCCCTGATTTGGCTCGCTGTCTGCATAAAATAATATAAGGACCTCAATTCATCAAACTTTAAACATAATTTACGGAAGACCATACATATTTGATAAATATACATGTATGCCAGGAAGATATTATCGCGCCTGCTTACCTGTTGTGGGTAGCTGCTCCTGCAATTTGACGTTTGGAATATGCTGTAGTAAAAATGATGTCACAGTAGTCCAGAGACGTAGCTGGGTAAGTAGTTGACATCACAATTCATTCGTGGAGAAGGTCTACCTGAAAAAAAAGAAGAAAGAGGCTTGATAATATGTTCATGACATACATGCATATTTATTAATAATGTGTCTTACATCGTAACACACATAAATGCAGTACTATACAGACAACACAAGTCATCCTTATCAGTTCCTGCCCCAGTGATTGCAAATACATGCTACAGCACATATAAGACCCTTAACTGTGGACCCGTTACTCAGTTTAACAAACTGAGCAGGTCGCCGGGTATGTGCTCTGCAGCAGCCAGTCTTGAGGAGCTGTCAGGGACTATCACCCCCCAAAGCACCTCACAGTGCCTGGAACATCTCATGCGCCAGTTTAGGCTTTCACCCGCCTTCAAGCCCATCGCAAAAGCATGACAATCTCATGCTCCGGATCTGGCACCTCTCCAAAGCACCTCAACACGTCCGGAACATTTCATGCGCCGCTTCCGGCTTTCACCCCCAAACACCACGCCGCGGCCAGAACATTTATTGCGCCGGTTCCAACTTTCACCCCCAAAAGCACCTCGTCGCAGCCAGAATATCTCATACGTCGGTTCAGGCTTCAACCCCTTCCAAGCACCTTGCCAAGGTGGGAACATTTCATTCACAGGTTCCAGCTTTTACCCTCCAGGCACATAGCTGCATATGGACAAGTTATTCGCCAGATCCAGTTTTCACACCCCAATCAAGTGTTATAACATTTCCTGCACCGGTTCCGGCTTTCACTCCCAAAAGCACCTCGTCGCAGGCCAGAACATCTCATGCGTCGGTTTCCGGCTTTCACACCTTAATCTAATGTGAAAGGGTACAGCGGTGTGAAAGTGGTATATGAGGCCTATAAATGATCACATTTTTTTTACCAAAGTAGGTGGAAATAACAATTTTCACCTACTTTTGTAGAAAATAAGTAACTCACACGCCGCGACCGGAACATTCCTTGCGTCGGTTCCGGCTTTCACTCCCAAAAGCACCTCGTCGCGTGCCAGAACATCTCATGCGTCGGTTCCGGCTTTCACTCCCAAAAGCATACCGTCGCGGCCAGAACATCTCATGCGTCGGTTCCAGCTTTCACTTCCAAAAGCACCTCGTCACGGCCAGAACATCTCATCCGTCGGTTCCGGCTTCAACCCCCAAGCACCTTGCTAAGTCAGGAACATTTCATCACAGGTTCCAGATTTTACCCTCCAGGCACATAGCTGCGTACAAGTTATTCCCAGATTCCGGTTTTCACACCCCAATCGAATGTGAAAGGGTACAGCGGTGTGAAAGTGGTATATGGGGTCTAAAAATTATCACTTTTCTTTTACCAAAGCAGGTGAAAATAACAATTTTCACCTACTTTTGTAGAAAATAAGTACCTTGCAGCAGTCGGTACATCTCATGCGCCCGTTCTGGCTTTCACTGCCCAACCATCACGCCGGAACATTTCTTGTGCCGGTTCCAGGTTTCACCCACAAAAGCACCTTGCCAAGGCGGTGACATTTCATTCACAGGTTCCAGCTTTCACCCTCCAGGCACATAGCTGCATATGGACAAGTTATTCGCCGGATCCAGTTTCCACATCCCAATCAAGTGTGATAGGGTACAATGGTGTGAAAGTGATGTATGGGGCCTATATATTATCACTTCATTTCTACCAATGTAGGTGAAAATGATAATTTTCACTTACTTTTATAGAAAATAAGTACCTCACAGTGGCTGGAACATCTCATACTGTTTTTGGCTTTCATCCCCCAACCATTACGCCGTGGCCAGAACATTTTCTGCGTCGGTTCCGGCTTTCACTCCCAGAAGCATCCCGTCGCGTCCAGAACATCTCATGCGTCAGTTCCAGCTTTCAGTTCCAAAAACACCTCGCCGCGGCCAGAATATCTCATCCATCGGTTCCGGCTTTACCCCCAAGCACCTTGCCAAGGCGGTGACATTTCATTCACAGGTTCCAGCTTTCACCCTCCAGGCACATAGCTGCATACTGTATGGACAAGTTATTCGACGGATCCAGTTTCCACATCCCAATCAAGTGTGATAGGGTACAATGGTGTGAAAGTGATATATGGGGCCTATATATTATCACTTCATTTCTGCCAATGTAGGTGAAAATGATAATTTTCACTTACTTTTGTAGAAAATAAGAACGTCACAGCGGCCGGAACATCTCATGCTCCGTTTTTGGCTTTCACCCCTCAACCATTACGCCGTGGCCGGAAAATTTTCTGCGTCGGTTCCGGCTTTCACTCCCAAAAGCATCCCGTCGCGTCCAGAACATCTCATGCGTCGGTTCTGGCTTTCACTCCTAAAAGCACCTCGTCGTGGCCAGAACATCTCATCCGTCGGTTCTGGCTTAACCCCCCAAGCACCTTGCCAAGTCGGGAACATTTCATTCACAGGTTCCAGCTTTTACCCTCCAGGCACATAGCCGTGTACGGAACAAATTATTCCCAGGTTCCGATTTTCACACCCCAATCGAATGTGAAAGGGTACAGCGGTGTGAAAGTAATATATGGGGCCTATAAATGATCAAATTTTTTTTACCAAAGAAGGTGGAAATAACAATTTTCACCTACTTTTGTAGAAAATAAGTACCTCACAGCAGCCGGTACATCTCATGCGCCGGTTTTGGCTTTCACCGCCAAACCACCACGCCGCTACTGGAACATTCCTTTCACCGGTTCCAGGTTTCACCCACAAAAGCACCTTGCCAAGGCAGTACCATTTCATTCACAGGTTCCAGCTTTCACCCTCCAGGCACATAGCTGCATATGGACAAGTTATTTGCCGGATCCAGTTTTCACATCCCAATCAAGTGTGATAGGGTACAGTGGTGTGAAAGTGGTTTATGGGGACTATATATTATCACTTAATTTCTACCAAAGTAGGTGAAATTTATCATTTTCACTTACTTTTGTAGAAAATAAGTACCACACAGCGGCCGAAACATCTCATGCTCCGTTTTTGGCTTTCACCCCCCAACCATCACGCCGCAGCCGGAACATTTTCTGCGTCGGTTCCGGCTTTCATTCCCAAAAGCACCTCGTCGCAGGCCACAACATCTTATGCGTCGGTTCCGGCTTTCACTCCCAAAAGCATCCCGTCGCGTCCAGAACATCTCATGTGTCGGTTCTGGCTTTTACTCCCAAAAGCATCCCGTCGCGGCCAGAACATCTCATGCGTTGGTTCCAGCTTTCACTTCCAAAAGCACCTCGTCACGGCCAGAACATCTCATCCGTCGGTTCCGGCTTCAACCCCCAAGCACCTTGCTAAGTCAGGAACATTTCATCACAGGTTCCAGATTTTACCCTCCAGGCACATAGCTGCGTACAAGTTATTCCCAGATTCCGGTTTTCACACCCCAATCGAATGTGAAAGGGTACAGCGGTGTGAAAGTGGTATATGGGGTCTAAAAATTATCACTTTTCTTTTACCAAAGCAGGTGAAAATAACAATTTTCACCTACTTTTGTAGAAAATAAGTACCTTGCAGCAGTCGGTACATCTCATGCGCCCGTTCTGGCTTTCACTGCCCAACCATCACGCCGGAACATTTCTTGTGCCGGTTCCAGGTTTCACCCACAAAAGCACCTTGCCAAGGCGGTGACATTTCATTCACAGGTTCCAGCTTTCACCCTCCAGGCACATAGCTGCATATGGACAAGTTATTCGCCGGATCCAGTTTCCACATCCAAATCAAGTGTGATAGGGTACAATGGTGTGAAAGTGATGTATGGGGCCTATATATTATCACTTCATTTCTACCAATGTAGGTGAAAATGATAATTTTCACTTACTTTTATAGAAAATAAGTACCTCACAGTGGCTGGAACATCTCATACTGTTTTTGGCTTTCATCCCCCAACCATTACGCCGTGGCCAGAACATTTTCTGCGTCGGTTCCGGCTTTCACTCCCAGAAGCATCCCGTCGCGTCCAGAACATCTCATGCGTCAGTTCCAGCTTTCAGTTCCAAAAACACCTCGCCGCGGCCAGAATATCTCATCCATCGGTTCCGGCTTTACCCCCAAGCACCTTGCCAAGGCGGTGACATTTCATTCACAGGTTCCAGCTTTCACCCTCCAGGCACATAGCTGCATACTGTATGGACAAGTTATTCGACGGATCCAGTTTCCACATCCCAATCAAGTGTGATAGGGTACAATGGTGTGAAAGTGATATATGGGGCCTATATATTATCACTTCATTTCTGCCAATGTAGGTGAAAATGATAATTTTCACTTACTTTTGTAGAAAATAAGAACGTCACAGCGGCCGGAACATCTCATGCTCCGTTTTTGGCTTTCACCCCTCAACCATTACGCCTTGGCCGGAAAATTTTCTGCGTCGGTTCCGGCTTTCACTCCCAAAAGCATCCCGTCGCGTCCAGAACATCTCATGCGTCGGTTCTGGCTTTCACTCCTAAAAGCACCTCGTCGTGGCCAGAACATCTCATCCGTCGGTTCTAGCTTAACCCCCCAAGCACCTTGCCAAGTCGGGAACATTTCATTCACAGGTTCCAGCTTTTACCCTCCAGGCACATAGCCGTGTACGGAACAAATTATTCCCAGGTTCCGATTTTCACACCCCAATCGAATGTGAAAGGGTACAGCGGTGTGAAAGTAATATATGGGGCCTATAAATGATCAAATTTTTTTTACCAAAGAAGGTGGAAATAACAATTTTCACCTACTTTTGTAGAAAATAAGTACCTCACAGCAGCCGGTACATCTCATGCGCCGGTTTTGGCTTTCACCGCCAAACCACCACGCCGCTACTGGAACATTCCTTTCACCGGTTCCAGGTTTCACCCACAAAAGCACCTTGCCAAGGCAGTACCATTTCATTCACAGGTTCCAGCTTTCACCCTCCAGGCACATAGCTGCATATGGACAAGTTATTTGCCGGATCCAGTTTTCACATCCCAATCAAGTGTGATAGGGTACAGTGGTGTGAAAGTGGTTTATGGGGACTATATATTATCACTTAATTTCTACCAAAGTAGGTGAAATTTATCATTTTCACTTACTTTTGTAGAAAATAAGTACCACACAGCGGCCGAAACATCTCATGCTCCGTTTTTGGCTTTCACCCCCCAACCATCACGCCGCAGCCGGAACATTTTCTGCGTCGGTTCCGGCTTTCATTCCCAAAAGCATCTCGTCGCAGGCCAGAACATCTTATGCGTCGGTTCCGGCTTTCACTCCCAAAAGCATCCCGTCGCGTCCAGAACATCTCATGCGTCGGTTCTGGCTTTTACTCCCAAAAGCATCCCGTCGCGGCCAGAACATCTCATGCGTTGGTTCCAGCTTTCACTTCCAAAAGCACCTCGTCACGGCCAGAACATCTCATCCGTCGGTTCCGGCTTCAACCCCCAAGCACCTTGCTAAGTCAGGAACATTTCATCACAGGTTCCAGATTTTACCCTCCAGGCACATAGCTGCGTACAAGTTATTCCCAGATTCCGGTTTTCACACCCCAATCGAATGTGAAAGGGTACAGCGGTGTGAAAGTGGTATATGGGGTCTAAAAATTATCACTTTTTTTTACCAAAGGAGGTGAAAATAACAATTTTCACCTACTTTTGTAGAAAATAAGTACCTTGCAGCAGTCGGTACATCTCATGCGCCGGTTCCGGCTTTCACTGCCCAACCATCACGCCGGAACATTTCTTGTGCCGGTTCCAGGTTTCACCCACAAAAGCACCTTGCCAAGGCGGTGACATTTCATTCACAGGTTCCAGCTTTCACCCTCCAGGCACATAGCTGCATATGGACAAGTTATTTGCCGGATCCAGTTTTCACATCCCAATCAAGTGTGATAGGGTACAGTGGTGTGAAAGTGGTTTATGGGGACTATATATTATCACTTAATTTCTACCAAAGTAGGTGAAATTTATCATTTTCACTTACTTTTGTAGAAAATAAGTACCTCACAGCGGCCGAAACATCTCATGCTCCGTTTTTGGCTTTCACCCCCCAACCATCACGCCGCAGCCGGAACATTTTCTGCGTCTGTTCCAGCTTTCATTCCCAAAAGCATCTCGTCGCAGGCCAGAACATCTCATGCGTCGGTTCTGGCTTTCACTCCCAAAAGCACCTTGTCGCGTGCCAGAACATCTCATGCATCGGTTCCGGCTTTCACTCCCAAAAGCATACCGTCGCGGCCAGAACATCTCATGCGTCGGTTCCAGCTTTCACTTCCAAAAGCACCTCGTCACGGCCAGAACATCTCATCCGTCGGTTCCGGCTTCAACCCCCAAGCACCTTGCTAAGTCAGGAACATTTCATCACAGGTTCCAGATTTTACCCTCCAGGCACATAGCTGCGTACAAGTTATTCCCAGATTCCGGTTTTCACACCCCAATCGAATGTGAAAGGGTACAGCGGTGTGAAAGTGGTATATGGGGTCTAAAAATTATCACTTCATTTCTACCAAAGTAGGTGAAAATAACAATTTTCACCTACTTTTGTAGAAAATAAGTACCTTGCAGCAGTCGGTACATCTCATGCGCCGGTTCCTTGCCAAGGCGGTGACATTTCATTCACAGGTTCCAGCTTTCACCCTCCAGGCACATAGCTGCATATGGACAAGTTATTTGCCGGATCCAGTTTTCACATCCCAATCAAGTGTGATAGGGTACAGTGGTGTGAAATTGGTTTATGGGGACTATATATTATCACTTCATTTCTACCAAAGTAGGTGAAATTGATCATTTTCACTTACTTTTGTAGAAAATAAGTACGTCACAGCGGCCGAAACAACTCATGCTCCGTTTTTGGCTTTCACCCCCCAACCATCACGCCGCAGCCGGAACATTTTCTGCGTCGGTTCCAGCTTTCGTTCCCAAAAGCATCTCGTCGCAGGCCAGAACATCTCATGCGTCGGTTCTGGCTTTCGCTCCCAAAAGCACCTCGTCGTGGCCAGAACATCTCATCCGTCGGTTCCGGCTTTACCCCCCAAGCACCTTGCCAAGGTGGGAACATTTCATTCACAGGTTCCAGCTTTTACCCTCCAGGCACATAGCCGCGTACATAACAAGCTATTCGCCGGTTCCGGTTTTCACACCCCAATCAAATGTGAAAGGGTACAGCGGTGTGAAAGTGGTATATGGGGCCTATAAATTATCACTTTTTTTTTTTTTACCAAAGTAGGTGAAAATTATTATTTTCACCTACTTTAGTAGAAAAAAGTATTACTGACATTCAATAAAAAAGCAATGCAGACAATATCACTGCTATCTCCCGCACTGATATCAGCCCTGATTTGGCTCGCTGTCTGCATAAAATAATATAAGGACCTCAATTCATCAAACTTTAAACATAATTTACGGAAGACCATACATATTTGATAAATATACATGTATGCCAGGAAGATATTATCGCGCCTGCTTACCTGTTGTGGGTAGCTGCTCCTGCAATTTGACGTTTGGAATATGCTGTAGTAAAAATGATGTCACAGTAGTCCAGAGACGTAGCTGGGTAAGTAGTTGACATCACAATTCATTCGTGGAGAAGGTCTACCTGAAAAAAAAGAAGAAAGAGGCTTGATAATATGTTCATGACATACATGCATATTTATTAATAATGTGTCTTACATCGTAACACACATAAATGCAGTACTATACAGACAACACAAGTCATCCTTATCAGTTCCTGCCCCAGTGATTGCAAATACATGCTACAGCACATATAAGACCCTTAACTGTGGACCCGTTACTCAGTTTTACAAACTGAGCAGGTCGCCGGGTATGTGCTCTGCAGCAGCCAGTCTTGAGGAGCTGTCAGGGACTATCACCCCCCAAAGCACCTCACAGTGCCTGGAACATCTCATGCGCCAGTTTAGGCTTTCACCCGCCTTCAAGCCCATCGCAAAAGCATGACAATCTCATGCTCCGGATCTGGCACCTCTCCAAAGCACCTCAACACGTCCGGAACATTTCATGCGCCGCTTCCGGCTTTCACCCCCAAACACCACGCCGCGGCCAGAACATTTATTGCGCCGGTTCCAACTTTCACCCCCAAAAGCACCTCGTCGCAGCCAGAATATCTCATACGTCGGTTCAGGCTTCAACCCCTTCCAAGCACCTTGCCAAGGTGGGAACATTTCATTCACAGGTTCCAGCTTTTACCCTCCAGGCACATAGCTGCATATGGACAAGTTATTCGCCAGATCCAGTTTTCACACCCCAATCAAGTGTTATAACATTTCCTGCACCGGTTCCGGCTTTCACTCCCAAAAGCACCTCGTCGCAGGCCAGAACATCTCATGCGTCGGTTTCCGGCTTTCACACCTTAATCTAATGTGAAAGGGTACAGCGGTGTGAAAGTGGTATATGAGGCCTATAAATGATCACATTTTTTTTACCAAAGTAGGTGGAAATAACAATTTTCACCTACTTTTGTAGAAAATAAGTAACTCACACGCCGCGACCGGAACATTCCTTGCGTCGGTTCCGGCTTTCACTCCCAAAAGCACCTCGTCGCGTGCCAGAACATCTCATGCGTCGGTTCCGGCTTTCACTCCCAAAAGCATACCGTCGCGGCCAGAACATCTCATGCGTCGGTTCCAGCTTTCACTTCCAAAAGCACCTCGTCACGGCCAGAACATCTCATCCGTCGGTTCCGGCTTCAACCCCCAAGCACCTTGCTAAGTCAGGAACATTTCATCACAGGTTCCAGATTTTACCCTCCAGGCACATAGCTGCGTACAAGTTATTCCCAGATTCCGGTTTTCACACCCCAATCGAATGTGAAAGGGTACAGCGGTGTGAAAGTGGTATATGGGGTCTAAAAATTATCACTTTTCTTTTACCAAAGCAGGTGAAAATAACAATTTTCACCTACTTTTGTAGAAAATAAGTACCTTGCAGCAGTCGGTACATCTCATGCGCCCGTTCTGGCTTTCACTGCCCAACCATCACGCCGGAACATTTCTTGTGCCGGTTCCAGGTTTCACCCACAAAAGCACCTTGCCAAGGCGGTGACATTTCATTCACAGGTTCCAGCTTTCACCCTCCAGGCACATAGCTGCATATGGACAAGTTATTCGCCGGATCCAGTTTCCACATCCCAATCAAGTGTGATAGGGTACAATGGTGTGAAAGTGATGTATGGGGCCTATATATTATCACTTCATTTCTACCAATGTAGGTGAAAATGATAATTTTCACTTACTTTTATAGAAAATAAGTACCTCACAGTGGCTGGAACATCTCATACTGTTTTTGGCTTTCATCCCCCAACCATTACGCCGTGGCCAGAACATTTTCTGCGTCGGTTCCGGCTTTCACTCCCAGAAGCATCCCGTCGCGTCCAGAACATCTCATGCGTCAGTTCCAGCTTTCAGTTCCAAAAACACCTCGCCGCGGCCAGAATATCTTATCCATCGGTTCCGGCTTTACCCCCAAGCACCTTGCCAAGGCGGTGACATTTCATTCACAGGTTCCAGCTTTCACCCTCCAGGCACATAGCTGCATACTGTATGGACAAGTTATTCGACGGATCCAGTTTCCACATCCCAATCAAGTGTGATAGGGTACAATGGTGTGAAAGTGATATATGGGGCCTATATATTATCACTTCATTTCTGCCAATGTAGGTGAAAATGATAATTTTCACTTACTTTTGTAGAAAATAAGAACGTCACAGCGGCCGGAACATCTCATGCTCCGTTTTTGGCTTTCACCCCTCAACCATTACGCCGTGGCCGGAAAATTTTCTGCGTCGGTTCCGGCTTTCACTCCCAAAAGCATCCCGTCGCGTCCAGAACATCTCATGCGTCGGTTCTGGCTTTCACTCCTAAAAGCACCTCGTCGTGGCCAGAACATCTCATCCGTCGGTTCTGGCTTAACCCCCCAAGCACCTTGCCAAGTCGGGAACATTTCATTCACAGGTTCCAGCTTTTACCCTCCAGGCACATAGCCGTGTACGGAACAAATTATTCCCAGGTTCCGATTTTCACACCCCAATCGAATGTGAAAGGGTACAGCGGTGTGAAAGTAATATATGGGGCCTATAAATGATCAAATTTTTTTTACCAAAGAAGGTGGAAATAACAATTTTCACCTACTTTTGTAGAAAATAAGTACCTCACAGCAGCCGGTACATCTCATGCGCCGGTTTTGGCTTTCACCGCCAAACCACCACGCCGCTACTGGAACATTCCTTTCACCGGTTCCAGGTTTCACCCACAAAAGCACCTTGCCAAGGCAGTACCATTTCATTCACAGGTTCCAGCTTTCACCCTCCAGGCACATAGCTGCATATGGACAAGTTATTTGCCGGATCCAGTTTTCACATCCCAATCAAGTGTGATAGGGTACAGTGGTGTGAAAGTGGTTTATGGGGACTATATATTATCACTTAATTTCTACCAAAGTAGGTGAAATTTATCATTTTCACTTACTTTTGTAGAAAATAAGTACCACACAGCGGCCGAAACATCTCATGCTCCGTTTTTGGCTTTCACCCCCCAACCATCACGCCGCAGCCGGAACATTTTCTGCGTCGGTTCCGGCTTTCATTCCCAAAAGCATCTCGTCGCAGGCCAGAACATCTTATGCGTCGGTTCCGGCTTTCACTCCCAAAAGCATCCCGTCGCGTCCAGAACATCTCATGCGTCGGTTCTGGCTTTTACTCCCAAAAGCATCCCGTCGCGGCCAGAACATCTCATGCGTTGGTTCCAGCTTTCACTTCCAAAAGCACCTCGTCACGGCCAGAACATCTCATCCGTCGGTTCCGGCTTCAACCCCCAAGCACCTTGCTAAGTCAGGAACATTTCATCACAGGTTCCAGATTTTACCCTCCAGGCACATAGCTGCGTACAAGTTATTCCCAGATTCCGGTTTTCACACCCCAATCGAATGTGAAAGGGTGCAGCGGTGTGAAAGTGGTATATGGGGTCTAAAAATTATCACTTTTTTTTACCAAAGGAGGTGAAAATAACAATTTTCACCTACTTTTGTAGAAAATAAGTACCTTGCAGCAGTCGGTACATCTCATGCGCCGGTTCCGGCTTTCACTGCTCAACCATCACGCCGGAACATTTCTTGTGCCGGTTCCAGGTTTCACCCACAAAAGCCCCTTGCCAAGGCGGTGACATTTCATTCACAGGTTCCAGCTTTCACCCTCCAGGCACAAAGCTGCATATGGACAAGTTATTTGCCGGATCCAGTTTTCACATCCCAATCAAGTGTGATAGGGTACAGTGGTGTGAAAGTGGTTTATGGGGACTATATATTATCACTTCATTTCTACCAAAGTAGGTGAAATTGATCATTTTCACTTACTTTTGTAGAAAATAAGTACGTCACAGCGGCCGAAACATCTCATGCTCCGTTTTTGGCTTTCACCCCCCAACCATCACGCCGCAGCCGGAACATTTTCTGCGTCGGTTCCAGCTTTCATTCCCAAAAGCATCTCGTCGCAGGCCAGAACATCTCATGCGTCGGTTCTGGCTTTCACTCCCAAAAGCACCTCGTCGTGGCCAGAACATCTCATCCGTCGGTTCCGGCTTTACCCCCCAAGCACCTTGCCAAGGTGGGAACATTTCATTCACAGGTTCCAGCTTTTACCCTCCAGGCACATAGCCGCGTACATAACAAGCTATTCGCCGGTTCCGGTTTTCACACCCCAATCAAATGTGAAAGGGTACAGCGGTGTGAAAGTGGTATATGGGGCCTATAAATTATCACTTTTTTTTTTTACCAAAGTAGGTGAAAATTATTATTTTCACCTACTTTAGTAGAAAAAAGTATTACTGACATTCAATAAAAAAGCAATGCAGACAATATCACTGCTATCTCCCGCACTGATATCAGCCCTGATTTGGCTCGCTGTCTGCATAAAATAATATAAGGACCTCAATTCATCAAACTTTAAACATAATTTACGGAAGACCATACATATTTGATAAATATACATGTATGCCAGGAAGATATTATCGCGCCTGCTTACCTGTTGTGGGTAGCTGCTCCTGCAATTTGACGTTTGGAATATGCTGTAGTAAAAATGATGTCACAGTAGTCCAGAGACGTAGCTGGGTAAGTAGTTGACATCACAATTCATTCGTGGAGAAGGTCTACCTGAAAAAAAAGAAGAAAGAGGCTTGATAATATGTTCATGACATACATGCATATTTATTAATAATGTGTCTTACATCGTAACACACATAAATGCAGTACTATACAGACAACACAAGTCATCCTTATCAGTTCCTGCCCCAGTGATTGCAAATACATGCTACAGCACATATAAGACCCTTAACTGTGGACCCGTTACTCAGTTTAACAAACTGAGCAGGTCGCCGGGTATGTGCTCTGCAGCAGCCAGTCTTGAGGAGCTGTCAGGGACTATCACCCCCCAAAGCACCTCACAGTGCCTGGAACATCTCATGCGCCAGTTTAGGCTTTCACCCGCCTTCAAGCCCATCGCAAAAGCATGACAATCTCATGCTCCGGATCTGGCACCTCTCCAAAGCACCTCAACACGTCCGGAACATTTCATGCGCCGCTTCCGGCTTTCACCCCCAAACACCACGCCGCGGCCAGAACATTTATTGCGCCGGTTCCAACTTTCACCCCCAAAAGCACCTCGTCGCAGCCAGAATATCTCATACGTCGGTTCAGGCTTCAACCCCTTCCAAGCACCTTGCCAAGGTGGGAACATTTCATTCACAGGTTCCAGCTTTTACCCTCCAGGCACATAGCTGCATATGGACAAGTTATTCGCCAGATCCAGTTTTCACACCCCAATCAAGTGTTATAACATTTCCTGCACCGGTTCCGGCTTTCACTCCCAAAAGCACCTCGTCGCAGGCCAGAACATCTCATGCGTCGGTTTCCGGCTTTCACACCTTAATCTAATGTGAAAGGGTACAGCGGTGTGAAAGTGGTATATGAGGCCTATAAATGATCACATTTTTTTTACCAAAGTAGGTGGAAATAACAATTTTCACCTACTTTTGTAGAAAATAAGTAACTCACACGCCGCGACCGGAACATTCCTTGCGTCGGTTCCGGCTTTCACTCCCAAAAGCACCTCGTCGCGTGCCAGAACATCTCATGCGTCGGTTCCGGCTTTCACTCCCAAAAGCATACCGTCGCGGCCAGAACATCTCATGCGTCGGTTCCAGCTTTCACTTCCAAAAGCACCTCGTCACGGCCAGAACATCTCATCCGTCGGTTCCGGCTTCAACCCCCAAGCACCTTGCTAAGTCAGGAACATTTCATCACAGGTTCCAGATTTTACCCTCCAGGCACATAGCTGCGTACAAGTTATTCCCAGATTCCGGTTTTCACACCCCAATCGAATGTGAAATGGTACAGCGGTGTGAAAGTGGTATATGGGGTCTAAAAATTATCACTTTTCTTTTACCAAAGCAGATGAAAATAACAATTTTCACCTACTTTTGTAGAAAATAAGTACCTTGCAGCAGTCGGTACATCTCATGCGCCCGTTCTGGCTTTCACTGCCCAACCATCACGCCGGAACATTTCTTGTGCCGGTTCCAGGTTTCACCCACAAAAGCACCTTGCCAAGGCGGTGACATTTCATTCACAGGTTCCAGCTTTCACCCTCCAGGCACATAGCTGCATATGGACAAGTTATTCGCCGGATCCAGTTTCCACATCCAAATCAAGTGTGATAGGGTACAATGGTGTGAAAGTGATGTATGGGGCCTATATATTATCACTTCATTTCTACCAATGTAGGTGAAAATGATAATTTTCACTTACTTTTATAGAAAATAAGTACCTCACAGTGGCTGGAACATCTCATACTGTTTTTGGCTTTCATCCCCCAACCATTACGCCGTGGCCAGAACATTTTCTGCGTCGGTTCCGGCTTTCACTCCCAGAAGCATCCCGTCGCGTCCAGAACATCTCATGCGTCAGTTCCAGCTTTCAGTTCCAAAAACACCTCGCCGCGGCCAGAATATCTCATCCATCGGTTCCGGCTTTACCCCCAAGCACCTTGCCAAGGCGGTGACATTTCATTCACAGGTTCCAGCTTTCACCCTCCAGGCACATAGCTGCATACTGTATGGACAAGTTATTCGACGGATCCAGTTTCCACATCCCAATCAAGTGTGATAGGGTACAATGGTGTGAAAGTGATATATGGGGCCTATATATTATCACTTCATTTCTGCCAATGTAGGTGAAAATGATAATTTTCACTTACTTTTGTAGAAAATAAGAACGTCACAGCGGCCGGAACATCTCATGCTCCGTTTTTGGCTTTCACCCCTCAACCATTACGCCTTGGCCGGAAAATTTTCTGCGTCGGTTCCGGCTTTCACTCCCAAAAGCATCCCGTCGCGTCCAGAACATCTCATGCGTCGGTTCTGGCTTTCACTCCTAAAAGCACCTCGTCGTGGCCAGAACATCTCATCCGTCGGTTCTAGCTTAACCCCCCAAGCACCTTGCCAAGTCGGGAACATTTCATTCACAGGTTCCAGCTTTTACCCTCCAGGCACATAGCCGTGTACGGAACAAATTATTCCCAGGTTCCGATTTTCACACCCCAATCGAATGTGAAAGGGTACAGCGGTGTGAAAGTAATATATGGGGCCTATAAATGATCAAATTTTTTTTACCAAAGAAGGTGGAAATAACAATTTTCACCTACTTTTGTAGAAAATAAGTACCTCACAGCAGCCGGTACATCTCATGCGCCGGTTTTGGCTTTCACCGCCAAACCACCACGCCGCTACTGGAACATTCCTTTCACCGGTTCCAGGTTTCACCCACAAAAGCACCTTGCCAAGGCAGTACCATTTCATTCACAGGTTCCAGCTTTCACCCTCCAGGCACATAGCTGCATATGGACAAGTTATTTGCCGGATCCAGTTTTCACATCCCAATCAAGTGTGATAGGGTACAGTGGTGTGAAAGTGGTTTATGGGGACTATATATTATCACTTAATTTCTACCAAAGTAGGTGAAATTTATCATTTTCACTTACTTTTGTAGAAAATAAGTACCACACAGCGGCCGAAACATCTCATGCTCCGTTTTTGGCTTTCACCCCCCAACCATCACGCCGCAGCCGGAACATTTTCTGCGTCGGTTCCGGCTTTCATTCCCAAAAGCATCTCGTCGCAGGCCAGAACATCTTATGCGTCGGTTCCGGCTTTCACTCCCAAAAGCATCCCGTCGCGTCCAGAAC
Organism: Crinia signifera; assembly: GCF_055691185.1. Classification (NCBI taxonomy): domain Eukaryota; kingdom Metazoa; phylum Chordata; class Amphibia; order Anura; family Myobatrachidae; genus Crinia; species Crinia signifera. The sequence goes on along the minus strand of NW_028142850.1, from coordinate 450,454 downwards.
ATCTCATGCGTCGGTTCTGGCTTTTACTCCCAAAAGCATCCCGTCGCGGCCAGAACATCTCATGCGTTGGTTCCAGCTTTCACTTCCAAAAGCACCTCGTCACGGCCAGAACATCTCATCCGTCGGTTCCGGCTTCAACCCCCAAGCACCTTGCTAAGTCAGGAACATTTCATCACAGGTTCCAGATTTTACCCTCCAGGCACATAGCTGCGTACAAGTTATTCCCAGATTCCGGTTTTCACACCCCAATCGAATGTGAAAGGGTACAGCGGTGTGAAAGTGGTATATGGGGTCTAAAAATTATCACTTTTTTTTACCAAAGGAGGTGAAAATAACAATTTTCACCTACTTTTGTAGAAAATAAGTACCTTGCAGCAGTCGGTACATCTCATGCGCCGGTTCCGGCTTTCACTGCCCAACCATCACGCCGGAACATTTCTTGTGCCGGTTCCAGGTTTCACCCACAAAAGCACCTTGCCAAGGCGGTGACATTTCATTCACAGGTTCCAGCTTTCACCCTCCAGGCACATAGCTGCATATGGACAAGTTATTTGCCGGATCCAGTTTTCACATCCCAATCAAGTGTGATAGGGTACAGTGGTGTGAAAGTGGTTTATGGGGACTATATATTATCACTTAATTTCTACCAAAGTAGGTGAAATTGATCATTTTCACTTACTTTTGTAGAAAATAAGTACGTCACAGCGGCCGAAACATCTCATGCTCCGTTTTTGGCTTTCACCCCCCAACCATCACGCCGCAGCCAGAACATTTTCTGCGTCGGTTCCAGCTTTCATTCCCAAAAGCATCTCGTCGCAGGCCAGAACATCTCATGCGTCGGTTCTGGCTTTCACTCCCAAAAGCACCTCGTCGTGGCCAGAACATCTCATCCGTCGGTTCCGGCTTTACCCCCCAAGCACCTTGCCAAGGTGGGAACATTTCATTCACAGGTTCCAGCTTTTACCCTCCAGGCACATAGCCGCGTACATAACAAGCTATTCGCCGGTTCCGGTTTTCACACCCCAATCAAATGTGAAAGGGTACAGCGGTGTGAAAGTGGTATATGGGGCCTATAAATTATCACTTTTTTTTTTTACCAAAGTAGGTGAAAATTATTATTTTCACCTACTTTAGTAGAAAAAAGTATTACTGACATTCAATAAAAAAGCAATGCAGACAATATCACTGCTATCTCCCGCACTGATATCAGCCCTGATTTGGCTCGCTGTCTGCATAAAATAATATAAGGACCTCAATTCATCAAACTTTAAACATAATTTAAGGAAGACCATACATATTTGATAAATATACATGTATGCCAGGAAGATATTATCGCGCCTGCTTACCTGTTGTGGGTAGCTGCTCCTGCAATTTGACGTTTGGAATATGCTGTAGTAAAAATGATGTCACAGTAGTCCAGAGACGTAGCTGGGTAAGTAGTTGACATCACAATTCATTCGTGGAGAAGGTCTACCTGAAAAAAAAGAAGAAAGAGGCTTGATAATATGTTCATGACATACATGCATATTTATTAATAATGTGTCTTACATCGTAACACACATAAATGCAGTACTATACAGACAACACAAGTCATCCTTATCAGTTCCTGCCCCAGTGATTGCAAATACATGCTACAGCACATATAAGACCCTTAACTGTGGACCCGTTACTCAGTTTAACAAACTGAGCAGGTCGCCGGGTATGTGCTCTGCAGCAGCCAGTCTTGAGGAGCTGTCAGGGACTATCACCCCCCAAAGCACCTCACAGTGCCTGGAACATCTCATGCGCCAGTTTAGGCTTTCACCCGCCTTCAAGCCCATCGCAAAAGCATGACAATCTCATGCTCCGGATCTGGCACCTCTCCAAAGCACCTCAACACGTCCGGAACATTTCATGCGCCGCTTCCGGCTTTCACCCCCAAACACCACGCCGCGGCCAGAACATTTATTGCGCCGGTTCCAACTTTCACCCCCAAAAGCACCTCGTCGCAGCCAGAATATCTCATACGTCGGTTCAGGCTTCAACCCCTTCCAAGCACCTTGCCAAGGTGGGAACATTTCATTCACAGGTTCCAGCTTTTACCCTCCAGGCACATAGCTGCATATGGACAAGTTATTCGCCAGATCCAGTTTTCACACCCCAATCAAGTGTTATAACATTTCCTGCACCGGTTCCGGCTTTCACTCCCAAAAGCACCTCGTCGCAGGCCAGAACATCTCATGCGTCGGTTTCCGGCTTTCACACCTTAATCTAATGTGAAAGGGTACAGCGGTGTGAAAGTGGTATATGAGGCCTATAAATGATCACATTTTTTTTACCAAAGTAGGTGGAAATAACAATTTTCACCTACTTTTGTAGAAAATAAGTAACTCACACGCCGCGACCGGAACATTCCTTGCGTCGGTTCCGGCTTTCACTCCCAAAAGCACCTCGTCGCGTGCCAGAACATCTCATGCGTCGGTTCCGGCTTTCACTCCCAAAAGCATACCGTCGCGGCCAGAACATCTCATGCGTCGGTTCCAGCTTTCACTTCCAAAAGCACCTCGTCACGGCCAGAACATCTCATCCGTCGGTTCCGGCTTCAACCCCCAAGCACCTTGCTAAGTCAGGAACATTTCATCACAGGTTCCAGATTTTACCCTCCAGGCACATAGCTGCGTACAAGTTATTCCCAGATTCCGGTTTTCACACCCCAATCGAATGTGAAAGGGTACAGCGGTGTGAAAGTGGTATATGGGGTCTAAAAATTATCACTTTTCTTTTACCAAAGCAGGTGAAAATAACAATTTTCACCTACTTTTGTAGAAAATAAGTACCTTGCAGCAGTCGGTACATCTCATGCGCCCGTTCTGGCTTTCACTGCCCAACCATCACGCCGGAACATTTCTTGTGCCGGTTCCAGGTTTCACCCACAAAAGCACCTTGCCAAGGCGGTGACATTTCATTCACAGGTTCCAGCTTTCACCCTCCAGGCACATAGCTGCATATGGACAAGTTATTCGCCGGATCCAGTTTCCACATCCAAATCAAGTGTGATAGGGTACAATGGTGTGAAAGTGATGTATGGGGCCTATATATTATCACTTCATTTCTACCAATGTAGGTGAAAATGATAATTTTCACTTACTTTTATAGAAAATAAGTACCTCACAGTGGCTGGAACATCTCATACTGTTTTTGGCTTTCATCCCCCAACCATTACGCCGTGGCCAGAACATTTTCTGCGTCGGTTCCGGCTTTCACTCCCAGAAGCATCCCGTCGCGTCCAGAACATCTCATGCGTCAGTTCCAGCTTTCAGTTCCAAAAACACCTCGCCGCGGCCAGAATATCTCATCCATCGGTTCCGGCTTTACCCCCAAGCACCTTGCCAAGGCGGTGACATTTCATTCACAGGTTCCAGCTTTCACCCTCCAGGCACATAGCTGCATACTGTATGGACAAGTTATTCGACGGATCCAGTTTCCACATCCCAATCAAGTGTGATAGGGTACAATGGTGTAAAAGTGATATATGGGGCCTATATATTATCACTTCATTTCTGCCAATGTAGGTGAAAATGATAATTTTCACTTACTTTTGTAGAAAATAAGAACGTCACAGCGGCCGGAACATCTCATGCTCCGTTTTTGGCTTTCACCCCTCAACCATTACGCCTTGGCCGGAAAATTTTCTGCGTCGGTTCCGGCTTTCACTCCCAAAAGCATCCCGTCGCGTCCAGAACATCTCATGCGTCGGTTCTGGCTTTCACTCCTAAAAGCACCTCGTCGTGGCCAGAACATCTCATCCGTCGGTTCTAGCTTAACCCCCCAAGCACCTTGCCAAGTCGGGAACATTTCATTCACAGGTTCCAGCTTTTACCCTCCAGGCACATAGCCGTGTACGGAACAAATTATTCCCAGGTTCCGATTTTCACACCCCAATCGAATGTGAAAGGGTACAGCGGTGTGAAAGTAATATATGGGGCCTATAAATGATCAAATTTTTTTTACCAAAGAAGGTGGAAATAACAATTTTCACCTACTTTTGTAGAAAATAAGTACCTCACAGCAGCCGGTACATCTCATGCGCCGGTTTTGGCTTTCACCGCCAAACCACCACGCCGCTACTGGAACATTCCTTTCACCGGTTCCAGGTTTCACCCACAAAAGCACCTTGCCAAGGCAGTACCATTTCATTCACAGGTTCCAGCTTTCACCCTCCAGGCACATAGCTGCATATGGACAAGTTATTTGCCGGATCCAGTTTTCACATCCCAATCAAGTGTGATAGGGTACAGTGGTGTGAAAGTGGTTTATGGGGACTATATATTATCACTTAATTTCTACCAAAGTAGGTGAAATTTATCATTTTCACTTACTTTTGTAGAAAATAAGTACCACACAGCGGCCGAAACATCTCATGCTCCGTTTTTGGCTTTCACCCCCCAACCATCACGCCGCAGCCGGAACATTTTCTGCGTCGGTTCCGGCTTTCATTCCCAAAAGCATCTCGTCGCAGGCCAGAACATCTTATGCGTCGGTTCCGGCTTTCACTCCCAAAAGCATCCCGTCGCGTCCAGAACATCTCATGCGTCGGTTCTGGCTTTTACTCCCAAAAGCATCCCGTCGCGGCCAGAACATCTCATGCGTTGGTTCCAGCTTTCACTTCCAAAAGCACCTCGTCACGGCCAGAACATCTCATCCGTCGGTTCCGGCTTCAACCCCCAAGCACCTTGCTAAGTCAGGAACATTTCATCACAGGTTCCAGATTTTACCCTCCAGGCACATAGCTGCGTACAAGTTATTCCCAGATTCCGGTTTTCACACCCCAATCGAATGTGAAAGGGTACAGCGGTGTGAAAGTGGTATATGGGGTCTAAAAATTATCACTTTTTTTTACCAAAGGAGGTGAAAATAACAATTTTCACCTACTTTTGTAGAAAATAAGTACCTTGCAGCAGTCGGTACATCTCATGCGCCGGTTCCGGCTTTCACTGCCCAACCATCACGCCGGAACATTTCTTGTGCCGGTTCCAGGTTTCACCCACAAAAGCACCTTGCCAAGGCGGTGACATTTCATTCACAGGTTCCAGCTTTCACCCTCCAGGCACATAGCTGCATATGGACAAGTTATTTGCCGGATCCAGTTTTCACATCCCAATCAAGTGTGATAGGGTACAGTGGTGTGAAAGTGGTTTATGGGGACTATATATTATCACTTAATTTCTACCAAAGTAGGTGAAATTGATCATTTTCACTTACTTTTGTAGAAAATAAGTACGTCACAGCGGCCGAAACATCTCATGCTCCGTTTTTGGCTTTCACCCCCCAACCATCACGCCGCAGCCAGAACATTTTCTGCGTCGGTTCCAGCTTTCATTCCCAAAAGCATCTCGTCGCAGGCCAGAACATCTCATGCGTCGGTTCTGGCTTTCACTCCCAAAAGCACCTCGTCGTGGCCAGAACATCTCATCCGTCGGTTCCGGCTTTACCCCCCAAGCACCTTGCCAAGGTGGGAACATTTCATTCACAGGTTCCAGCTTTTACCCTCCAGGCACATAGCCGCGTACATAACAAGCTATTCGCCGGTTCCGGTTTTCACACCCCAATCAAATGTGAAAGGGTACAGCGGTGTGAAAGTGGTATATGGGGCCTATAAATTATCACTTTTTTTTTTTACCAAAGTAGGTGAAAATTATTATTTTCACCTACTTTAGTAGAAAAAAGTATTACTGACATTCAATAAAAAAGCAATGCAGACAATATCACTGCTATCTCCCGCACTGATATCAGCCCTGATTTGGCTCGCTGTCTGCATAAAATAATATAAGGACCTCAATTCATCAAACTTTAAACATAATTTAAGGAAGACCATACATATTTGATAAATATACATGTATGCCAGGAAGATATTATCGCGCCTGCTTACCTGTTGTGGGTAGCTGCTCCTGCAATTTGACGTTTGGAATATGCTGTAGTAAAAATGATGTCACAGTAGTCCAGAGACGTAGCTGGGTAAGTAGTTGACATCACAATTCATTCGTGGAGAAGGTCTACCTGAAAAAAAAGAAGAAAGAGGCTTGATAATATGTTCATGACATACATGCATATTTATTAATAATGTGTCTTACATCGTAACACACATAAATGCAGTACTATACAGACAACACAAGTCATCCTTATCAGTTCCTGCCCCAGTGATTGCAAATACATGCTACAGCACATATAAGACCCTTAACTGTGGACCCGTTACTCAGTTTAACAAACTGAGCAGGTCGCCGGGTATGTGCTCTGCAGCAGCCAGTCTTGAGGAGCTGTCAGGGACTATCACCCCCCAAAGCACCTCACAGTGCCTGGAACATCTCATGCGCCAGTTTAGGCTTTCACCCGCCTTCAAGCCCATCGCAAAAGCATGACAATCTCATGCTCCGGATCTGGCACCTCTCCAAAGCACCTCAACACGTCCGGAACATTTCATGCGCCGCTTCCGGCTTTCACCCCCAAACACCACGCCGCGGCCAGAACATTTATTGCGCCGGTTCCAACTTTCACCCCCAAAAGCACCTCGTCGCAGCCAGAATATCTCATACGTCGGTTCAGGCTTCAACCCCTTCCAAGCACCTTGCCAAGGTGGGAACATTTCATTCACAGGTTCCAGCTTTTACCCTCCAGGCACATAGCTGCATATGGACAAGTTATTCGCCAGATCCAGTTTTCACACCCCAATCAAGTGTTATAACATTTCCTGCACCGGTTCCGGCTTTCACTCCCAAAAGCACCTCGTCGCAGGCCAGAACATCTCATGCGTCGGTTTCCGGCTTTCACACCTTAATCTAATGTGAAAGGGTACAGCGGTGTGAAAGTGGTATATGAGGCCTATAAATGATCACATTTTTTTTACCAAAGTAGGTGGAAATAACAATTTTCACCTACTTTTGTAGAAAATAAGTAACTCACACGCCGCGACCGGAACATTCCTTGCGTCGGTTCCGGCTTTCACTCCCAAAAGCACCTCGTCGCGTGCCAGAACATCTCATGCGTCGGTTCCGGCTTTCACTCCCAAAAGCATACCGTCGCGGCCAGAACATCTCATGCGTCGGTTCCAGCTTTCACTTCCAAAAGCACCTCGTCACGGCCAGAACATCTCATCCGTCGGTTCCGGCTTCAACCCCCAAGCACCTTGCTAAGTCAGGAACATTTCATCACAGGTTCCAGATTTTACCCTCCAGGCACATAGCTGCGTACAAGTTATTCCCAGATTCCGGTTTTCACACCCCAATCGAATGTGAAAGGGTACAGCGGTGTGAAAGTGGTATATGGGGTCTAAAAATTATCACTTTTCTTTTACCAAAGCAGGTGAAAATAACAATTTTCACCTACTTTTGTAGAAAATAAGTACCTTGCAGCAGTCGGTACATCTCATGCGCCCGTTCTGGCTTTCACTGCCCAACCATCACGCCGGAACATTTCTTGTGCCGGTTCCAGGTTTCACCCACAAAAGCACCTTGCCAAGGCGGTGACATTTCATTCACAGGTTCCAGCTTTCACCCTCCAGGCACATAGCTGCATATGGACAAGTTATTCGCCGGATCCAGTTTCCACATCCAAATCAAGTGTGATAGGGTACAATGGTGTGAAAGTGATGTATGGGGCCTATATATTATCACTTCATTTCTACCAATGTAGGTGAAAATGATAATTTTCACTTACTTTTATAGAAAATAAGTACCTCACAGTGGCTGGAACATCTCATACTGTTTTTGGCTTTCATCCCCCAACCATTACGCCGTGGCCAGAACATTTTCTGCGTCGGTTCCGGCTTTCACTCCCAGAAGCATCCCGTCGCGTCCAGAACATCTCATGCGTCAGTTCCAGCTTTCAGTTCCAAAAACACCTCGCCGCGGCCAGAATATCTCATCCATCGGTTCCGGCTTTACCCCCAAGCACCTTGCCAAGGCGGTGACATTTCATTCACAGGTTCCAGCTTTCACCCTCCAGGCACATAGCTGCATACTGTATGGACAAGTTATTCGACGGATCCAGTTTCCACATCCCAATCAAGTGTGATAGGGTACAATGGTGTAAAAGTGATATATGGGGCCTATATATTATCACTTCATTTCTGCCAATGTAGGTGAAAATGATAATTTTCACTTACTTTTGTAGAAAATAAGAACGTCACAGCGGCCGGAACATCTCATGCTCCGTTTTTGGCTTTCACCCCTCAACCATTACGCCTTGGCCGGAAAATTTTCTGCGTCGGTTCCGGCTTTCACTCCCAAAAGCATCCCGTCGCGTCCAGAACATCTCATGCGTCGGTTCTGGCTTTCACTCCTAAAAGCACCTCGTCGTGGCCAGAACATCTCATCCGTCGGTTCTAGCTTAACCCCCCAAGCACCTTGCCAAGTCGGGAACATTTCATTCACAGGTTCCAGCTTTTACCCTCCAGGCACATAGCCGTGTACGGAACAAATTATTCCCAGGTTCCGATTTTCACACCCCAATCGAATGTGAAAGGGTACAGCGGTGTGAAAGTAATATATGGGGCCTATAAATGATCAAATTTTTTTTACCAAAGAAGGTGGAAATAACAATTTTCACCTACTTTTGTAGAAAATAAGTACCTCACAGCAGCCGGTACATCTCATGCGCCGGTTTTGGCTTTCACCGCCAAACCACCACGCCGCTACTGGAACATTCCTTTCACCGGTTCCAGGTTTCACCCACAAAAGCACCTTGCCAAGGCAGTACCATTTCATTCACAGGTTCCAGCTTTCACCCTCCAGGCACATAGCTGCATATGGACAAGTTATTTGCCGGATCCAGTTTTCACATCCCAATCAAGTGTGATAGGGTACAGTGGTGTGAAAGTGGTTTATGGGGACTATATATTATCACTTAATTTCTACCAAAGTAGGTGAAATTTATCATTTTCACTTACTTTTGTAGAAAATAAGTACCACACAGCGGCCGAAACATCTCATGCTCCGTTTTTGGCTTTCACCCCCCAACCATCACGCCGCAGCCGGAACATTTTCTGCGTCGGTTCCGGCTTTCATTCCCAAAAGCATCTCGTCGCAGGCCAGAACATCTTATGCGTCGGTTCGGCTTTCACTCCCAAAAGCATCCCGTCGCGTCCAGAACATCTCATGCGTCGGTTCTGGCTTTTACTCCCAAAAGCATCCCGTCGCGGCCAGAACATCTCATGCGTTGGTTCCAGCTTTCACTTCCAAAAGCACCTCGTCACGGCCAGAACATCTCATCCGTCGGTTCCGGCTTCAACCCCCAAGCACCTTGCTAAGTCAGGAACATTTCATCACAGGTTCCAGATTTTACCCTCCAGGCACATAGCTGCGTACAAGTTATTCCCAGATTCCGGTTTTCACACCCCAATCGAATGTGAAAGGGTACAGCGGTGTGAAAGTGGTATATGGGGTCTAAAAATTATCACTTTTTTTTACCAAAGGAGGTGAAAATAACAATTTTCACCTACTTTTGTAGAAAATAAGTACCTTGCAGCAGTCGGTACATCTCATGCGCCGGTTCCGGCTTTCACTGCCCAACCATCACGCCGGAACATTTCTTGTGCCGGTTCCAGGTTTCACCCACAAAAGCACCTTGCCAAGGCGGGTGACATTTCATTCACAGGTTCCAGCTTTCACCCTCCAGGCACATAGCTGCATATGGACAAGTTATTTGCCGGATCCAGTTTTCACATCCCAATCAAGTGTGATAGGGTACAGTGGTGTGAAAGTGGTTTATGGGGACTATATATTATCACTTAATTTCTACCAAAGTAGGTGAAATTGATCATTTTCACTTACTTTTGTAGAAAATAAGTACGTCACAGCGGCCGAAACATCTCATGCTCCGTTTTTGGCTTTCACCCCCCAACCATCACGCCGCAGCCAGAACATTTTCTGCGTCGGTTCCAGCTTTCATTCCCAAAAGCATCTCGTCGCAGGCCAGAACATCTCATGCGTCGGTTCTGGCTTTCACTCCCAAAAGCACCTCGTCGTGGCCAGAACATCTCATCCGTCGGTTCCGGCTTTACCCCCCAAGCACCTTGCCAAGGTGGGAACATTTCATTCACAGGTTCCAGCTTTTACCCTCCAGGCACATAGCCGCGTACATAACAAGCTATTCGCCGGTTCCGGTTTTCACACCCCAATCAAATGTGAAAGGGTACAGCGGTGTGAAAGTGGTATATGGGGCCTATAAATTATCACTTTTTTTTTTTACCAAAGTAGGTGAAAATTATTATTTTCACCTACTTTAGTAGAAAAAAGTATTACTGACATTCAATAAAAAAGCAATGCAGACAATATCACTGCTATCTCCCGCACTGATATCAGCCCTGATTTGGCTCGCTGTCTGCATAAAATAATATAAGGACCTCAATTCATCAAACTTTAAACATAATTTAAGGAAGACCATACATATTTGATAAATATACATGTATGCCAGGAAGATATTATCGCGCCTGCTTACCTGTTGTGGGTAGCTGCTCCTGCAATTTGACGTTTGGAATATGCTGTAGTAAAAATGATGTCACAGTAGTCCAGAGACGTAGCTGGGTAAGTAGTTGACATCACAATTCATTCGTGGAGAAGGTCTACCTGAAAAAAAAGAAGAAAGAGGCTTGATAATATGTTCATGACATACATGCATATTTATTAATAATGTGTCTTACATCGTAACACACATAAATGCAGTACTATACAGACAACACAAGTCATCCTTATCAGTTCCTGCCCCAGTGATTGCAAATACATGCTACAGCACATATAAGACCCTTAACTGTGGACCCGTTACTCAGTTTAACAAACTGAGCAGGTCGCCGGGTATGTGCTCTGCAGCAGCCAGTCTTGAGGAGCTGTCAGGGACTATCACCCCCCAAAGCACCTCACAGTGCCTGGAACATCTCATGCGCCAGTTTAGGCTTTCACCCGCCTTCAAGCCCATCGCAAAAGCATGACAATCTCATGCTCCGGATCTGGCACCTCTCCAAAGCACCTCAACACGTCCGGAACATTTCATGCGCCGCTTCCGGCTTTCACCCCCAAACACCACGCCGCGGCCAGAACATTTATTGCGCCGGTTCCAACTTTCACCCCCAAAAGCACCTCGTCGCAGCCAGAATATCTCATACGTCGGTTCAGGCTTCAACCCCTTCCAAGCACCTTGCCAAGGTGGGAACATTTCATTCACAGGTTCCAGCTTTTACCCTCCAGGCACATAGCTGCATATGGACAAGTTATTCGCCAGATCCAGTTTTCACACCCCAATCAAGTGTTATAACATTTCCTGCACCGGTTCCGGCTTTCACTCCCAAAAGCACCTCGTCGCAGGCCAGAACATCTCATGCGTCGGTTTCCGGCTTTCACACCTTAATCTAATGTGAAAGGGTACAGCGGTGTGAAAGTGGTATATGAGGCCTATAAATGATCACATTTTTTTTACCAAAGTAGGTGGAAATAACAATTTTCACCTACTTTTGTAGAAAATAAGTAACTCACACGCCGCGACCGGAACATTCCTTGCGTCGGTTCCGGCTTTCACTCCCAAAAGCACCTCGTCGCGTGCCAGAACATCTCATGCGTCGGTTCCGGCTTTCACTCCCAAAAGCATACCGTCGCGGCCAGAACATCTCATGCGTCGGTTCCAGCTTTCACTTCCAAAAGCACCTCGTCACGGCCAGAACATCTCATCCGTCGGTTCCGGCTTCAACCCCCAAGCACCTTGCTAAGTCAGGAACATTTCATCACAGGTTCCAGATTTTACCCTCCAGGCACATAGCTGCGTACAAGTTATTCCCAGATTCCGGTTTTCACACCCCAATCGAATGTGAAAGGGTACAGCGGTGTGAAAGTGGTATATGGGGTCTAAAAATTATCACTTTTCTTTTACCAAAGCAGGTGAAAATAACAATTTTCACCTACTTTTGTAGAAAATAAGTACCTTGCAGCAGTCGGTACATCTCATGCGCCCGTTCTGGCTTTCACTGCCCAACCATCACGCCGGAACATTTCTTGTGCCGGTTCCAGGTTTCACCCACAAAAGCACCTTGCCAAGGCGGTGACATTTCATTCACAGGTTCCAGCTTTCACCCTCCAGGCACATAGCTGCATATGGACAAGTTATTCGCCGGATCCAGTTTCCACATCCAAATCAAGTGTGATAGGGTACAATGGTGTGAAAGTGATGTATGGGGCCTATATATTATCACTTCATTTCTACCAATGTAGGTGAAAATGATAATTTTCACTTACTTTTATAGAAAATAAGTACCTCACAGTGGCTGGAACATCTCATACTGTTTTTGGCTTTCATCCCCCAACCATTACGCCGTGGCCAGAACATTTTCTGCGTCGGTTCCGGCTTTCACTCCCAGAAGCATCCCGTCGCGTCCAGAACATCTCATGCGTCAGTTCCAGCTTTCAGTTCCAAAAACACCTCGCCGCGGCCAGAATATCTCATCCATCGGTTCCGGCTTTACCCCCAAGCACCTTGCCAAGGCGGTGACATTTCATTCACAGGTTCCAGCTTTCACCCTCCAGGCACATAGCTGCATACTGTATGGACAAGTTATTCGACGGATCCAGTTTCCACATCCCAATCAAGTGTGATAGGGTACAATGGTGTAAAAGTGATATATGGGGCCTATATATTATCACTTCATTTCTGCCAATGTAGGTGAAAATGATAATTTTCACTTACTTTTGTAGAAAATAAGAACGTCACAGCGGCCGGAACATCTCATGCTCCGTTTTTGGCTTTCACCCCTCAACCATTACGCCTTGGCCGGAAAATTTTCTGCGTCGGTTCCGGCTTTCACTCCCAAAAGCATCCCGTCGCGTCCAGAACATCTCATGCGTCGGTTCTGGCTTTCACTCCTAAAAGCACCTCGTCGTGGCCAGAACATCTCATCCGTCGGTTCTAGCTTAACCCCCCAAGCACCTTGCCAAGTCGGGAACATTTCATTCACAGGTTCCAGCTTTTACCCTCCAGGCACATAGCCGTGTACGGAACAAATTATTCCCAGGTTCCGATTTTCACACCCCAATCGAATGTGAAAGGGTACAGCGGTGTGAAAGTAATATATGGGGCCTATAAATGATCAAATTTTTTTTACCAAAGAAGGTGGAAATAACAATTTTCACCTACTTTTGTAGAAAATAAGTACCTCACAGCAGCCGGTACATCTCATGCGCCGGTTTTGGCTTTCACCGCCAAACCACCACGCCGCTACTGGAACATTCCTTTCACCGGTTCCAGGTTTCACCCACAAAAGCACCTTGCCAAGGCAGTACCATTTCATTCACAGGTTCCAGCTTTCACCCTCCAGGCACATAGCTGCATATGGACAAGTTATTTGCCGGATCCAGTTTTCACATCCCAATCAAGTGTGATAGGGTACAGTGGTGTGAAAGTGGTTTATGGGGACTATATATTATCACTTAATTTCTACCAAAGTAGAATTAATTTGGGATTTATATACTTTACCCTGGTGGTCTGTAAAGGCCGAGGCAATCTTGGGAGTCTCTGAGACTATCTCGCCTGACTCCAATGTTATTTGTGGTACAACATTAGAGGGGTGATCTTGTTTTGCCAGGATTGCGAGCCATTTACCAGACCTATCTGCACTAGCATACCATTGGTGAGCCCCATAACTCAATCTACGCCAGGTAATATCTTGAAGATATTCAAGCCATTCTTTTTGAGCTTGCAACCAGGCGTCTTCATCCGACGCAAGGTTGGATTTTAGATATCTAGTCTCCAGATTGCCCATTACTGTCTCCAGTTCATTTGCCTTAACTCTATGTTTTTTCTTTATGAAGGCAATTTTCTTAATCATAATACCTCTGAAAAAGGCCTTAAAGGAGTCCCAGATAACTAACCCCGATGAGGACCCCCTGTTAATCTCAAAAAATTCCTGCATAGTGGCCTCCAGGTCTTCATGCTCTCCCATTTGTTCCAGCCAAAAGGGCTGCAGTTTCCAATATTTAAAACCCACCTCACATTCAAACTCCATCTGCATCACTACAGGCGAGTGGTCCGAGATACCCCGGCCTTTGTATTCTATATGGGAAACGTTATTCAACAGACCCTCGGTTACAAAAATTAAATCTATCCTTGAAAAGGATTTATATGAAGATGAAAAACAAGAAAATTGTTGACGATGGGGATATTTTACTCTCCACGGATCCCTCCACCCGATCTCTGACATAAGTTGGGAGAATCTATACCCTTCCTTTACCGCTTCCTCCTCTGATCTTCTCCATCTGTCTACCCGAGGGTCCAAAACTTTATTAAAATCCCCCAAACAGATCACCTGGCTTTCTGGGAATCTAGCTGAAAATTCTACCGCCTCTTTAATGACCTCATACGAGAATGGAGGGGGGATGTAGACAGTCAAAATACAAATTCTTCTATGATTAATACTACACTCAATGAAAACATATTTCCCTCCCGGATCAATCTTAACAACCCCGGGTTCAAACACCAGAGATTTCCTAAACAATAGGGAGACTCCTCTAGCCATCGAAGTAAAGGAAGAATGATATGCATGCCCTATCCATGGGCGTCTTAATGAGAGCAATCTATCTCCCCTGAGGTGGGTTTCTTGGAGACAGATAATATCCGCCTCGAAATTTTTACATTGTTTTAAAACCAAAGCCCTTTTGACTCTCCCATTAATCCCTCTAACGTTCCACGTCAGAAACTTAACCATACGTTCATGAAATTAGGAATATAGTCCCTGGGATCAGGGAGCCTTTGGGGCGCATCAGACTTTATCAGCCTTAAGAGACTACTTCTTGGCCAGGTTAGGGACGTACTAACTAACAAACAATTACAAACACCCCACCCATCCCCCCTCCCCCACCCTGTATGACCCACCCCGTTAGTCATACCTGTATCCCTATGTAGACCCACTTCTATCTGTACCCCTCTATTGTGAGCCCTGAGGAGCAATTAACTAATGACCACTAGAGTGAGCCCCATCCGCCCCCTCCCCACCCCGTACTGCCAGTTTGCTTATATCAACCATACTTGGCCCCCTCCTCCTCCCACGCCTCCCCCCCCGAAAAGAAGATACATCGGATTTACTCTGAGATCCCATAAGCATATATGAGACATAAGGAAACATATTAAAGATAAACCATAAGGAAAAAAACAAAACAAAAAAAAAACAAAAAGAAATGAAAAAAGAAAAGGGAGAAAAGCACAATGACCGAGGGAGCAGCAAACAATCATTACTATGCAGTGCCCAAACAGAGTCGATTAGGCCAACACTTGTTTCCTTCCTGGATGATTCTCATCCAGCCATCTGGCTGCATCTGCTGGGGAAACAAAAAATTTTGTGCCACCATCGGCCACAATTCTCAACTTGGATGGATAAAACATCGAATAACTCAGTCCGAGCTCTCTCAGCCTTATCTTAATGTCTTTATATTTGGCCCGCTCTTTTTGGACGTCTAACGGGAAGTCCGGGAAAGTAGCAATTTTTTTTCCATTATAGAGGCATTCGGATTTATCCCTGGCCAACCTGAGAATGGAATCCCGATCTTTAAAGTGAAGAATTTTCGCGATCAGGGTACGCGGCGGCCCTCCTGGTATAGGAGGACGGCCTGGGATGCGGTGGGCCCTTTCCACGGCAAACTGAGCAGAAAAAGCATTACTACCAAACATTTGTATAAGCCAGTTTTCAAGAAATTTTTCTGGCTCATTTCCCTCCGCCCTCTCCTCAAACCCAATGAAGCGGACGTTGTTCCGTCTGAGGCGCCCCTCCATATCGGATAATTTCAGACGAATGTCCGTGATCTGGCCTGACATTATTTTAACCTGGGCATGAAGGGGTGTAACGGTATCCTCTAATGTCGAGACACGATTTTCTACTTCAGTTACCCTTTCACAAGTTTTTTGTACATCATTTCTCAGTAGTGTCATGTCTGATTGGACTTGGCTTAATTGGTCCCTGAGGCGTGTCTCACAATTATTCACCGCCTCTAACACTTGTGACAACGTAACTTCTGACGGTTGCTGAGAGCTACTGCTCTTAACCGGGGTTGTCAGGGGAGTGCTGGGTTGTGAGCTGGGCCCAGCCTGAGACTGAGCTCTGGCAAATCTCTCCAAACGAGCTGCGGCTGTATTTTGGCCAGTTTTCCCCATGGTTATGGTTATAGTTAACTTCCACGCAGTATGACAGCCCTGCTCCCAGTTACAATTTTATTGGGCACGCTACCACTTGCAGAGTGACACAGTTTGATAACAGTCAGATAAAGTGTACTCACTACTGATGTGCTTTCTCTTCTCCTTTCACTCCTTTCTCTCCCTCCCCCTTCCTTCCTCTCCTCCGATAGTTAAACAAAGTTCACTGCGACCAGGAGGACTTGGGTTCAGGCATGAAGTTCCTTAATTAATCCTGAAGTTAGCCGATGCCCTTATAAACCTGTCTCTTGATTTCCAGCACTGGCCACTGTCTCACACCCAGGGGCCAGCAGCTGCCCTGGCACGTTATGGGACAGGTCTTTTTTGATCTCCGCTGATGTAGCAGGCTTGGGTGCTGGGTCCAGGCGAATAATATATGAACTGTAATAGTCTCTCCTCCACTGCCCCCTACCTGCTTCTCACGCAGGAGGTTGGGCTGGACAGGTCCCAAATGGCTGAGGCTGCTTGCTCTGCCCTTGAACTCGGGCTCAGACTGCCACCCAGAGCCACAAGTGGCTGGCAGCAAGTCAGCCAGACAGCACCACACGATCAGGCGGCTTATTCCAATAAAGTTTGCGCTTTAATTTGTGCCTGGGCAGCTTCTGCCACTCGTCAACCCAGGCACAGCCACGATATTTGCGGGGATAAGAAGCCGCTGAAGTCCAGTCAGTGTATGGAAGCAGCCGCTTCCACGTGCGGCACAGTGCGTCCCCAGCAACGGCAACGGCGTCCCCGGCTAATGACGTCGGGACTCTCCCCCGTCGCGTCAAAGCGTCAATCCTCAGATCCAAACTCCGCTCACACGCCGCTCAGCAGGAGTGGAACCGGACGGCAAGGGAGCTCACAGACCCCCCGGTCAGCACCACCGAAGCACCTGTCTCTAACAGCGGGGATCACGACTGGGAAGGTGAGCCCGAGGGGAGAAGGGAGCACATATTCAGGCAGCCGGCGTGAGGAGGGACAGGACGCACTCACTCACGCACGCCGTGGCCACGCCCCCCGTCGGTTCCGGCTTTCACTCCCAAAAGATCCTCGTCACGGCCAAAACATCTCATGCGTCGGTTTCCGGCTTTCACACCTTAATCTAATGTGAAAGGGTACAGTGGTGTGAAAGTGGTATATGGGGCCTATAAATGATCACATTTTTTTTACCAAAGTAGGTGGAAATAACAATTTTCACCTACTTTTGTAAAAAATAAGTAACTCACACGCCGCGACCGGAACATTCCTTGCGTCGGTTCCGGCTTTCACTCCCAAAAGCACCTTGTCGCGTGCCAGAACATCTCATGAGTCGGTTCCGGCTTTCACTCCCAAAAGCATACCGTCGCGGCCAGAACATCTCATGCGTCGGTTCCAGCTCTCACTTCCAAAAGCACCTCGTCACGGCCAGAACATCTCATCCGTCGGTTCCGGCTTCAACCCCCAAGCACCTTGCTAAGTCAGGAACATTTCATCACAGGTTCCAGATTTTACCCTCCAGGCACATAGCTGCGTACAAGTTATTCCCAGATTCCGGTTTTCACACCCCAATCGAATGTGAAAGGGTACAGCGGTGTGAAAGTGGTATATGGATACTAAAAATTATCACTTTTCTTTTACCAAAGCAGGTGAAAATAACAATTTTCACCTACTTTTGTAGAAAATAAGTACCTTGCAGCAGTCGGTACATCTCATGCGCCGGTTCTGGCTTTCACTGCCCAACCATCACGCCGGAACATTTCTTGTGCCGGTTCCAGGTTTCACCCACAAAAGCACCTTGCCAAGGCGGTGACATTTCATTCACAGGTTCCAGCTTTCACCCTCCAGGCACATAGCTGCATATGGACAAGTTATTCGCCGGATCCAGTTTCCACATCCCAATCAAGTGTGATAGGGTACATTGGTGTGAAAGTGATATATGGGGCCTATATATTATCACTTCATTTCTACCAATGTAGGTGAAAATGATAATTTTCACTTACTTTTATAGAAAATAAGTACCTCACAGTGGCTGGAACATCTCATACTGTTTTTGGCTTTCATCCCCCAACCATTACGCCGTGGCCAGAACATTTTCTGCGTCGGTTCCGGCTTTCACTCCCAGAAGCATCCCGTCGCGTCCAGAACATCTCATGCGTCGGTTCCAGCTTTCAGATCCAAAAACACCTCGCCGCGGCCAGAAAATCTCATCCGTCGGTTCCGAGTTTACCCCCAAGCACCTTGCCAAGGCGGTGACATTTCATTCACAGGTTCCAGCTTTCACCCTCCAGGCACATAGCTGCATACTGTATGGACAAGTTATTCGCCGGATCCAGTTTCCACATCCCAATCAAGTGTGATAGGGTACAATGGTGTGAAAGTGATATATGGGGCCTATATATTATCACTTCATTTCTGCCAATGTAGGTGAAAATGATAATTTTCACTTACTTTTGTAGAAAATAAGAACATCACAGCTGCCGGAACATCTCATGCTCCGTTTTTGTCTTTCACCCCTCAACCATTACGCCGTGGCCGGAACATTTTCTGCATCGGTTCCGGCTTTCAATCCCAAAAGCATCCCGTCGAGTCCAGAACATCTCATGCGTCGGTTCTGGCTTTCACTCCTAAAAGCACCTTGTCGTGGCCAGAACATCTCATCCGTCGGTTCTGGCTTAACCCCCCAAGCACCTTGCCAAGTCGGGAACATTTCATTCACAGGTTCCAGCTTTTACCCTCCAGGCACATAGCCGTGTACGGAACAAATTATTCCCAGGTTCCGATTTTCACACCCCAATCGAATGTGAAAGGATACAGCGGTGTGAAAGTAATATATGGGGCCTATAAATGATCACATTTTTTTTACCAAAGAAGGTGGAAATAACAATTTTCACCTACTTTTGTAGAAAATAAGTACCTCACAGCAGCCGGTACATCTCATGCGCCGGTTTCGGCTTTCACCGCCAAACCACCACGCCGCTACTGGAACATTCCTTTCACCGGTTCCAGGTTTCACCCACAAAAGCACCTTGCCAAGGCAGTACCATTTCATTCACAGGTTCCAGCTTTCACCCTCCAGGCACATACAGTAGCTGCATATGGACAAGTTATTTGCCGGATTCAGTTTTCACATCCCAATCAAGTGTGATAGGGTACAGTGGTGTGAAAGTGGTTTATGGGGACTATATATTATCACTTCATTTCTATCAAAGTAGGTGAAATTTATCATTTTCACTTACTTTTGTAGAAAATAAGTACCACACAGTGGCCGAAACATCTCATGCTCCGTTTTTGGCTTTCACCCCCCAACCATCATGCCGCAGCCGGAACATTTTCTGCGTCGGTTCCAGCTTTCATTCCCAAAAGCATCCCGTCGCAGGCCAGAACATCTTATGCGTCGGTTCCGGCTTTCACTCCCAAAAGCATCCCGTCGCGTCCAGAACATCTCATGCGTCGGTTCTGGCTTTCACTCCCAAAAGCATCCCGTCGCGGCCAGAACATCTCATGCGTTGGTTCCAGCTTTCACTTCCAAAAGCACCTCGTCACGGCCAGAACATCTCATCCGTCGGTTCCGGCTTCAACCCCCAAGCACCTTGCTAAGTCAGGAACATTTCATCACAGGTTCCAGATTTTACCCTCCAGGCACATAGCTGCGTAAAAGTTATTCCCAGATTCCGGTTTTCACACCCCAATCGAATGTGAAAGGGTACAGCGGTGTGAAAGTGGTATATGGGGTCTAAAAATTATCACTTTTTTTTACCAAAGGAGGTGAAAATAACAATTTTCACCTACTTTTGTAGAAAATAAGTACCTTGCAGCAGTCGGTACATCTCATGCGCCGGTTCCGGCTTTCACTGCCCAACCATCACGCCTGAACATTTCTTGTGCCGGTTCCAGGTTTCACCCACAAAAGCACCTTGCCAAGGCGGTGACATTTCATTTACAGGTTCCAGCTTTCACCCTCCAGGCACATAGCTGCATATGGACAAGTTATTTGCCAGATCCAGTTTTCACATCCCAATCAAGTGTGATAGGGTACAGTGGTGTGAAAGTGGTTTATGGGGACTATATATTATCACTTCATTTCTACCAAAGTAGGTGAAATTGATCATTTTCACTTACTTTTGTAGAAAATAAGTACGTCAAAGCGGCCAAAACATCTCATGCTCCGTTTTTGGCTTTCACCCCCCAACCATCACGCCGCAGCCGGAACATTTTCTGCGTCATTTCCAGCTTTCATTCCCAAAAGCATCTCGTCGCAGGCCAGAACATCTCATCCGCCGGTTCCGGCTTTACCCCCCAAGCACCTTGCCAAGGTGGGAACATTTCATTCACAGGTTCCAGCTTTTACCCTCCAGGCACATAGCCGCGTACATAACAAGCTATTCGCCGGTTCCGGTTTTCACACCCCAATCAAATGTGAAAGGGTACAGCGGTGTGAAAGTGTGGTATATGGGGCCTATAAATTATCACTTTTTTTTTTTTTACCAAAGTAGGTGAAAATTATTATTTTCACCTACTTTAGTAGAAAAAAGTATTACTGACATTCAATAAAAAAGCAATGCAGACAATATCACTGCTATCTCCCGCACTGATATCAGCCCTGATTTGGCTCGCTCTCTGCATAAAATAATATAAGGACCTCAATTCATCAAACTTTAAACATAATTTAAGGAAGACCATACATATTTGATAAATATACATGTATGCCAGGAAGATATTATCGCGCCTGCTTACCTGTTGTGGGTAGCTGCTCCTGCAATTTGACATTTGGAATATGCTGTAGTAAAAATGATGTCACAGTAGTCCAGAGACGTAGCTGGGTAAGTAGTTGACATCACAATTCATTCGTGGAGAAGGTCTACCTGAAAAAAAGAAGAAGGAGGCGCGATAATATGTTCATGACATACATGCATATTTATTAATAATGTGTCTTACATCGTAACACACATAAATGCAGTACTATACAGACAACACAAGTCATCCTTATCAGTTCCTGCCCCAGTGATTGCAAATACATGCTACAGCACATATTAGACCCTTAACTGTGGACCCGTTACTCAGTTTTACAAACTGAGCAGGTCCCCGGGTATGTGCTCTGCAGCAGCCAGTCTTGAGGAGCTGTCAGGGACTATCACCCCCCAAAGCACCTCACAGTGCCTGGAACATCTCATGCGCCAGTTTAGGCTTTCACCCGCCTTCAAGCCCATCGCAAAAGCATGACAATCTCATGCTCCGGATCTGGCACCTCTCCAAAGCACCTCAACGCGTCCGGAACATTTCATGCGCCGCTTCCGGCTTTCACCCCCAAACACCACGCCGCGGCCAGAACATTTATTGCGCCGGTTCCAACTTTCACCCCCAAAAGTACCTCGTCGCAGCCAGAATATCTCATACGTCGGTTCAGGCTTCAACCCCTCCCAAGCACCTTGCCAAGGTGGGAACATTTCATTCACAGGTTCCAGCTTTTACGCTCCAGGCACATAGCTGCATATGGACAAGTTATTCGCCAGATCCAGTTTTCACACCCCAATCAAGTGTTATAACATTTCCTGCACCGGTTCCGGCTTTCACTCCCAAAAGCACCTCGTCGCAGGCCAGAACATCTCATGCGTCGGTTCCGGCTTTCACTCCCAAAAGATCCTCGTCACGGCCAAAACATCTCATGCGTCGGTTTCCGGCTGTCACACCCCAATCTAATGTGAAAGGGTACAGCGGTGTGAAAGTGGTATATGGGGCCTATAAATGATCACATTTTTTTTTACCAAAGTAGGTGGAAATAACAATTTTTACCTACTTTTGTAGAAAATAAGTAACTCACACGCCGCGACCGGAACATTCCTTGCGTCGGTTCCGGCATTCACTCCCAAAAGCACCTCGTCGCGTGCCAGAACATCTCATGCGTCGGTTCCGGCTTTTACTCCCAAAAGCATACCGTCACGGCCAGAACATCTCATGCGTCGGTTCCAGCTTTCACTTCCAAAAGCATCCCGTCACGGCCAGAACATCTCATCCGTCGGTTCCGGCTTCAACCCCCAAGCACCTTGCTAAGTCAGGAACATTTCATCACAGGTTCCAGATTTTACCCTCCAGGCACATAGCTGCGTACAAGTTATTCCCAGATTCCGGTTTTCACACCCCAATCGAATGTGAAAGGGTACAGCGGTGTGAAAGTGGTATTTGGGGTCTAAAAATTATCACTTTTCTTTTACCAAAGCAGGTGAAAATAACAATTTTCACCTACTTTTGTAGAAAATAAGTACCTTGCAGCAGTCGGTACATCTCATGCGCCGGTTCTGGCTTTCACTGCCCAACCATCACGCCGGAACATTTCTTGTGCCGGTTCCAGGTTTCACCCACAAAAGCACCTTGCCAAGGCAGTGACATTTCATTCACAGGTTCCAGCTTTCACCCTCCAGGCACATAGCTGCATATGGACAAGTTATTCGCCGGATCCAGTTTCCACATCCCAATCAAGTGTGATAGGGTACAATGGTGTGAAAGTGATATATGGGGCCTATATATTATCACTTCATTTCTACCAATGTAGGTGAAAATGATAATTTTCACTTACTTTTATAGAAAATAAGTACCTCACAGTGGCTGGAACATCTCATACTGTTTTTGGCTTTCATCCCCCAACCATTACGCCGTGGCCAGAACATTTTCTGCGTCGGTTCCGGCTTTCACTCCCAGAAGCATCCCGTCGCGTCCAGAACATCTCATGCGTCGGTTCCAGCTTTCAGTTCCAAAAACACCTCGCCGCGGCCAGAACATCTCATCCGTCGGTTCCGGCTTTACCCCCAAGCACCTTGCCAAGGCGGTGACATTTCATTCACAGGTTCCAGCTTTCACCCTCCAGGCACATAGCTGCATACTGTATGGACAAGTTATTCGCCGGATCCAGTTTCCACATCCCAATCAAGTGTGATAGGGTACAATGGTGTGAAAGTGATATATGGGGCCTATATATTATCACTTCATTTCTGCCAATGTAGGTGAAAATGATAATTTTCACTTACTTTTGTAGAAAATAAGAACGTCACAGCGGCCGGAACATCTCATGCTCCGTTTTTGGCTTTCACCCCTCAACCATTACGCCGTGGCCAGAACATTTTCTGCGTCGGTTCCGGCTTTCACTCCCAAAAGCATCCCGTCGCGTCCAGAACATCTCATGCGTCGGTTCTGGCTTTCACTCCTAAAAGCACCTCGTCTTGGCCAGAACATCTCATCCGTCGGTTCTGGCTTAACCCCCCAAGCACCTTGCCAAGTCGGGAACATTTCATTCACAGGTTCCAGCTTTTACCCTCCAGGCACATAGCCGTGTACGGAACAAATTATTCCCAGGTTCCGATTTTCACACCCCAATCGAATGTGAAAGGGTACAGCGGTGTGAAAGTAATATATGGGGCCTATAAATGATCAAATTTTTTTTACCAAAGAAGGTGGAAATAACAATTTTCACCTACTTTTGTAGAAAATAAGTACCTCACAGCAGCCGGTACATCTGATGCGCCGGTTTCGGCTTTCACCGCCAAACCACCACGCCGCTACTGGAACATTCCTTTCACCGGTTCCAGGTTTCACCCACAAAAGCACCTTGCCAAGGCAGTACCATTTCATTCACAGGTTCCAGCTTTCACCCTCCAGGCACATAGCTGCATATGGACAAGTTATTTGCCGGATCCAGTTTTCACATCCCAATCAAGTGTGATAGGGCACAGTGGTGTGAAAGTGGTTTATGGGGACTATATATTATCACTTCATTTCTACCAAAGTAGGTGAAATTTATCATTTTCACTTACTTTTGTAGAAAATAAGTACCACACAGCGGCCGAAACATCTCATGCTCCGTTTTTGGCTTTCACCCCCCAACCATCACGCCGCAGCCGGAACATTTTCTGCGTCGGTTCCAGCTTTCATTCCCAAAAGCATCTCGTCGCAGGCCAGAACATCTTATGCGTCGGTTCCGGCTTTCACTCCCAAAAGCACCTCGTCGCGTGCCAGAACATCTCATGCGTCGGTTCCGGCTTTCACTCCCAAAAGCATACCGTCGCGGCCAGAACATCTCATGCGTTGGTTCCAGCTTTCACTTCCAAAAGCACCTCGTCACGGCCAGAACATCTTATCCGTCGGTTTCGGCTTCAACCCCCAAGCACCTTGCTAAGTCAGGAACATTTCATCACAGGTTCCAGATTTTACCCTCCAGGCACATAGCTGCGTACAAGTTATTCCCAGATTCCGGTTTTCACACCCCAATCGAATGCGAAAGGGTACAGCGGTGTGAAAGTGGTATATGGGGTCGAAAAATTATCACTTTTTTTTACCAAAGGAGGTGAAAATAACAATTTTCACCTACTTTTGTAGAAAATAAGTACCTTGCAGCAGTCGGTACATCTCATGCGCCGGTTCCGGTTTTCACTGCCCAACCATCACGCCGGAACATTTCTTGTGCCGGTTCCAGGTTTCACCCACAAAAGCACCTTGCCAACGCGGTGACATTTCATTCACAGGTTCCAGCTTTCACCCTCCAGGCACATAGCTGCATATGGACAAGTTATTTGCCAGATCCAGTTTTCACATCCCAATCAAGTGTGATAGGGTACAGTGGTGTGAAAGTGGTTTATGGGGACTATATATTATCACTTCATTTCTACCAAAGTAGGTGAAATTGATAATTTTCACTTACTTTTGTAGAAAATAAGTACCTCACAGCGGCCGAAACATCTCATGCTCCATTTTTGGCTTTCACCCCCCAACCATCACGCCGCAGCCGGAACATTTTCTGCGTCGGTTCCAGCTTTCATTCCCAAAAGCATCTCGTCGCAGGCCAGAACATCTCATGCGTCGGTTCTGGCTTTCACTCCCAAAAGCACCTCGTCGTGGCCAGAACATCTCATACGTCGGTTCCGGCTTTACCCCCCAAGCACCTTGCCAAGGTGGGAACATTTCATTCACAGGTTCCAGCTTTTACCCTCCAGGCACATAGCCGCGTACATAACAAGCTATTCGCCGGTTCCGGTTTTCACACCCCAATCAAATATGAAAGGGTACAGCGGTGTGAAAGTGGTATATGGGGCCTATAAATTATCACATTTTTTTTTTTACCAAAGTAGGTGAAAATTATTATTTTCACCTACTTTAGTAGAAAAAAGTATTACTGACATTCAATAAAAAACCAATGCAGACAATATCACTGCTATCTCCCGCACTGATATCAGCCCTGATTTGGCTCGCTGTCTGCATAAAATAATATAAGGACCTCAATTCATCAAACTTTAAACATAATTTAAGGAAGACCATACATATTTGATAAATATACATGTATGCCAGGAAGATATTATCGCGCCTGCTTACCTGTTGTGGGTAGCTGCTCCTACAATTTGACGTTTGGAATATGCTGTAGTAAAAATGATGTCACAGTAGTCCAGAGACGTAGCTGGGTAAGTAGTTGACATCACAATTCATTCGTGGAGAAGGTCTACCTGAAAAAAAGAAGAAGGAGGCGCGATAATATGTTCATGACATACATGCATATTTATTAATAATGTGTCTTACATCGTAACACACATAAATGCAGTACTATACAGACAACACAAGTCATCCTTATCAGTTCCTGCCCCAGTGATTGCAAATACATGCTACAGCACATATTAGACCCTTAACTGTGGACCCGTTACTCAGTTTTACAAACTGAGCAGGTCCCCGGGTATGTGCTCTGCAGCAGCCAGTCTTGAGGAGCTGTCAGGGACTATCACCCCCCAAAGCACCTCACAGTGCCTGGAACATCTCATGCGCCAGTTTAGGCTTTCACCCGCCTTCAAGCCCATCGCAAAAGCATGACAATCTCATGCTCCGGATCTGGCACCTCTCCAAAGCACCTCAACGCGTCCGGAACATTTCATGCGCCGCTTCCGGCTTTCACCCCCAAACACCACGCCGCGGCCAGAACATTTATTGCGCCGGTTCCAACTTTCACCCCCAAAAGTACCTCGTCGCAGCCAGAATATCTCATACGTCGGTTCAGGCTTCAACCCCTCCCAAGCACCTTGCCAAGGTGGGAACATTTCATTCACAGGTTCCAGCTTTTACGCTCCAGGCACATAGCTGCATATGGACAAGTTATTCGCCAGATCCAGTTTTCACACCCCAATCAAGTGTTATAACATTTCCTGCACCGGTTCCGGCTTTCACTCCCAAAAGCACCTCGTCGCAGGCCAGAACATCTCATGCGTCGGTTCCGGCTTTCACTCCCAAAAGATCCTCGTCACGGCCAAAACATCTCATGCGTCGGTTTCCGGCTGTCACACCCCAATCTAATGTGAAAGGGTACAGCGGTGTGAAAGTGGTATATGGGGCCTATAAATGATCACATTTTTTTTTACTAAAGTAGGTGGAAATAACAATTTTTACCTACTTTTGTAGAAAATAAGTAACTCACACGCCGCGACCGGAACATTCCTTGCGTCGGTTCCGGCATTCACTCCCAAAAGCACCTCGTCGCGTGCCAGAACATCTCATGCGTCGGTTCCGGCTTTTACTCCCAAAAGCATACCGTCGCGGCCAGAACATCTCATGCGTCGGTTCCAGCTTTCACTTCCAAAAGCATCCCGTCACGGCCAGAACATCTCATCCGTCGGTTCCGGCTTCAACCCCCAAGCACCTTGCTAAGTCAGGAACATTTCATCACAGGTTCCAGATTTTACCCTCCAGGCACATAGCTGCGTACAAGTTATTCCCAGATTCCGGTTTTCACACCCCAATCGAATGTGAAAGGGTACAGCGGTGTGAAAGTGGTATTTGGGGTCTAAAAATTATCACTTTTCTTTTACCAAAGCAGGTGAAAATAACAATTTTCACCTACTTTTGTAGAAAATAAGTACCTTGCAGCAGTCGGTACATCTCATGCGCCGGTTCTGGCTTTCACTGCCCAACCATCACGCCGGAACATTTCTTGTGCCGGTTCCAGGTTTCACCCACAAAAGCACCTTGCCAAGGCAGTGACATTTCATTCACAGGTTCCAGCTTTCACCCTCCAGGCACATAGCTGCATATGGACAAGTTATTCGCCGGATCCAGTTTCCACATCCCAATCAAGTGTGATAGGGTACAATGGTGTGAAAGTGATATATGGGGCCTATATATTATCACTTCATTTCTACCAATGTAGGTGAAAATGATAATTTTCACTTACTTTTATAGAAAATAAGTACCTCACAGTGGCTGGAACATCTCATACTGTTTTTGGCTTTCATCCCCCAACCATTACGCCGTGGCCAGAACATTTTCTGCGTCGGTTCCGGCTTTCACTCCCAGAAGCATCCCGTCGCGTCCAGAACATCTCATGCGTCGGTTCCAGCTTTCAGTTCCAAAAACACCTCGCCGCGGCCAGAACATCTCATCCGTCGGTTCCGGCTTTACCCCCAAGCACCTTGCCAAGGCGGTGACATTTCATTCACAGGTTCCAGCTTTCACCCTCCAGGCACATAGCTGCATACTGTATGGACAAGTTATTCGCCGGATCCAGTTTCCACATCCCAATCAAGTGTGATAGGGTACAATGGTGTGAAAGTGATATATGGGGCCTATATATTATCACTTCATTTCTGCCAATGTAGGTGAAAATGATAATTTTCACTTACTTTTGTAGAAAATAAGAACGTCACAGCGGCCGGAACATCTCATGCTCCGTTTTTGGCTTTCACCCCTCAACCATTACGCCGTGGCCGGAACATTTTCTGCGTCGGTTCCGGCTTTCACTCCCAAAAGCATCCCGTCGCGTCCAGAACATCTCATGCGTCGGTTCTGGCTTTCACTCCTAAAAGCACCTCGTCTTGGCCAGAACATCTCATCCGTCGGTTCTGGCTTAACCCCCCAAGCACCTTGCCAAGTCGGGAACATTTCATTCACAGGTTCCAGCTTTTACCCTCCAGGCACATAGCCGTGTACGGAACAAATTATTCCCAGGTTCCGATTTTCACACCCCAATCGAATGTGAAAGGGTACAGCGGTGTGAAAGTAATATATGGGGCCTATAAATGATCACATTTTTTTTACCAAAGAAGGTGGAAATAACAATTTTCACCTACTTTTGTAGAAAATAAGTACCTCACAGCAGCCGGTACATCTGATGCGCCGGTTTCGGCTTTCACCGCCAAACCACCACGCCGCTACTGGAACATTCCTTTCACCGGTTCCAGGTTTCACCCACAAAAGCACCTTGCCAAGGCAGTACCATTTCATTCACAGGTTCCAGCTTTCACCCTCCAGGCACATAGCTGCATATGGACAAGTTATTTGCCGGATCCAGTTTTCACATCCCAATCAAGTGTGATAGGGCACAGTGGTGTGAAAGTGGTTTATGGGGACTATATATTATCACTTCATTTCTACCAAAGTAGGTGAAATTTATCATTTTCACTTACTTTTGTAGAAAATAAGTACCACACAGCGGCCGAAACATCTCATGCTCCGTTTTTGGCTTTCACCCCCCAACCATCACGCCGCAGCCGGAACATTTTCTGCGTCGGTTCCAGCTTTCATTCCCAAAAGCATCTCGTCGCAGGCCAGAACATCTTATGCGTCGGTTCCGGCTTTCACTCCCAAAAGCACCTCGTCGCGTGCCAGAACATCTCATGCGTCGGTTCCGGCTTTCACTCCCAAAAGCATACCGTCGCGGCCAGAACATCTCATGCGTTGGTTCCAGCTTTCACTTCCAAAAGCACCTCGTCACGGCCAGAACATCTTATCCGTCGGTTTCGGCTTCAACCCCCAAGCACCTTGCTAAGTCAGAAACATTTCATCACAGGTTCCAGATTTTACCCTCCAGGCACATAGCTGCGTACAAGTTATTCCCAGATTCCGGTTTTCACACCCCAATCGAATGCGAAAGGGTACAGCGGTGTGAAAGTGGTATATGGGGTCGAAAAATTATCACTTTTTTTTACCAAAGGAGGTGAAAATAACAATTTTCACCTACTTTTGTAGAAAATAAGTACCTTGCAGCAGTCGGTACATCTCATGCGCCGGTTCCGGTTTTCACTGCCCAACCATCACGCCGGAACATTTCTTGTGCCGGTTCCAGGTTTCACCCACAAAAGCACCTTGCCAACGCGGTGACATTTCATTCACAGGTTCCAGCTTTCACCCTCCAGGCACATAGCTGCATATGGACAAGTTATTTGCCAGATCCAGTTTTCACATCCCAATCAAGTGTGATAGGGTACAGTGGTGTGAAAGTGGTTTATGGGGACTATATATTATCACTTCATTTCTACCAAAGTAGGTGAAATTGATAATTTTCACTTACTTTTGTAGAAAATAAGTACCTCACAGCGGCCGAAACATCTCATGCTCCATTTTTGGCTTTCACCCCCCAACCATCACGCCGCAGCCGGAACATTTTCTGCGTCGGTTCCAGCTTTCATTCCCAAAAGCATCTCGTCGCAGGCCAGAACATCTCATGCGTCGGTTCTGGCTTTCACTCCCAAAAGCACCTCGTCGTGGCCAGAACATCTCATACGTCGGTTCCGGCTTTACCCCCCAAGCACCTTGCCAAGGTGGGAACATTTCATTCACAGGTTCCAGCTTTTACCCTCCAGGCACATAGCCGCGTACATAACAAGCTATTCGCCGGTTCCGGTTTTCACACCCCAATCAAATATGAAAGGGTACAGCGGTGTGAAAGTGGTATATGGGGCCTATAAATTATCACTTTTTTTTTTTTACCAAAGTAGGTGAAAATTATTATTTTCACCTACTTTAGTAGAAAAAAGTATTACTGACATTCAATAAAAAACCAATGCAGACAATATCACTGCTATCTCCCGCACTGATATCAGCCCTGATTTGGCTCGCTGTCTGCATAAAATAATATAAGGACCTCAATTCATCAAACTTTAAACATAATTTAAGGAAGACCATACATATTTGATAAATATACATGTATGCCAGGAAGATATTATCGCGCCTGCTTACCTGTTGTGGGTAGCTGCTCCTACAATTTGACGTTTGGAATATGCTGTAGTAAAAATGATGTCACAGTAGTCCAGAGACGTAGCTGGGTAAGTAGTTGACATCACAATTCATTCGTGGAGAAGGTCTACCTGAAAAAAAGAAGAAGGAGGCGCGATAATATGTTCATGACATACATGCATATTTATTAATAATGTGTCTTACATCGTAACACACATAAATGCAGTACTATACAGACAACACAAGTCATCCTTATCAGTTCCTGCCCCAGTGATTGCAAATACATGCTACAGCACATATTAGACCCTTAACTGTGGACCCGTTACTCAGTTTTACAAACTGAGCAGGTCCCCGGGTATGTGCACTGCAGCAGCCAGTCTTGAGGAGCTGTCAGGGACTATAACCCCCCAAAGCACCTCACAGTGCCTGGAACATCTCATGCGCCAGTTTAGGCTTTCACCCGCCTTCAAGCCCATCGCAAAAGCATGACAATCTCATGCGCCGGATCTGGCACCTCTCCAAAGCACCTCAACGCGTCCGGAACATTTCATGCGCCGCTTCCGGCTTTCACCCACAAACACCACGCCGCGGCCAGAACATTTATTGCGCCGGTTCCAACTTTCACCCCCAAAAGCACCTCGTCGCAGCCAGAATATCTCATACGTCGGTTCAGGCTTCAACCCCTCCCAAGCACCTTGCCAAGGTGGGAACATTTCATTCACAGGTTCCAGCTTTTACCCTCCAGGCACATAGCTGCATATGGACAAGTTATTCGCCAGATCCAGTTTTCACACCCCAATCAAGTGTTATAACATTTCCTGCACCGGTTCCGGCTTTCACTCCCAAAAGCACCTCGTCGCGGGCCAGAACATCTCATGCGTCGGTTCCGGTTTTCACTCCCAAAAGATCCTCGTCACGGCCAAAACATCTCATGCGTCGGTTTCCAGCTTTCACACCCCAATCTAATGTGAAAGGGTACAGCGGTGTGAAAGTGGTATATGGGGCCTATAAATGATCACATTTTTTTTACCAAAGTAGGTGGAAATAAAAATTTTCACCTACTTTTGTAGAAAATAAGTAACTCACACGCCGCGACCGGAACATTCCTTGCGTCTGTTCCGGCTTTCACTCCCAAAAGCACCTCGTCGCGTGCCAGAACATCTCATGCGTCGGTTCCGGCTTTCACTCCCAAAAGCATACCGTCGCGGCCAGAACATCTCATGTGTCGGTTCCAGCTTTCACTTCCAAAAGCACCTCGTCACGGCCAGAACATCTCATCCGTCGGTTCCGGCTTCAACCCCCAAGCACCTTGCTAAGTCAGGAACATTTCCTCACAGGTTCCAGATTTTACCCTCCAGGCACATAGCTGCGTACAAGTTATTCCCAGATTCCGGTTTTCACACCCCAATCGAATGTGAAAGGGTACAGCGGTGTGAAAGTGGTATTTGGGGTCTAAAAATTATCACTTTTTTTTTACCAAAGTAGGTGAAAATAACAATTTTCACCTACTTTTGTAGAAAATAAGTACCTTGCAGCAGTCGGTACATCTCATGCGCCGGTTCCGGCTTTCACTGCCCAACCATCACGCCGGAACATTTCTTGTGCCGGTTTCAGGTTTCACCCACAAAAGCACCTTGCCAAGGCGGTGACATTTCATTCACAGGTTCCAGCTTTCACCCTCCAGGCACATAGCTGCATATGGACAAATTATTTGCCGGATCCAGTTTTCACATCCCAATCAAGTGTGATAGGGTACAGTGGTGTGAAAGTGGTTTATGGGGACTATATATTATCACTTCATTTCTACCAAAGTAGGTGAAATTGATCATTTTCACTTACTTTTGTAGAAAATAAGTACGTCACAGCGGCCGAAACATCTCATGCTCCGTTTTTGGCTTTCACCCCCCAACCATCACGCCTCAGCCGGAACATTTTCTGCGTCGGTTCCAGCTTTCATTCCCAAAAGCATCTCGTCGCAGGCCAGAACATCTCATGCGTCGGTTCTGGCTTTCACTCCCAAAAGCACCTCGTCGTGGCCAGAACATCTCATCCGTCGGTTCCGGCTTTACCCCCCAAGCACCTTGCCAAGGTGGGAACATTTCATTCACAGGTTCCAGCTTTTACCCTCCAGGCACATAGCCGCGTACATAACAAGCTATTCGCCGGTTCCGGTTTTCACACCCCAATCAAATGTGAAAGGGTACAGCGGTGTGAAAGTGGTATATGGGGCCTATAAATTATCACTTTTTTTTTTTTACCAAAGTAGGTGAAACTTATTATTTTCACCTACTTTAGTAGAAAAAAGTATTACTGACATTCAATAAAAAAGCAATGCAGACAATATCACTGCTATCTCCCGCACTGATATCAGCACTGATTTGGCTCGCTGTCTGCATAAAATAATATAAGGACCTCAATTCATCAAACTTTAAACATAATTTAAGGAAGACCATACATATTTGATAAATATACATGTATGCCAGGAAGATATTATCGCGCCTGCTTACCTGTTGTGGGTAGCTGCTCCTGCAATTTGACGTTTGGAATATGCTGTAGTAAAAATGATGTCACAGTAGTCCAGAGACGTAGCTGGGTAAGTAGTTGACATCACAATTCATTCGTGGAGAAGGTCTACCTGAAAAAAAGAAGAAGGAGGCGCGATAATATGTTCATGACATACATGCATATTTATTAATAATGTCTTACATCGTAACACACATAAATGCAGTACTATACAGACAACACAAGTCATCCTTATCAGTTCCTGCCCCAGTGATTGCAAATACATGCTACAGCACATATTAGACCCTTAACTGTGGACCCGTTACTCAGTTTTACAAACTGAGCAGGTCCCCGGGTATGTGCTCTGCAGCAGCCAGTCTTGAGGAGCTGTCAGGGACTATTACCCCCCAAAGCACCTCACAGTGCCTGGAACATCTCATGCGCCAGTTTAGGCTTTCACCCGCCTTCAAGCCCATCGCAAAAGCATGACAATCTCATGCTCCGGATCTGGCACCTCTCCAAAGCACCTCAACGCGTCCGGAACATTTCATGCGCCGCTTCCGGCTTTCACCCTCAAACACCACGCCGCGGCCAGAACATTTATTGCGCCGGTTCCAACTTACACCCCCAAAAGCACCTCGTCGCAGCCAGAATATCTCATACGTCGGTTCAGGCTTCAACCCCTCCCAAGCACCTTGCCAAGGTGGGAACATTTCATTCACAGGTTCCAGCTTTTACCCTCCAGGCACATAGCTGCATATGGACAAGTTATTCGCCAGATCCAGTTTTCACACCCCAATCAAGTGTTATAACATTTCCTGCACCGGTTCCGGCTTTCACTCCCAAAAGCACCTCGTCGCAGGCCAGAACATCTCATGCGTCGGTTTCCGGCTTTCACACCTTAATCTAATGTGAAAGGGTACAGCGGTGTGAAAGTGGTATATGAGGCCTATAAATGATCACATTTTTTTTACCAAAGTAGGTGGAAATAACAATTTTCACCTACTTTTGTAGAAAATAAGTAACTCACACGCCGCGACCGGAACATTCCTTGCGTCGGTTCCGGCTTTCACTCCCAAAAGCACCTCGTCGCGTGCCAGAACATCTCATGCGTCGGTTCCGGGTTTCACTCCCAAAAGCATACCGTCGCGGCCAGAACATCTCATGCGTCGGTTCCAGCTTTCACTTCCAAAAGCACCTCGTCACGGCCAGAACATCTCATCCGTCGGTTCCGGCTTCAACCCCCAAGCACCTTGCTAAGTCAGGAACATTTCATCACAGGTTCCAGATTTTACCCTCCAGGCACATAGCTGCGTACAAGTTATTCCCAGATTCCGGTTTTCACACCCCAATCGAATGTGAAAGGGTACAGCGGTGTGAAAGTGGTATATGGGGTCTAAAAATTATCACTTTTCTTTTACCAAAGCAGGTGAAAATAACAATTTTCACCTACTTTTGTAGAAAATAAGTACCTTGCAGCAGTCGGTACATCTCATGCGCCGGTTCTGGCTTTCACTGCCCAACCATCACGCCGGAACATTTCTTGTGCCGGTTCCAGGTTTCACCCACAAAAGCACCTTGCCAAGGCGGTGACATTTCATTCACAGGTTCCAGCTTTCACCCTCCAGGCACATAGCTGCATATGGACAAGTTATTCGCCGGATCCAGTTTCCACATCCCAATCAAGTGTGATAGGGTACAATGGTGTGAAAGTGATGTATGGGGCCTATATATTATCACTTCATTTCTACCAATGTAGGTGAAAATGATAATTTTCACTTACTTTTATAGAAAATAAGTACCTCACAGTGGCTGGAACATCTCATACTGTTTTTGGCTTTCATCCCCCAACCATTACGCCGTGGCCAGAACATTTTCTGCGTCGGTTCCAGCTTTCACTCCCAGAAGCATCCCGTCGCGTCCAGAACATCTCATGCGTCGGTTCCAGCTTTCAGTTCCAAAAACACCTCGCCGCGGCCAGAACATCTCATCCGTCGGTTCCGGCTTTACCCCCAAGCACCTTGCCAAGGCGGTGACATTTCATTCACAGGTTCCAGCTTTCACCCTCCAGGCACATAGCTGCATACTGTATGGACAAGTTATTCGCCGGATCCAGTTTCCACATCCCAATCAAGTGTGATAGGGTACAATGGTGTGAAAGTGATATATGGGGCCTATATATTATCACTTCATTTCTGCCAATGTAGGTGAAAATGATAATTTTCACTTACTTTTGTAGAAAATAAGAACGTCACAGCGGCCCGAACATCTCATGCTCCGTTTTTGGCTTTCACCCCTCAACCATTACGCCGTGGCCGGAACATTTTCTGCGTCGGTTCCGGCTTTCACTCCCAAAAGCATCCCGTCGCGTCCAGAACATCTCATGCGTCGGTTCTGGCTTTCACTCCTAAAAGCACCTCGTCGTGGCCAGAACATCTCATCCGAAGGTTCTGGCTTAACCCCCCAAGCACCTTGCCAAGTCGGGAACATTTCATTCACAGGTTCCAGCTTTTACCCTCCAGGCACATAGCCGTGTACGGAACAAATTATTCCCAGGTTCCGATTTTCACACCCCAATCGAATGTGAAAGGGTACAGCGGTGTGAAAGTAATATATGGGGCCTATAAATGATCACATTTTTTTTACCAATGAAGGTGGAAATAACAATTTTCACCTACTTTTATAGAAAATAAGTACCTCACAGTGGCTGGAACATCTCATACTGTTTTTGGCTTTCATCCCCCAACCATTACGCCGTGGCCAGAACATTTTCTGCGTCGGTTCCAGCTTTCACTCCCAGAAGCATCCCGTCGCGTCCAGAACATCTCATGCGTCGGTTCCAGCTTTCAGTTCCAAAAACACCTCGCCGCGGCCAGAACATCTCATCCGTCGGTTCCGGCTTTACCCCCAAGCACCTTGCCAAGGCGGTGACATTTCATTCACAGGTTCCAGCTTTCACCCTCCAGGCACATAGCTGCATACTGTATGGACAAGTTATTCGCCGGATCCAGTTTCCACATCCCAATCAAGTGTGATAGGGTACAATGGTGTGAAAGTGATATATGGGGCCTATATATTATCACTTCATTTCTGCCAATGTAGGTGAAAATGATAATTTTCACTTACTTTTGTAGAAAATAAGAACGTCACAGCGGCCGGAACATCTCATGCTCCGTTTTTGGCTTTCACCCCTCAACCATTACGCCGTGGCCGGAACATTTTCTGCGTCGGTTCCGGCTTTCACTCCCAAAAGCATCCCGTCGCGTCCAGAACATCTCATGCGTCGGTTCTGGCTTTCACTCCTAAAAGCACCTCGTCGTGGCCAGAACATCTCATCCGAAGGTTCTGGCTTAACCCCCCAAGCACCTTGCCAAGTCGGGAACATTTCATTCACAGGTTCCAGCTTTTACCCTCCAGGCACATAGCCGTGTACGGAACAAATTATTCCCAGGTTCCGATTTTCACACCCCAATCGAATGTGAAAGGGTACAGCGGTGTGAAAGTAATATATGGGGCCTATAAATGATCACATTTTTTTTACCAATGAAGGTGGAAATAACAATTTTCACCTACTTTTATAGAAAATAAGTACCTCACAGTGGCTGGAACATCTCATACTGTTTTTGGCTTTCATCCCCCAACCATTACGCCGTGGCCAGAACATTTTCTGCGGCGGTTCCGGCTTTCACTCCCAGAAGCATCCCGTCGCGTCCAGAACATCTCATGCGTCGGTTCCAGCTTTCAGTTCCAAAAACACCTCGCCGCGGCCATAACATCTCATCCGTCGGTTCCGGTTTTACCACCAAGCACCTTGCCAAGGCGGTGACATTTCATTCACAGGTTCCAGCTTTCACCCTCCAGGCACATAGCTGCATACTGTATGGACAAGTTATTCGCCGGATCCAGTTTCCACATCCCAATCAAGTGTGATAGGGTACAATGGTGTGAAAGTGATATATGGGGCCTATATATTATCACTTCATTTCTGCCAATGTAGGTGAAAATGATAATTTTCACTTACTTTTGTAGAAAATAAGAACGTCACAGCGGCCGGAACATCTCATGCTCCGTTTTTGGCTTTCACCCCTCAACCATTACGCCGTGGCCGGAACATTTTCTGCGTCGGTTCCGGCTTTCACTCCCAAAAGCATTCCGTCGCGTCCAGAACATCTCATGCGTCGATTCTGGCTTTCACTCCTAAAAGCACCTCGTCGTGGCCAGAACATCTCATCCGTCGGTTCTGGCTTAACCCCCCAAGCACCTTGCCAAGTCGGGAACATTTCATTCACAGGTTCCAGCTTTTACCCTCCAGGCACATAGCCGTGTACGGAACAAATTATTCCCAGGTTCCGATTTTCACACCCCAATCGAATGTGAAAGGGTACAGCGGTGTGAAAGTAATATATGGGGCCTATAAATGATCACATTTTTTTTACCAAAGAAGGTGGAAATAACAATTTTCACCTACTTTTGTAGAAAATAAGTACCTCACAGCAGCCGGTACATCTCATGCGCCGGTTTTGGCTTTCACCGCCAAACCACCACGCCGCTACTGGAACATTCCTTTCACCGGTTCCAGGTTTCACCCACAAAAGCACCTTGCCAAGGCAGTACCATTTCATTCACAGGTTCCAGCTTTCACCCTCCAGGCAAATAGCTGCATATGGACAAATTATTTGCCGGATCCAGTTTTCACATCCCAATCAAGTGTGATAGGGTACAGTGGTGTGAAAGTGGTTTATGGGGACTATATATTATCACTTCATTTCTACCAAAGTAGGTGAAATTTATCATTTTCAATTACTTTTGTAGAAAAT
Organism: Crinia signifera; assembly: GCF_055691185.1. Classification (NCBI taxonomy): domain Eukaryota; kingdom Metazoa; phylum Chordata; class Amphibia; order Anura; family Myobatrachidae; genus Crinia; species Crinia signifera. The sequence continues at coordinate 413,012 of NW_028142850.1, read as the reverse complement.
AAGTACCACACAGCGGCCGAAACATCTCATGCTCCGTTTTTGGCTTTCACCCCCCAACCATCACGCCGCAGCCGGAACATTTTCTGCGTCGGTTCCAGCTTTCATTCCCAAAAGCATCTCGTCGCAGGCCAGAACATCTTATGCGTCGGTTCCGGCTTTCACTCCCAAAAGCATCCCGTCGCGTCCAGAACATCTCATGCGTTGGTTCCACCTTTCACTTCCAAAAGCACCTCGTCACAGCCAGAACATCTCATCCGTCGGTTCCGGCTTCAACCCCCAAGCACCTTGCTAAGTCAGGAACATTTCATCACAGGTTCCAGATTTTACCCTCCAGGCAAATAGCTGCGTACAAGTTATTCCCAGATTCCGGTTTTCACACCCCAATCGAATGTGAAAGGGTACAGCGGTGTGAAAGTGGTATATGGGGTCTAAAAATTATCACTTTTCTTTTACCAAAGCAGGTGAAAAAAACAATTTTCACCTACTTTTGTAGAAAATAAGTACCTTGCAGCAGTCGGTACATCTCATGCGCCGGTTCTGGCTTTCACTGCCCAACCATCACGCCGGAACATTTCTTGTGCCGGTTCCAGGTTTCACCCACAAAAGCACCTTGCCAAGGCGGTGACATTTCATTCACAGGTTCCAGCTTTCACCCTCCAGGCACATAGCTGCATATGGACAAGTTATTCGCCGGATCCAGTTTCCACATCCCAATCAAGTGTGATAGGGTACAATGGTGTGAAAGTGATGTATGGGGCCTATATATTATCACTTCATTTCTACCAATGTAGGTGAAAATGATAATTTTCACTTACTTTTATAGAAAATAAGTACCTCACAGTGGCTGGAACATCTCATACTGTTTTTGGCTTTCATCCCCCAACCATTACGCCGTGGCCAGAACATTTTCTGCGTCGGTTCCGGCTTTCACTCCCAGAAGCATCCCGCCGCGTCCAGAACATCTCATGCGTCGGTTCCAGCTTTCAGTTCCAAAAACACCTCGCCGCGGCCAGAACATCTCATCCGTCGGTTCCGGCTTTACCCCCAAGCACCTTGCCAAGGCGGTGACATTTCATTCACAGGTTCCAGCTTTCACCCTCCAGGCACATAGCTGCATACTGTATCGACTGTAAGTTATTCGCCGGATCCAGTTTCCACATCCCAATCAAGTGTGATAGGGTACAATGGTGTGAAAGTGATATATGGGGCCTATATATTATCACTTCATTTCTGCCAATGTAGGTGAAAATGATAATTTTCACTTACTTTTGTAGAAAATAAGAACGTCACAGCGGCCGGAACATCTCATGCTCCGTTTTTGGCTTTCACCCCTCAACCATTACGCCGTGGCCGGAACATTTTCTGCGTCGGTTCCGGCTTTCACTCCCAAAAGCATCCCGTCGCGTCCAGAACATCTCATGCGTCGATTCTGGCTTTCACTCCTAAAAGCACCTCGTCGTGGCCAGAACATCTCATCCGTCGGTTCTGGCTTAACCCCCCAAGCACCTTGCCAAGTCGGGAACATTTCATTCACAGGTTCCAGCTTTTACCCTCCAGGCACATAGCCGTGTACGGAACAAATTATTCCCAGGTTCCGATTTTCACACCCCAATCGAATGTGAAAGGGTACAGCGGTGTGAAAGTAATATATGGGGCCTATAAATGATCACATTTTTTTTACCAAGAAGAAAATAACAATTTTCACCTACTTTTGTAGAAAATAAGTACATCACAGCAGCCGGTACATCTCATGCGCCGGTTTTGGCTTTCACCGCCAAACCACCACGCCGCTACTGGAACATTCCTTTCACCGGTTCCAGGTTTCACCCACAAAAGCACCTTGCCAAGGCAGTACCATTTCATTCACAGGTTCCAGCTTTCACCCTCCAGGCAAATAGCTGCATATGGACAAATTATTTGCCGGATCCAGTTTTCACATCCCAATCAAGTGTGATAGGGTACAGTGGTGTGAAAGTGGTTTATGGGGACTATATATTATCACTTCATTTCTACCAAAGTAGGTGAAATTTATCATTTTCAATTACTTTTGTAGAAAATAAGTACCACACAGCGGCCGAAACATCTCATGCTCCGTTTTTGGCTTTCACCCCCCAACCATCACGCCGCAGCCGGAACATTTTCTGCGTCGGTTCCAGCTTTCATTCCCAAAAGCATCTCGTCGCAGGCCAGAACATCTTATGCGTCGGTTCCGGCTTTCACTCCCAAAAGCATCCCGTCGCGTCCAGAACATCTCATGCGTTGGTTCCACCTTTCACTTCCAAAAGCACCTCGTCACAGCCAGAACATCTCATCCGTCGGTTCCGGCTTCAACCCCCAAGCACCTTGCTAAGTCAGGAACATTTCATCACAGGTTCCAGATTTTACCCTCCAGGCAAATAGCTGCGTACAAGTTATTCCCAGATTCCGGTTTTCACACCCCAATCGAATGTGAAAGGGTACAGCGGTGTGAAAGTGGTATATGGGGTCTAAAAATTATCACTTTTCTTTTACCAAAGCAGGTGAAAATAACAATTTTCACCTACTTTTGTAGAAAATAAGTACCTTGCAGCAGTCGGTACATCTCATGCGCCGGTTCTGGCTTTCACTGCCCAACCATCACGCCGGAACATTTCTTGTGCCGGTTCCAGGTTTCACCCACAAAAGCACCTTGCCAAGGCGGTGACATTTCATTCACAGGTTCCAGCTTTCACCCTCCAGGCACATAGCTGCATATGGACAAGTTATTCGCCGGATCCAGTTTCCACATCCCAATCAAGTGTGATAGGGTACAATGGTGTGAAAGTGATGTATGGGGCCTATATATTATCACTTCATTTCTACCAATGTAGGTGAAAATGATAATTTTCACTTACTTTTATAGAAAATAAGTACCTCACAGTGGCTGGAACATCTCATACTGTTTTTGGCTTTCATCCCCCAACCATTACGCCGTGGCCAGAACATTTTCTGCGTCGGTTCCGGCTTTCACTCCCAGAAGCATCCCGTCGCGTCCAGAACATCTCATGCGTCGGTTCCAGCTTTCAGTTCCAAAAACACCTCGCCGCGGCCAGAACATCTCATCCGTCGGTTCCGGCTTTACCCCCAAGCACCTTGCCAAGGCGGTGACATTTCATTCACAGGTTCCAGCTTTCACCCTCCAGGCACATAGCTGCATACTGTATCGACTGTAAGTTATTCGCCGGATCCAGTTTCCACATCCCAATCAAGTGTGATAGGGTACAATGGTGTGAAAGTGATATATGGGGCCTATATATTATCACTTCATTTCTGCCAATGTAGGTGAAAATGATAATTTTCACTTACTTTTGTAGAAAATAAGAACGTCACAGCGGCCGGAACATCTCATGCTCCGTTTTTGGCTTTCACTCCTCAACCATTACGCCGTGGCCGGAACATTTTCTGCGTCGGTTCCGGCTTTCACTCCCAAAAGCATCCCGTCGCGTCCAGAACATCTCATGCGTCGGTTCTGGCTTTCACTCCTAAAAGCACCTCGTCGTGGCCAGAACATCTCATCCGTCGGTTCTGGCTTAACCCCCCAAGCACCTTGCCAAGTCGGGAACATTTCATTCACAGGTTCCAGCTTTTACCCTCCAGGCACATAGCCGTGTACGGAACAAATTATTTCCAGGGTCCGATTTTCACACCCCAATCGAATGTGAAAGGGTACAGCGGTGTGAAAGTAATATATGGGGCCTATAAATGATCACATTTTTTTTACCAAAGAAGGTGGAAATAACAATTTTCACCTACTTTTGTAGAAAATAAGTACCTCACAGCAGCCGGTACATCTCATGCGCCGGTTTCGGCTTTCACCGCCAAACCACCACGCCGCTACTGGAACATTCCTTTCACCGGTTCCAGGTTTCACCCACAAAAGCACCTTGCCAAGGCAGTACCATTTCATTCACAGGTTCCAGCTTTCACCCTCCAGGCACATAGCTGCATATGGACAAGTTATTTGCCGAATCCAGTTTTCACATCCCAATCAAGTGTGATAGGGTACAGTGGTGTGAAAGTGGTTTATGGGGACTATATATTATCACTTCATTTCTACCAAAGTAGGTGAAATTTATCATTTTCACTAACTTTTGTAGAAAATAAGTACCACACAGCGGCCGAAACATCTCATGCTCCGTTTTTGGCTTTCACCCCCTAACCATCACGCCGCAGCCGGAACATTTTCTGCGTCGGTCCAGCTTTCATTCCCAAAAGCATCTCATTGCAGGCCAGAACATCTTATGCGTCGGTTCCGGCTTTCACTCCCAAAAGCATCCCGTCGTGTCCAGAACATCTCATGCGTCGGTTCTGGCTTTCACTCCCAAAAGCATCCCGTCGCGGCCAGAACATCTCATACGTTGGTTCCAGCTTTCACTTCCAAAAGCACCTCGTCACGGCCAGAACATCTCATCCGTCGGTTCCGGCTTCAACCCCCAAGCACCTTGCTAAGTCAGGAACATTTCATCACAGGTTCCAGATTTTACCCTCCAGGCACATAGCTGCGTACAAGTTATTCCCAGATTCCGGTTTTCACACCCCAATCGAATGTGAAAGGGTACAGCGGTGTGAAAGTGGTATATGGGGTCTAAAAATTATCACTTTTTTTTACCAAAGGAGGTGAAAATAACAATTTTCACCTACTTTTGTAGAAAATAAGTACCTTGCAGCAGTCGGTACATCTCATGCGCCGGTTCCAGCTTTCACTGCCCAACCATCGCGCTGGAACATTTCTTGTGCCGGTTCCAGGTTTCACCCACAAAAGCACCTTGCCAAGGCGGTGACATTTTATTCACAGGTTCCAGCTTTCACCCTCCAGGCACATAGCTGCATATGGACAAGTTATTTGCCGGATCCAGTTTTCACATCCCAATCAAGTGTGATAGGGTACAGTGGTGTGAAAGTGGTTTATGGGGACTATATATTATCACTTCATTTCTACCAAAGTAGGTGAAATTGATCATTTTCACTTACTTTTGTAGAAAATAAGTACGTCACAGCGGCCGAAACATCTCATGCTCCGTTTTTGGCTTTCACCCCCCAACCATCACGCCGCAGCCGGAACATTTTCTGCGTCGGTTCCAGCTTTCATTCCCAAAAGCATCTCGTCGCAGGCCAGAACATCTCATGCGTCGGTTCTGGCTTTCACTCCCAAAAGCACCTCGTCGTGGCCAGAACATCTCATCCGTCGGTTCCGGCTTTACCCCCCAAGCACCTTGCCCAGGTGGGAACATTTCATTCACAGGTTCCAGCTTTTACCCTCCAGGCACATAGCCGCGTACATAACAAGCTATTCGCCGGTTCCGGTTTTCACACCCCAATCAAATGTGAAAGGGTACAGCGGTGTGAAAGTGGTATATGGGGCCTATAAATTATCACTTTTTTTTTTTACCAAAGTAGGTGAAAATTATTATTTTCACCTACTTTAGTAGAAAAAAGTATTACTGACATTCAATAAAAAAGCAATGCAGACAATATCACTGCTATCTCCCGCACTGATATCAGCCCTGATTTGGCTCGCTGTCTGCATAAAATAATATAAGGACCTCAATTCATCAAACTTTAAACATAATTTAAGGAAGACCATACATATTTGATAAATATACATGTATGCCAGGAAGATATTATCGCGCCTGCTTACCTGTTGTGGGTAGCTGCTCCTGCAATTTGACGTTTGGAATATGCTGTAGTAAAAATGATGTCACAGTAGTCCAGAGACGTAGCTGGGTAAGTAGTTGACATCACAATTCATTCGTGGAGAAGGTCTACCTGAAAAAAAGAAGAAGGAGGCGCGATAATATGTTCATGACATACATGCATATTTATTAATAATGTGTCTTACATCGTAACACACATAAATGCAGTACTATACAGACAACACAAGTCATCCTTATCAGTTCCTGCCCCAGTGATTGCAAATACATGCTACAGCACATATTAGACCCTTAACTGTGGACCCGTTACTCAGTTTTACAAACTGAGCAGGTCCCCGGGTATGTGCTCTGCAGCAGCCAGTCTTGAGGAGCTGTCAGGGACTATCACCCCCCAAAGCACCTCACAGTGCCTGGAACATCTCATGCGCCTGTTTAGGCTTTCACCCGCCTTCAAGCCCATCGCAAAAGCATGACAATCTCATGCTCCGGATCTGGCACCTCTCCAAAGCACCTCAACGCGTCCGGAACATTTCATGTGCCGCTTCCGGCTTTCACCCCCAAACACCACGCCGCAGCCAGAACATTTATTGCGCCGGTTCCAACTTTCACCCCCAAAAGCACCTTGTCGCAGCCAGAATATCTCATACGTCGGTTCAGGCTTCAACCCCTCCCAAGCACCTTGCCAAGGTGGTAACATTTCATTCACAGGTTCCAGCTTTTACCCTCCAGGCACATAGCTGCATATGGACAAGTTATTCGCCAGATCCAGTTTTCACACCCCAATCAAGTGTTATAACATTTCCTGCACCGGTTCCGGCTTTCACTCCCAAAAGCACCTCGTCGCAGGCCAGAACATCTCATGCGTCGGTTCCGGCTTTCACTCCCAAAAGATCCTCGTCACGGCCAAAACATCTCATGCGTCGGTTTCCGGCTTTCACACCTTAATCTAATGTGAAAGGGTACAGCGGTGTGAAAGTGGTATATGGGGCCTATAAATGATCACATTTTTTTTACCAAAGTAGGTAGAAATAACAATTTTCACCTACTTTTGTAGAAAATAAGTAACTCACACGCCGCGACCGGAACATTCCTTGCGTCGGTTCCGGCTTTCACTCCCAAAAGCACCTCGTCGCGTGCCAGAACATCTCATGTGTCGGTTCCGGCTTTCATTCCTTAAAAGCATACCGTCGCGGCCAGAACATCTCATGCGTCGGTTCCAGCTTTCACTTCCAAAAGCACCTCGTCACGGCCAGAACATCTCATCCGTCGGTTCCGGCTTCAACCCCCAAGCACCTTGCTAAGTCAGGAACATTTCATCACAGGTTCCAGATTTTACCCTCCAGGCACATAGCTGCGTACAAGTTATTCCAAGATTCCGGTTTTCACACCCCAATCGAATGTGAAAGGGTACAGCGGTGTGAAAGTGGTATATGGGGTCTAAAAATTATCACTTTTCTTTTACCAAAGCAGGTGAAAATAACAATTTTCACCTACTTTTGTAGAAAATAAGTACCTTGCAGCAGTCGGTACATCTCATGCGCCGGTTCTGGCTTTCACTGCCCAACCATCACGCCGGAACATTTCTTGTGCCGGTTCCAGGTTTCACCCACAAAAGCACCTTGCCAAGGCGGTGACATTTCATTCACAGGTTCCAGCTTTCACCCTCCAGGCACATAGCTGCATATGGACAAGTTATTCGCCGGATCCAGTTTCCACATCCCAATCAAGTGTGATAGGGTACTATGGTGTGAAAGTGATATATGGGGCCTATATATTATCACTTCATTTCTACCAATGTAGGTGAAAATGATCATTTTCACTTACTTTTATAGAAAATAAGTACCTCACAGTGGCTGGAACATCTCATACTGTTTTTGGCTTTCATCCCCCAACCATTACGCCGTGGCCAGAACATTTTCTGCGGCGGTTCCGGCTTTCACTCCCAGAAGCATCCCGTCGCGTCCAGAACATCTCATGCGTCGGTTCCAGCTTTCAGTTCCAAAAACACCTCGCCGCGGCCAGAACATCTCATCCGTCGGTTCCGGTTTTACCACCAAGCACCTTGCCAAGGCGGTGACATTTCATTCACAGGTTCCAGCTTTCACCCTCCAGGCACATAGCTGCATACTGTATGGACAAGTTATTCGCCGGATCCAGTTTCCACATCCCAATCAAGTGTGATAGGGTACAATGGTGTGAAAGTGATATATGGGGCCTATATATTATCACTTCATTTCTGCCAATGTAGGTGAAAATTATAATTTTCACTTACTTTTGTAGAAAATAAGAACGTCACAGCGGCCGGAACATCTCATGCTCCGTTTTTGGCTTTCACCACTCAACCATTACGCCGTGGCCGGAACATTTTCTGCGTCGGTTCCGGCTTTCACTCCCAAAAGCATCCCGTCGCGTCCAGAACATCTCATGCGTCGATTCTGGCTTTCACTCCTAAAAGCACCTCGTCGTGGCCAGAACATCTCATCCGTCGGTTCTGGCTTAACCCCCCAAGCACCTTGCCAAGTCGGGAACATTTCATTCACAGGTTCCAGCTTTTACCCTCCAGGCACATAGCCGTGTACGGAACAAATTATTCCCAGGTTCCGATTTTCACACCCCAATCGAATGTGAAAGGGTACAGCGGTGTGAAAGTAATATATGGGGCCTATAAATGATCACATTTTTTTTACCAAAGAAGGTGGAAATAACAATTTTCACCTACTTTTGTAGAAAATAAGTACCTCACAGCAGCCGGTACATCTCATGCGCCGGTTTCGGCTTTCACCGCCAAACCACCACGCCGCTACTGGAACATTCCTTTCACCGGTTCCAGGTTTCACCCACAAAAGCACCTTGCCAAGGCAGTACCATTTCATTCACAGGTTCCAGCTTTCACCCTCCAGGCACATAGCTGCATATGGACAAGTTATTTGCCGGATCCAGTTTTCACATCCCAATCAAGTGTGATAGGGTACAGTGGTGTGAAAGTGGTTTATGGGGACTATATATTATCACTTCATTTCTACCAAAGTAGGTGAAATTTATCATTTTCACTAACTTTTGTAGAAAATAAGTACCACACAGCGGCCGAAACATCTCATGCTCCGTTTTTGGCTTTCACCCCCCAACCATCACGCCGCAGCCGGAACATTTTCTGCGTCGGTTCCAGCTTTCATTCCCAAAAGCATCTCATCGCAGGCCAGAACATCTTATGCGTCGGTTCCGGCTTTCACTCCCAAAAGCATCCCGTCGTGTCCAGAACATCTCATGCGTCGGTTCTGGCTTTCACTCCCAAAAGCATCCCGTCGCGGCCAGAACATCTCATACGTTGGTTCCAGCTTTCACTTCCAAAAGCACCTCGTCACGGCCAGAACATCTCATCCGTCGGTTCCGGCTTCAACCCCCAAGCACCTTGCTAAGTCAGGAACATTTCATCACAGGTTCCAGATTTTACCCTCCAGGCACATAGCTGCGTACAAGTTATTCCCAGATTCCGGTTTTCACACCCCAATCGAATGTGAAAGGGTACAGCGGTGTGAAAGTGGAATATGGGGTCTAAAAATTATCACTTTTTTTTACCAAAGGAGGTGAAAATAACAATTTTCACCTACTTTTGTAGAAAATAAGTACCTTGCAGCAGTCGGTACATCTCATGCGCCGGTTCCGGCTTTCACTGCCCAACCATCGCGCTGGAACATTTCTTGTGACGGTTCCAGGTTTCACCCACAAAAACACCTTGCCAAGGCGGTTACATTTCATTCACAGGTTCCAGCTTTCACCCTCCAGGCACATAGCTGCATATGGACAAGTTATTTGCCGGATCCAGTTTTCACATCCCAATCAAGTGTGATAGGGTACAGTGGTGTGAAAGTGGTTTATGGGGACTATATATTATCACTTCATTTCTACCAAAGTAGGTGAAATTGATCATTTTCACTTACTTTTGTAGAAAATAAGTACGTCACAGCGGCCGAAACATCTCATGCTCCGTTTTTGGCTTTCACCCCCCAACCATCACGCCGCAGCCGGAACATTTTCTGCGTCGGTTCCAGCTTTCATTACCAAAAGCATCTCGTCGCAGGCCAGAACATCTCATGCGTCGGTTCTGGCTTTCACTCCCAAAAGTACCTCGTCGTGGCCAGAACATCTCATCCGTCGGTTCCGGCTTTACCCCCCAAGCACCTTGCCCAGGTGGGAACATTTCATTCACAGGTTCCAGCTTTTACCCTCCAGGCACATAGCCGCGTACATAACAAGCTATTCGCCGGTTCCGGTTTTCACACCCCAATCAAATGTGAAAGGGTACAGCGGTGTGAAAGTGGTATATGGGGCCTATAAATTATCACTTTTTTTTTTTACCAAAGTAGGTGAAAATTATTATTTTCACCTACTTTAGTAGAAAAAAGTATTACTGACATTCAATAAACAAGCAATGCAGACAATATCACTGCTATCTCCCGCACTGATATCAGCCCTGATTTGGCTCGCTGTCTGCATAAAATAATATAAGGACCTCAATTCATCAAACTTTAAACATAATTTAAGGAAGACCATACATATTTGATAAATATACATGTATGCCAGGAAGATATTATCGCGCCTGCTTACCTGTTGTGGGTAGCTGCTCCTGCAATTTGACGTTTGGAATATGCTGTAGTAAAAATGATGTCACAGTAGTCCAGAGACGTAGCTGGGTAAGTAGTTGACATCACAATTCATTCGTGGAGAAGGTCTACCTGAAAAAAAGAAGAAGGAGGAGCGATAATATGTTCATGACATACATGCATATTTATTAATAATGTGTCTTACATCGTAACACACATAAATGCAGTACTATACAGACAACACAAGTCATCCTTATCAGTTCCTGCCCCAGTGATTGCAAATACATGCTACAGCACATATTAGACCCTTAACTGTGGACCCGTTACTCAGTTTTACAAACTGAGCAGGTCCCCGGGTATGTGCTCTGCAGCAGCCAGTCTTGAGGAGCTGTCAGGGACTATCACCCCCCAAAGCACCTCACAGTGCCTGGAACATCTCATGCGCCAGTTTAGGCTTTCACCCGCCTTCAAGCCCATCGCAAAAGCATGACAATCTCATGCTCCGGATCTGGCACCTCTCCAAAGCACCTCAACGCGTCCGGAACATTTCATGTGCCGCTTCCGGCTTTCACCCCCAAACACCACGCCGCAGCCAGAACATTTATTGCGCCGGTTCCAACTTTCACCCCCAAAAGCACCTTGTCGCAGCCAGAATATCTCATACGTCGGTTCAGGCTTCAACCCCTCCCAAGCACCTTGCCAAGGTGGGAACATTTCATTCACAGGTTCCAGCTTTTACCCTCCAGGCACATAGCTGCATATGGACAAGTTATTCGCCAGATCCAGTTTTCACACCCCAATCAAGTGTTATAACATTTCCTGCACCGGTTCCGGCTTTCACGCCCAAAAGCACCTCGTCGCAGGCCAGAACATCTCATGCGTCGGTTCCGGCTTTCACTCCCAAAAGATCCTCGTCACGGCCAAAACATCTCATGCGTCGGTTTCCGGCTTTCACACCTTAATCTAATGTGAAAGGGTACAGCGGTGTGAAAGTGGTATATGGGACCTATAAATGATCACATTTTTTTTACCAAAGTAGGTAGAAATAACAATTTTCACCTACTTTTGTAGAAAATAAGTAACTCACACGCCGCGACCGGAACATTCCTTGCGTCGGTTCCGGCTTTCACTCCCAAAAGCACCTCGTCGCGTGCCAGAACATCTCATGCGTCGGTTTCGGCTTTCACTCCCAAAAGCATACCGTCGCGGCCAGAACATCTCATGCGTCGGTTCCAGCTTTCACTTCCAAAAGCACCTCGTCACGGCCAGAACATCTCATCCGTCGGTTCCGGCTTCAACCCCCAAGCACCTTGCTAAGTCAGGAACATTTCATCACAGGTTCCAGATTTTACCCTCCAGGCACATAGCTGCGTACAAGTTATTCCCAGATTCCGGTTTTCACACCCCAATCGAATGTGAAAGGGTACAGCGGTGTGAAAGTGGTATATGGGGTCTAAAAATTATCACTTTTCTTTTACCAAAGCAGGTGAAAATAACAATTTTCACCTACTTTTGTAGAAAATAAGTACCTTGCAGCAGTCGGTACATCTCATGCGCCGGTTCTGGCTTTCACTGCCCAACCATCACGCCGGAACATTTCTTGTGCCGGTTCCAGGTTTCACCCACAAAAGCACCTTGCCAAGGCGGTGACATTTCATTCACAGGTTCCAGCTTTCACCCTCCAGGCACATAGCTGCATATGGACAAGTTATTCGCTGGATCCAGTTTCCACATCCCAATCAAGTGTGATAGGGTACTATGGTGTGAAAGTGATATATGGGGCCTATATATTATCACTTCATTTCTACCAATGTAGGTGAAAATGATCATTTTCACTTACTTTTATAGAAAATAAGTACCTCACAGTGGCTGGACCATCTCATACTGTTTTTGGCTTTCATCCCCCAACCATTACGCCGTGGACAGAACATTTTCTGCGGCGGTTCCGGCTTTCACTCCCAGAAGCATCCCGTCGCGTCCAGAACATCTCATGCGTCGGTTCCAGCTTTCAGTTCCAAAAACACCTCGCCGCGGCCAGAACATCTCATCCGTCGGTTCCGGTTTTACCACCAAGCACCTTGCCAAGGCGGTGACATTTCATTCACAGGTTCCAGCTTTCACCCTCCAGGCACATAGCTGCATACTGTATGGACAAGTTATTCGCCGGATCCAGTTTCCACATCCCAATCAAGTGTGATAGGGTACAATGGTGTGAAAGTGATATATGGGGCCTATATATTATCACTTCATTTCTGCCAATGTAGGTGAAAATGATAATTTTCACTTACTTTTGTAGAAAATAAGAACGTCACAGCGGCCGGAACATCTCATGCTCCGTTTTTGGCTTTCACCCCTCAACCATTACGCCGTGGCCGGAACATTTTCTGCGTCGGTTCCGGCTTTCACTCCCAAAAGCATCCCGTCGCGTCCAGAACATCTCATGCGTCGATTCTGGCTTTCACTCCTAAAAGCACCTCGTCGTGGCCAGAACATCTCATCCGTCGGTTCTGGCTTAACCCCCCAAGCACCTTGCCAAGTCGGGAACATTTCATTCACAGGTTCCAGCTTTTACCCTCCAGGCACATAGCCGTGTACGGAACAAATTATTCCCAGGTTCCAATTTTTACACCCCAATCGAATGTGAAAGGGTACAGCGGTGTGAAAGTAATATATGGGGCCTATAAATGATCACATTTTTTTTACCAAAGAAGGTGGAAATAACAATTTTCACCTACTTTTGTAGAAAATAAGTACCTCACAGCAGCCGGTACATCTCATGCGCCGGTTTTGGCTTTCACCGCCAAACCACCACGCCGCTACTGGAACATTCCTTTCACCGGTTCCAGGTTTCACCCACAAAAGCACCTTGCCAAGGCAGTACCATTTCATTCACAGGTTCCAGCTTTCACCCTCCAGGCAAATAGCTGCATATGGACAAATTATTTGCCGGATCCAGTTTTCACATCCCAATCAAGTGTGATAGGGTACAGTGGTGTGAAAGTGGTTTATGGGGACTATATATTATCACTTCATTTCTACCAAAGTAGGTGAAATTTATCATTTTCAATTACTTTTGTAGAAAATAAGTACCACACAGCGGCCGAAACATCTCATGCTCCGTTTTTGGCTTTCACCCCCCAACCATCACGCCGCAGCCGGAACATTTTCTGCGTCGGTTCCAGCTTTCATTCCCAAAAGCATCTCGTCGCAGGCCAGAACATCTTATGCGTCGGTTCCGGCTTTCACTCCCAAAAGCATCCCGTCGCGTCCAGAACATCTCATGCGTTGGTTCCACCTTTCACTTCCAAAAGCACCTCGTCACAGCCAGAACATCTCATCCGTCGGTTCCGGCTTCAACCCCCAAGCACCTTGCTAAGTCAGGAACATTTCATCACAGGTTCCAGATTTTACCCTCCAGGCAAATAGCTGCGTACAAGTTATTCCCAGATTCCGGTTTTCACACCCCAATCGAATGTGAAAGGGTACAGCGGTGTGAAAGTGGTATATGGGGTCTAAAAATTATCACTTTTCTTTTACCAAAGCAGGTGAAAATAACAATTTTCACCTACTTTTGTAGAAAATAAGTACCTTGCAGCAGTCGGTACATCTCATGCGCCGGTTCTGGCTTTCACTGCCCAACCATCACGCCGGAACATTTCTTGTGCCGGTTCCAGGTTTCACCCACAAAAGCACCTTGCCAAGGCGGTGACATTTCATTCACAGGTTCCAGCTTTCACCCTCCAGGCACATAGCTGCATATGGACAAGTTATTCGCCGGATCCAGTTTCCACATCCCAATCAAGTGTGATAGGGTACTATGGTGTGAAAGTGATATATGGGGCCTATATATTATCACTTCATTTCTACCAATGTAGGTGAAAATGATCATTTTCACTTACTTTTATAGAAAATAAGTACCTCACAGTGGCTGGAACATCTCATACTGTTTTTGGCTTTCATCCCCCAACCATTACGCCGTGGCCAGAACATTTTCTGCGGCGGTTCCGGCTTTCACTCCCAGAAGCATCCCGTCGCGTCCAGAACATCTCATGCGTCGGTTCCAGCTTTCAGTTCCAAAAACACCTCGCCGCGGCCAGAACATCTCATCCGTCGGTTCCGGTTTTACCACCAAGCACCTTGCCAAGGCGGTGACATTTCATTCACAGGTTCCAGCTTTCACCCTCCAGGCACATAGCTGCATACTGTATGGACAAGTTATTCGCCGGATCCAGTTTCCACATCCCAATCAAGTGTGATAGGGTACAATGGTGTGAAAGTGATATATGGGGCCTATATATTATCACTTCATTTCTGCCAATGTAGGTGAAAATGATCATTTTCACTTACTTTTGTAGAAAATAAGAACGTCACAGCGGCCGGAACATCTCATGCTCCGTTTTTGGCTTTCACCCCTCAACCATTACGCCGTGGCCAGAACATTTTCTGCGTCGGTTCCGGCTTTCACTCCCAGAAGCATCCCGTCGCGTCCAGAACATCTCATGCGTCGGTTCTGGCTTTCACTCCTAAAAGCACCTCGTCGTGGCCAGAACATCTCATCCGTCGGTTCTGGCTTAACCCCCCAAGCACCTTGCCAAGGCGGTGACATTTCATTCACAGGTTCCAGCTTTTACCCTCCAGGCACATAGCCGTGTACGGAACAAATTATTCCCAGGTTCCGATTTTCACACCCCAATCGAATGTGAAAGGGTACAGCGGTGTGAAAGTAATATATGGGGCCTATAAATGATCACATTTTTTTTACCAAAGAAGGTGGAAATAACAATTTTCACCTACTTTTGTAGAAAATAAGTACCTCACAGCAGCCGGTACATCTCATGCGCCGGTTTTGGCTTTCACCGCCAAACCACCACGCCGCTACTGGAACATTCGTTTCACCGGTTCCAGGTTTCACCCACAAAAGCACCTTGCCAAGGCAGTACCATTTCATTCACAGGTTCCAGCTTTCACCCTCCAGGCACATAGCTGCATATGGACAAGTTATTTGCCGGATCCAGTTTTCACATCCCAATCAAGTGTGATAGGGTACAGTGGTGTGAAAGTGGTTTATGGGGACTATATATTATCACTTCATTTCTACCAAAGTAGGTGAAATTGATCATTTTCACTTACTTTTGTAGAAAATAAGTACGTCACAGCGGCCGAAACATCTCATGCTCCGTTTTTGGCTTTCACCCCCAAACCATCACGCCGCAGCCGGAACATTTTCTGCGTCGGTTCCAGCTTTCATTCCCAAAAGCATCTCGTCGCAGGCCAGAACATCTCATCCGTCGGTTCCGGCTTTACCCCCCAAGCACCTTGCCAAGGTGGGAACATTTCATTCACAGGTTCCAGCTTTTACCCTCCAGGCACATAGCCGCGTACATAACAAGCTATTCGCCGGTTCCGGTTTTCACACCCCAATCAAATGTGAAAGGGTACAGCGGTGTGAAAGTGGTATATGGGGCCTATAAATTATCACTTTTTTTTTTTACCAAAGTAGGTGAAAATTATTATTTTCACCTACTTTAGTAGAAAAAAGTATTACTGACATTCAATAAAAAAGCAATGCAGACAATATCACTGCTATCTCCCGCACTGATATCAGCCCTGATTTGGCTCGCTGTCTGCATAAAATAATATAAGGACCTCTATTCATCAAACTTTAAACATAATTTAAGGAAGACCATACATATTTGATAAATATACATGTATGCCAGGAAGATATTATCGCGCCTGCTTACCTGTTGTGGGTAGCTGCTCCTGCAATTTGACGTTTGGAATACGCTGTAGTAAAAATGATGTCACAGTAGTCCAGAGACGTAGCTGGGTAAGTAGTTGACATCACAATTCATTCGTGGAGATGGTCTACCTGAAAAAAAGAAGAAGGAGGCGCGATAATATGTTCATGACATACATGCATATTTATTAATAATGTGTCTTACATCGTAACACATATAAATGCAGTACTATACAGACAACACAAGTCATCCTTATCAGTTCCTGCCCCAGTGATTGCAAATACATGCTACAGGACATATTAGACCCTTAACTGTGGACCCGTTACTCAGTTTTACAAACTGAGCAGGTCCCCGGGTATGTGCTCTGCAGCAGCCAGTCTTGAGGAGCTGTCAGGGACTATCACCCCCCAAAGCACCTCACAGTGCCTGGAACATCTCATGCGCCAGTTTAGGCTTTCACCCGCCTTCAAGCCCATCGCAAAAGCATGACAATCTCATGCTCCGGATCTGGCACCTCTCCAAAGCACCTCAACGCGTCCGGAACATTTCATGCGCCGCTTCCGGCTTTCACCCCCAAACACCACGCCGCGGCCAGAACATTTATTGCGCCGGTTCCAACTTTCACCCCCAAAAGCACCTCGTCGCAGCCAGAATATCTCATACGTCGGTTTAGGCTTCAACCCCTCCCAAGCACCTTGCCAAGGTAGGAACATTTCATTCACAGGTTCCAGCTTTTACCCTCCAGGCACATAGCTGCATATGGACAAGTTATTCGCCAGATCCAGTTTTCACACCCCAATCAAGTGTTATAACATTTCCTGCACCGGTTCCGGCTTTCACTCCCAAAAGCACCTCGTCGCAGGCCAGAACATCTCATGCGTCGGTTCCGGCTTTCACTCCCAAAAGATCCTCGTCACGGCCAAAACATCTCATGCGTCGGTTTCCGGCTTTCACACCTTAATCTAATGTGAAAGGGTACAGCGGTGTGAAAGTGGTATATGGGGCCTATAAATGATCACATTTTTTTTACCAAAGTAGGTGGAAATAACAATTTTCACCTACTTTTGTAGAAAATAAGTAACACACACGCCGCGACCGGAACATTCCTTGCGTCGGTTCCGGCTTTCACTCCCAAAAGCACCTCGTCGCGTGCCAGAACATCTCATGCATCGGTTCCGGCTTTCACTCCCAAAAGCATCCCGTCGCGGCCAGAACATCTCATGCGTCGGTTCCAGCTTTCACTTCCAAAAGCACCTCGTCACGGCCAGAACATCTCATCCGTCGGTTCCGGCTTCAACCCCCAAGCACCTTGCTAAGTCAGGAACATTTCATCACAGGTTCCAGATTTTACCCTCCAGGCACATAGCTGTGTACAAGTTATTCCCAGATTCCGGTTTTCACACCCCAATCGAATGTGAAAGGGTACAGCGGTGTGAAAGTGGTATATGGGGTCTAAAAATTACCACTTTTCTTTTACCAAAGCAGGTGAAAATAACAATTTTCACCTACTTTTGTAGAAAATAAGTACCTTGCAGCAGTCGGTACATCTCATGCGCTGGTTCTGGCTTTCACTGCACAACCATCACGCCAGAACATTTCTTGTGCCGGTTCCAGGTTTCACCCACAAAAGCACCTTGCCAAGGCGGTAACATTTCATTCACAGGTTCCAGCTTTCACCCTCCAGGCACATAGCTGCATATGGACAAGTTATTCGCCGGATCCAGTTTCCACATCCCAATCAAGTGTGATAGGGTACAATGGTGTGAAAGTGATATATGGGGCCTATATATTATCACTTCATTTCTACCAATGTAGGTGAAAATGATAATTTTCACTTACTTTTATAGAAAATAAGTACCTCACAGTGGCTGGAACATCTCATACTGTTTTTGGCTTTCATCCCCCAACCATTACGCCGTGGCCAGAACATTTTCTGCGTCGGTTCCGGCTTTCACTCCCAGAAGCATCCCGTCGCGTCCAGAACATCTCATGCGTCGGTTCCAGCTTTCAGTTCCAAAAACACCTCGCCGCGGCCAAAACATTTCATCTGTCGGTTACGGCTTTACCCCCAAGCACCTTGCCAAGGTGGTGACATTTCATTCACAGGTTCCAGCTTTCACCCTCCAGGCACATAGCTGCATACTGGATGGACAAGTTTTTCGCCGGATCCAGTTTCCACATCCCAATCAAGTGTGATAGGGTACAATGGTGTGAAAGTGATATATGGGGCCTATATATTATCACTTCATTTCTGCCAATGTAGGTGAAAATGATAATTTTCACTTACTTTTGTAGAAAATAAGAACGTCACAGCGGCCGGAACATCTCATGCTCCGTTTTTGGCTTTCACCCCTCAACCATTACGCCGTGGCCGGAACATTTTCTGCGTCGGTTCCGGCTTTCACTCCCAAAAGCATCCCGTTGCGTCCAGAACATCTCATGCGTCGGTTCTGGCTTTCACTCCTAAAAGCACCTCGTCGTGGCCAGAACATCTCATCCGACGGTTCTGGCTTAACCCCCCAAGCACCTTGCCAAGTCGGGAACATTTCATTCACAGGTTCCAGCTTTTACCCTCCAGGTACATAGCCGTGTACGGAACAAATTATTCCCAGGTTCCGATTTTCACACCCCAATCGAATGTGAAAGGGTACAGCGGTGTGAAAGTAATATATGGGGCCTATAAATGATCACATTTTTTTTACCAAAGAAGGTGGAAATAACAATTTTCACCTACTTTTGTAGAAAATAAGTACCTCACAGCAGCCGGTACATCTCATGCGCCGGTTTCGGCTTTCACCGCCAAACCACCACTACTGGAACATTCCTTTCACCGGTTCCAGGTTTCACCCACAAAAGCACCTTGCCAAGGCAGTACCATTTCATTCACAGGTTCCAGCTTTCACCCTCCAGGCACATAGCTGCATATGGACAAGTTATTTGCCGGATCCAGTTTTCACATCCCAATCAAGTGTGATAGGGTACAGTGGTGTGAAAGTGGTTTATTTATTTTATTTATTTATTTACAGGTTCTTATATAGCGCAGCAGATTCCGTTGCGCTTTACAATAGTAGACAGTGATAAAACAAACTGGGTAACAACATACAGACTTGGAGGTAGGAGGGCCCTGCTGCAAGCTTACAATCTATAGGGATATAGGGGGAAACACAAGGACAGGCACCAGTAATACCATAGCAGTCCCACCAAGTTACAAGTCCAGAAGGGTAGCTATATAATACATAAGTGCCTCAGAGGGTTATGCATGTAGAACTTAAACATTATAGGCTTGCCTGAAGAGGTGAGTTTTCAGGGAACGCTTGAATGTTTGGAGGCTATTGGAGAGTCTTATTGTGCGTGGAAGGGCATTCCATAGGATGGGAGCAGCCCGATGAAAGTCCTGTAATAGTGAATGGGAGCTGGTGATCCGTGCAGAAGAGAGACGCAGATCTTGTGCAGAGCGGAGTGGTCGAGATGGGAGATATTTTGTGATAAGTAGAGAGATATATGCTGGTGCAGTATGGTTAATAGCTTTATAAGTTAGTAGAAGTGTTTTGTATTGAATACGGTAAGATACAGGTAACCAATGGAGGGACTGGCAGAGCGGATCAGCAGATGATGAGCGTCTTGCAAGGAAGATCAGCCTAGCAGCAGCATTTAAAATGGATTGTAGTGGTGAGAGTCTGTTCTTGGGAAGACCAGTCAGGAGACTATTGCAATAATCAATGCGGGATATAATGAGTGCATGTATAAGAGATTTAGTAGTGTCTTGTGTGAGATACGGTCGTATTTTGGATATGTTCTTTAGATGCATGTAACATGATTTGGAGACAGATTGAATGTGGGGAAGAAAGGACAGGTCAGAGTCGAGGATGACCCCTAAGCAACGAGCTTGTGGGGTAGGGTAGATGGTCGAGTTGTCAACAGTGATGGAGATATCAGGATGGTAACTGTTCTTAGTTGGCGAGAATATAAGTAATTCTGTTTTTTAAATATTGAGTTTGAGTTGGCGGGAAGACATCCAAGATGAGATGGCAGAGAGACATTCTGAAACTCGGCCCAAAACCACTGGTGACAAGTCTGGGGTTGATAGATAGATTTGAGTATCATCCGCATATAAGTGATACTGAAATCCGAAAGAGCTTATTAGTTTGCCAAGAGAGGAAGTATAGATGGAGAACAGCAGAGGACCTAAGACTGAGCCTTGCGGAACTCCGACTGACAGAGGTAGTGAAGAGGAAGTAGAGTCAGAGAAGCGAACGCTGAAAGAGCGATCAGATAGGTAAGATGTGAACCAGGAAAGGGCTGTATCATTAAGACCTAGGGAGTGTAGTATTTCTACAAGAAGAGTGTGATCCACAGTGTCAAAAGTGTCAAAAGAGTGTGATCCACAGTGTCAAATGCAGCAGATAGATCTAGAAGAATAAGTAGTGAGTAATGGCCTTTAGCCTTAGCAGTTACCAGGTTTATGGGGACTATATATTATCACTTCATTTCTACCAAAGTAGGTGAAATTGATCATTTTCAATTACTTTTGTAGAAAATAAGTACGTCACAGCGGCCGAAACATCTCATGCTCCGTTTTTGGCTTTCACCCCCCCAACCATCACGCCGCAGCCGGAACATTTTCTGCGTCGGTTCCAGCTTTCATTCCCAAAAGCATCTCGTCGCAGGCCAGAACATCTCATGCGTCGGTTCTGGCTTTCACTCCCAAAAGCACCTCGTCGTGGCCAGAACATCTCATCCGTCGGTTCCGGCTTTACCCCCCAAGCACCTTGCCAAGGTGGGAACATTTCATTCACAGGTTCCAGCTTTTACCCTCCAGGCACATAGCCGCGTACATAACAAGCTATTCGCCGGTTCCGGTTTTCACACCCCAATCAAATGTGAAAGGGTACAGCGGTGTGAAAGTGGTATATGGGGCCTATAAATGATCACTTTTTTTTTTTACCAAAGTAGGTGAAAATTATTATTTTCACCTACTTTAGTAGAAAAAAGTATTACTGACATTCAATAAAAAAGCAATGCAGACAATATCACTGCTATCTCCCGCACTGATATCAGCCCTGATTTGGCTCGCTGTCTGCATAAAATAATATAAGGACCTCAATTCATCAAACTTTAAACATAATTTAAGGAAGACCATACATATTTGATAAATATACATGTATGCCAGGAAGATATTATCGCGCCTGCTTACCTGTTGTGGGTAGCTGCTCCTGCAATTTGACGTTTGGAATATGCTGTAGTAAAAATGATGTCACAGTAGTCCAGAGACGTAGCTGGGTAAGTAGTTGACATCACAATTCATTCGTGGAGAAGGTCTACCTGAAAAAAAGAAGAAGGAGGCGCGATAATATGTTCATGACATACATGCATATTTATTAATAATGTGTCTTACATCGTAACACACATAAATGCAGTACTATACAGACAACACAAGTCATCCTTATCAGTTCCTGCCCCAGTGATTGCAAATACATGCTACAGCACATATTAGACCCTTAACTGTGGACCCGTTACTCAGTTTTACACACCCCAATCAAGTGTTATAACATTTCCTGCACCGGTTCCGGCTTTCACTCAAAAAAAAGCACCTCGTCGCAGGCCAGAACATCTCATGCGTCAGTTTCCAGCTTTCACACCTTAATCTAATGTGAAAGGGTACAGCGGTGTGAAAGTGGTATATGGGGCCTATAAATGATCACATTTTTTTTACCAAAGTAGGTGGAAATAACAATTTTCACCTACTTTTGTAGAAAATAAGTAACTCACACGCCGCTACCGGAACATTCCTTGCGTCGGTTCCGGCTTTCACTCCCAAAAGCACCTCTTCGCCTGCCAGAACATCTCATGCGTCGGTTCCGGCTTTCACTCCCAAAAGCATACCGTCGCGGCCAGAACATCTCATCCGTCGGTTCCGGCTTCAACCCCCAAGCACCTTGCTAAGTCAGGAACATTTCATCACAGGTTCCAGATTTTACCCTCCAGGCACATAGCTGCGTACAAGTTATTCCCAGATTCCGGTTTTCACACCCCAATCGAATGTGAAAGGGTACAGCGGTGTGAAAGTGGTATATGGGGTCTAAAAATTATCACTTTTCTTTTACCAAAGCAGGTGAAAATAACAATTTTCACCTACTTTTGTAGAAAAAAAGTACCTTGCAGCAGTCGGTACATCTCATGCACCGGTTCTGGCTTTCACTGCCCAACCATCACGCCGGAACATTTCTTGTGCCGGTTCCAGGTTTCACCCACAAAAGCACCTTGCCAAGGCGGTGACATTTCATTCACAGGTTCCAGCTTTCACCCTCCAGCCACATAGCTGCATATGGACAAGTTATTCGCCGGATCCAGTTTCCACATCCCAATGAAGTGTGATAGGGTACAATGGTGTGAAAGTGATATATGGGGCCTATATATTATCACTTCATTTCTACCAATGTAGGTGAAAATGATAATTTTCACTTACTGTTATAGAAAATAAGTACCTCACAGTGGCTGGAACATCTCATACTTTTTTTGGCTTTCATCCCCCAACCATTACGCCGTGGCCAGAACATTTTCTGCGTCGGTTCCGGCTTTCACTCCCAGAAGCATCCCGTCGCGTCCAGAACATCTCATGCGTCGGTTCCAGCTTTCAGTTCCAAAAACACCTCGCCGCGGCCAGAACATCTCATCCGTCGGTTCCGGCTTTACCCCCAAGCACCTTGCCAAGGCGGTGACATTTCATTCACAGGTTCCAGCTTTCACCCTCCAGGCACATAGCTGCATACTGTATGGACAAGTTATTCCCCGGATCCAGTTTCCACATCCCAATCAAGTGTGATAGGGTACAATGGTGTGAAAGTGATATATGGGGCCTATATATTATCACTTCATTTCTGCCAATGTAGGTGAAAATTATAATTTTCATTTACTTTTGTAGAAAATAAGAACGTCACAGCGGCCGGAACATCTCATGCTCCATTTTTGGCTTTCACCCCTCGACCATTACGCCGTGGCCGGAACATTTTCTGCGTCGGTGCCGGCTTTCACGCCCAAAAGCATCCCGTCGCGTCCAGAACATCTCATGCGTCGGTTCTGGCTTTCACTCCAAAAAGCACCTCGTCGTGGCCAGAACATCTCATCCGTCGGTTCTGGCTTAACCCCCCAAGCACCTTGCCAAGTCGGGAACATTTCATTCACAGGTTCCAGCTTTTACCCTCCAGGCACATAGCCGTGTACGGAACAAATTATTCATAGGTTCCGATTTTCACACCCCAATCGAATGTGAAAGGGTACAGCGGTGTGAAAGTAATATATGGGGCCTATAAATGATCACATTTTTTTTACCAAAGAAGGTGGAAATAACAATTTTCACCTACTTTTGTAGAAAATAAGTACCTCACAGCAGCCGGTACATCTCATGCGCCGGTTTCGGCTTTCACCGCCAAACCACCACGCCGCTACTGGAACATTCCTTTCACCGGTTCCAGGTTTCACCCACAAAAGCACCTTGCCAAGGCAGTACCATTTCATTCACAGGTTCCAGCTTTCACCCTCCAGGCACATACTGTAGCTGCATATGGACAAGTTATTTGCCGGATCCAGTTTTCACATCCCAATCAAGTGTGATAGGGTACAGTGGTGTGAAAGTGGTTTATGGGGACTATATATATTATCACTTCATTTCTACCAAAGTAGGTGAAATTGATCATTTTCACTTACTTTTGTAGAAAATAAGTACGTCACAGCGGCCGAAACATCTCATGCTCCGTTTTTGGCTTTCACCCCCCAACCATCACGCCGCAGCTGGAACATTTTCTGCGTCGGTTCCAGCTTTCATTCCCAAAAGCATCTCGTCGCAGGCCAGAACATCTCATGCGTCGGTTCTGGCTTTCACTCCCAAAAGCACCTCGTCGTGGCCAGAACATCTCATCCGTCGATTCCGGCTTTACCCCCCAAGCACCTTGCCAAGGTGGGAACATTTCATTCACAGGTTCCAGCTTTTACCCTCCAGGCACATAGCCGCGTACATAACAAGCTATTCGCCGGTTCCGGTTTTCACACCCCAATCAAATGTGAAAGGGTACAGCGGTGTGAAAGTGGTATATGGGGCCTATAAATGATCACTTTTTTTTTTTACCAAAGTAGGTGAAAATTATTATTTTCACCTACTTTAGTAGAAAAAAGTATTACTGACATTCAATAAAAAAGCAATGCAGACAATATCACTGCTATCTCCCGCACTGATATCAGCCCTGATTTGGCTCGCTGTCTGCATAAAATAATATAAGGACCTCAATTCATCAAACTTTAAACATAATTTAAGGAAGACCATACATATTTGATAAATATACATGTATGCCAGGAAGATATTATTGCGCCTGCTTACCTGTTGTGGGTAGCTGCTCCTGCAATTTGACGTTTGGAATATGCTGTAGTAAAAATGATGTCACAGTAGTCCAGAGACGTAGCTGGGTAAGTAGTTGACATCACAATTCATTCGTGGAGATGGTCTACCTGAAAAAAAGAAGAAGGAGGCGCGATAATATGTTCATGACATACATGCATATTTATTAATAATGTGTCTTACATCGTAACACATATAAATGCAGTACTATACAGACAACACAAGTCATCCTTATCAGTTCCTGCCCCAGTGATTGCAAATACATGCTACAGCACATATTAGACCCTTAACTGTGGACCCGTTACTCAGTTTTACAAACTGAGCAGGTCCCCGGGTATGTGCTCTGCAGCAGCCAGTCTTGAGGAGCTGTCAGGGACTATCACCCCCCAAAGCACCTCACAGTGCCTGGAACATCTCATGCGCCAGTTTAGGCTTTCACCCGCCTTCAAGCCCATCGCAAAAGCATGACAATCTCATGCTCCGGATCTGGCACCTCTCCAAAGCACCTCAACGCGTCCGGAACATTTCATGCGCCGCTTCCGGCTTTCACCCCCAAACACCACGCCGCGGCCAGAACATTTATTGCGCCGGTTCCAACTTTCACCCCCAAAAGCACCTCGTCGCAGCCAGAATATCTCATACGTCGGTTTAGGCTTCAACCCCTCCCAAGCACCTTGCCAAGGTAGGAACATTTCATTCACAGGTTCCAGCTTTTACCCTCCAGGCACATAGCTGCATATGGACAAGTTATTCGCCAGATCCAGTTTTCACACCCCAATCAAGTGTTATAACATTTCCTGCACCGGTTCCGGCTTTCACTCCCAAAAGCACCTCGTCGCAGGCCAGAACATCTCATGCGTCGGTTCCGGCTTTCACTCCCAAAAGATCCTCGTCACGGCCAAAACATCTCATGCGTCGGTTTCCGGCTTTCACACCTTAATCTAATGTGAAAGGGTACAGCGGTGTGAAAGTGGTATATGAGGCCTATAAATGATCACATTTTTTTTACCAAAGTAGGTGGAAATAACAATTTTCACCTACTTTTGTAGAAAATAAGTAACACACACGCCGCGACCGGAACATTCCTTGCGTCGGTTCCGGCTTTCACTCCCAAAAGCACCTCGTCGCGTGCCAGAACATCTCATGCATCGGTTCCGGCTTTCACTCCCAAAAGCATCCCGTCGCGGCCAGAACATCTCATGCGTCGGTTCCAGCTTTCACTTCCAAAAGCACCTCGTCACGGCCAGAACATCTCATCCGTCGGTTCCGGCTTCAACCCCCAAGCACCTTGCTAAGTCAGGAACATTTCATCACAGGTTCCAGATTTTACCCTCCAGGCACATAGCTGCGTACAAGTTATTCCCAGATTCCGGTTTTCACACCCCAATCGAATGTGAAAGGGTACAGCGGTGTGAAAGTGGTATATGGGGTCTAAAAATTACCACTTTTCTTTTACCAAAGCAGGTGAAAATAACAATTTTCACCTACTTTTGTAGAAAATAAGTACCTTGCAGCAGTCGGTACATCTCATGCGCTGGTTCTGGCTTTCACTGCACAACCATCACGCCAGAACATTTCTTGTGCCGGTTCCAGGTTTCACCCACAAAAGCACCTTGCCAAGGCGGTAACATTTCATTCACAGGTTCCAGCTTTCACCCTCCAGGCACATAGCTGCATATGGACAAGTTATTCGCCGGATCCAGTTTCCACATCCCAATCAAGTGTGATAGGGTACAATGGTGTGAAAGTGATATATGGGGCCTATATATTATCACTTCATTTCTACCAATGTAGGTGAAAATGATAATTTTCACTTACTTTTATAGAAAATAAGTACCTCACAGTGGCTGGAACATCTCATACTGTTTTTGGCTTTCATCCCCCAACCATTACGCCGTGGCCAGAACATTTTCTGCGTCGGTTCCGGCTTTCACTCCCAGAAGCATCCCGTCGCGTCCAGAACATCTCATGCGTCGGTTCCAGCTTTCAGTTCCAAAAACACCTCGCCGCGGCCAAAACATCTCATCCGTCGGTTCCGGCTTTACCCCCAAGCACCTTGCCAAGGTGGTGACATTTCATTCACAGGTTCCAGCTTTCACCCTCCAGGCACATAGCTGCATACTGTATAGACAAGTTATTCGCCGGATCCAGTTTCCACATCCCAATCAAGTGTGATAGGGTACAATGGTGTGAAAGTGATATATGGGGCCTATATATTATCACTTCATTTCTGCCAATGTAGGTGAAAATGATAATTTTCACTTACTTTTGTAGAAAATAAGAACGTCACAGCGGCCGGAACATCTCATGCTCCGTTTTTGGCTTTCACCCCTCAACCATTACGCCGTGGCCGGAACATTTTCTGCGTCGGTTCCGGCTTTCACTCCCAAAAGCATCCCGTTGCGTCCAGAACATCTCATGCGTCGGTTCTGGCTTTCACTCCTAAAAGCACCTCGTCGTGGCCAGAACATCTCATCCGACGGTTCTGGCTTAACCCCCCAAGCACCTTGCCAAGTCGGGAACATTTCATTCACAGGTTCCAGCTTTTACCCTCCAGGTACATAGCCGTGTACGGAACAAATTATTCCCAGGTTCCGATTTTCACACCCCAATCGAATGTGAAAGGGTACAGCGGTGTGAAAGTAATATATGGGGCCTATAAATGATCACATTTTTTTTACCAAAGAAGGTGGAAATAACAATTTTCACCTACTTTTGTAGAAAATAAGTACCTCACAGCAGCCGGTACATCTCATGCGCCGGTTTCGGCTTTCACCGCCAAACCACCACTACTGGAACATTCCTTTCACCGGTTCCAGGTTTCACCCACAAAAGCACCTGGCCAAGGCAGTACCATTTCATTCACAGGTTCCAGCTTTCACCCTCCAGGCACATAGCTGCATATGGACAAGTTATTTGCCGGATCCAGTTTTCACATCCCAATCAAGTGTGATAGGGTACAGTGGTGTGAAAGTGGTTTATGGGGACTATATATTATCACTTCATTTCTACCAAAGTAGGTGAAATTGATCATTTTCAATTACTTTTGTAGAAAATAAGTACGTCACAGCGGCCGAAACATCTCATGCTCCATTTTTGGCTTTCACCCCCCCAACCATCACGCCGCAGCCGGAACATTTTCTGCGTCGGTTCCAGCTTTCATTCCCAAAAGCATCTCGTCGCAGGCCAGAACATCTCATGCGTCGGTTCTGGCTTTCACTCCCAAAAGCACCTCATCGTGGCCAGAACATCTCATCCGTCGGTTCCGGCTTGCACCTTGCCAAGGTGGGAACATTTCATTCACAGGTTCCAGCTTTTACCCTCCAGGCACATAGCCGCGTACATAACAAGCTATTCGCCGGTTCCGGTTTTCACACCCCAATCAAATGCGAAAGGGTACAGCGGTGTGAAAGTGGTATATGGGGCCTATAAATGATCACTTTTTTTTTTTACCAAAGTAGGTGAAAATTATTATTTTCACCTACTTTAGTAGAAAAAAGTATTACTGACATTCAATAAAAAAGCAATGCAGACAATATCACTGCTATCTCCCGCACTGATATCAGCCCTGATTTGGCTCGCTGTCTGCATAAAATAATATAAGGACCTCAATTCATCAAACTTTAAACATAATTTAAGGAAGACCATACATATTTGATAAATATACATGTATGCCAGGAAGATATTATCGCGCCTGCTTACCTGTTGTGGGTAGCTGCTCCTGCAATTTGACGTTTGGAATATGCTGTAGTAAAAATGATGTCACAGTAGTCCAGAGACGTAGCTGGGTAAGTAGTTGACATCACAATTCATTCGTGGAGAAGGTCTACCTGAAAAAAAGAAGAAGGAGGCGCGATAATATGTTCATGACATACATGCATATTTATTAATAATGTGTCTTACATCGTAACACACATAAATGCAGTACTATACAGACAACACAAGTCATCCTTATCAGTTCCTGCCCCAGTGATTGCAAATACATGCTACAGCACATATTAGACTCTTAACTGTGGACCCGTTACTCAGTTTTACACACCCCAATCAAGTGTTATAACATTTCCTGCACCGGTTCCGGCTTTCACTCAAAAAAAAGCACCTCGTCGCAGGCCAGAACATCTCATGCGTCAGTTTCCAGCTTTCACACCTTAATCTAATGTGAAAGGGTACAGCGGTGTGAAAGTGGTATATGGGGCCTATAAATGATCACATTTTTTTTTACCAAAGTAGGTGGAAATAACAATTTTCACCTACTTTTGTAGAAAATAAGTAACTCACACGCCGCTACCGGAACATTCCTTGCGTCGGTTCCGGCTTTCACTCCCAAAAGCACCTCGTCGCCTGCCAGAACATCTCATGCGTCGGTTCCGGCTTTCACTCCCAAAAGCATACCGTCGCGGCCAGAACATCTCATCCGTCGGTTCCGGCTTCAACCCCCAAGCACCTTGCTAAGTCAGGAACATTTCATCACAGGTTCCAGATTTTACCCTCCAGGCACATAGCTGCGTACAAGTTATTCCCAGATTCCGGTTTTCACACCCCAATCGAATGTGAAAGGGTACAGCGGTGTGAAAGTGGTATATGGGGTCTAAAAATTATCACTTTTCTTTTACCAAAGCAGGTGAAAATAACAATTTTCACCTACTTTTGTAGAAAAAAAGTACCTTGCAGCAGTCGGTACATCTCATGCGCCGGTTCTGGCTTTCACTGCCCAACCATCACGCCGGAACATTTCTTGTGCCGGTTCCAGGTTTCACCCACAAAAGCACCTTGCCAAGGCGGTGACATTTCATTCACAGGTTCCAGCTTTCACCCTCCAGGCACATAGCTGCATATGGACAAGTTATTCGCCGGATCCAGTTTCCACATCCCAATGAAGTGTGATAGGGTACAATGGTGTGAAAGTGATATATGGGGCCTATATATTATCACTTCATTTCTACCAATGTAGGTGAAAATGATAATTTTCACTTACTGTTATAGAAAATAAGTACCTCACAGTGGCTGGAACATCTCATACTTTTTTTGGCTTTCATCCCCCAACCATTACGCCGTGGCCAGAACATTTTCTGCGTCGGTTCCGGCTTTCACTCCCAGAAGCATCCCGTCGCGTCCAGAACATCTCATGCGTCGGTTCCAGCTTTCAGTTCCAAAAACACCTCGCCGCGGCCAGAACATCTCATCCGTCGGTTCCGGCTTTACCCCCAAGCACCTTGCCAAGGCGGTGACATTTCATTCACAGGTTCCAGCTTTCACCCTCCAGGCACATAGCTGCATACTGTATGGACAAGTTATTCCCCGGATCCAGTTTCCACATCCCAATCAAGTGTGATAGGGTACAATGGTGTGAAAGTGATATATGGGGCCTATATATTATCACTTCATTTCTGCCAATGTAGGTGAAAATTATAATTTTCATTTACTTTTGTAGAAAATAAGAACGTCACAGCGGCCGGAACATCTCATGCTCCATTTTTGGCTTTCACCCCTCGACCATTACGCCGTGGCCGGAACATTTTCTGCGTCGGTGCCGGCTTTCACGCCCAAAAGCATCCCGTCGCGTCCAGAACATCTCATGCGTCGGTTCTGGCTTTCACTCCAAAAAGCACCTCGTCGTGGCCAGAACATCTCATCCGTCGGTTCTGGCTTAACCCCCCAAGCACCTTGCCAAGTCGGGAACATTTCATTCACAGGTTCCAGCTTTTACCCTCCAGGCACATAGCCGTGTACGGAACAAATTATTCATAGGTTCCGATTTTCACACCCCAATCGAATGTGAAAGGGTACAGCGGTGTGAAAGTAATATATGGGGCCTATAAATGATCACATTTTTTTTACCAAAGAAGGTGGAAATAACAATTTTTACCTACTTTTGTAGAAAATAAGTACCTCACAGCAGCCGGTACATCTCATGCGCCGGTTTCGGCTTTCACCGCCAAACCACCACGCCGCTACTGGAACATTCCTTTCACCGGTTCCAGGTTTCACCCACAAAAGCACCTTGCCAAGGCAGTACCATTTCATTCACAGGTTCCAGCTTTCACCCTCCAGGCACATACTGTAGCTGCATATGGACAAGTTATTTGCCGGATCCAGTTTTCACATCCCAATCAAGTGTGATAGGGTACAGTGGTGTGAAAGTGGTTTATGGGGACTATATATATTATCACTTCATTTCTACCAAAGTAGGTGAAATTGATCATTTTCACTTACTTTTGTAGAAAATAAGTACGTCACAGCGGCCGAAACATCTCATGCTCCGTTTTTGGCTTTCACCCCCCAACCATCACGCCGCAGCTGGAACATTTTCTGCGTCGGTTCCAGCTTTCATTCCCAAAAGCATCTCGTCGCAGGCCAGAACATCTCATGCGTCGGTTCTGGCTTTCACTCCCAAAAGCACCTCGTCGTGGCCAGAACATCTCATCCGTCGGTTCCGGCTTTACCCCCCAAGCACCTTGCCAAGGTGGGAACATTTCATTCACAGGTTCCAGCTTTTACCCTCCAGGCACATAGCCGCGTACATAACAAGCTATTCGCCGGTTCCGGTTTTCACACCCCAATCAAATGTGAAAGGGTACAGCGGTGTGAAAGTGGTATATGGGGCCTATAAATGATCACTTTTTTTTTTTACCAAAGTAGGTGAAAATTATTATTTTCACCTACTTTAGTAGAAAAAAGTATTACTGACATTCAATAAAAAAGCAATGCAGACAATATCACTGCTATCTCCCGCACTGATATCAGCCCTGATTTGGCTCGCTGTCTGCATAAAATAATATAAGGACCTCAATTCATCAAACTTTAAACATAATTTAAGGAAGACCATACATATTTGATAAATATACATGTATGCCAGGAAGATATTATTGCGCCTGCTTACCTGTTGTGGGTAGCTGCTCCTGCAATTTGACGTTTGGAATATGCTGTAGTAAAAATGATGTCACAGTAGTCCAGAGACGTAGCTGGGTAAGTAGTTGACATCACAATTCATTCGTGGAGAAGGTCTACCTGAAAAAAAGAAGAAGGAGGCGCGATAATATGTTCATGACATACATGCATATTTATTAATAATGTGTCTCACATCGTAACACACATAAATGCAGTACTATACAGACAACACAAGTCATCCTTATCAGTTCCTGCCCCAGTGATTGCAAATACATGCTACAGCACATATTAGACCCTTAACTGTGGACCCGTTACTCAGTTTTACAAACTGAGCAGGTCCCGGGTATGTGCTCTGCAGCAGCCAGTCTTGAGGAGCTGTCAGGGACTATCACCCCCCAAAGCACCTCACAGTGCCTGGAACATCTCATGCGCCAGTTTAGGCTTTCACCCGCCTTCAAGCCCATCGCAAAAGCATGACAATCTCATGCTCCGGATCTGGCACCTCTCCAAAGCACCTCAACGCGTCCGGAACATTTCATGCGCTGCTTCCGGCTTTCACCCCCAAACACCACGCCGCGGCCAGAACATTTATTGCGCCGGTTCCAACTTTCACCCCCAAAAGCACCTCGTCGCAGCCAGAATATCTCATACGTCGGTTCAGGCTTCAACCCCTCCCAAGCACCTTGCCAAGGTGGGAACATTTCATTCACAGGTTCCAGCTTTTACCCTCCAGGCACATAGCTGCATATGGACAAGTTATTCGCCAGATCCATTTTTCACACCCCAATCAAGTGTTATAACATTTCCTGCACCGGTTCCGGTTTTCACTCCCAAAAGCACCTCGTCACGGGCCAGAACATCTCATGCGTCGGTTCCGGCTTTCACTCCCAAAAGATCCTCGTCACGGCCAAAACATCTCATGCGTCGGTTTCCCGCTTTCACACCCCAATCTAATGTGAAAGGGTACAGCGGTGTGAAAGTGGTATATGGGGCCTATAAATGATCAAATTTTTTTTACCAAAGTAGGTGGAAATAACAATTTTCACCTACTTTTGAAGAAAATAAGTAACTCACACGCCGCGACCGGAACATTCCTTGCGTCGGTTCCAGCTTTCACTCCCAAAAGCACCTCGTTGCGTGCCAGAACATCTCATGCGTCGGTTCCGGCTTTCACTCCCAAAAGCATACCGTCGCGGCCAGAACATCTCATGCGTCGGTTCCAGCTTTCACTTCCAAAAGCACCTCGTCGCGGCCAGAACATCTCATCCGTCGGTTCCGGCTTCAACCCCCAAGCACCTTGCTAAGTCAGGAACATTTCATCACAGGTTCCAGATTTTACCCTCCAGGCACATAGCTGCGTACAAGTTATTCCCAGATTCCGGTTTTCACACCCCAATCGAATGTGAAAGGGTACAGCGGTGTGAAAGTGGTATATGGGGTCTAAAAATTATCACTTTTCTTTTACCAAAGCAGGTGAAAATAACAATTTTCACCTACTTTTGTAGAAAATAAGTACCTTGCAGCAGTCGGTACATCTCATGCGCCGGTTCTGGCTTTCACTGCCCAACCATCACGCCGGAACATTTCTTGTGCCGGTTCCAGGTTTCACCCACAAAAGCACCTTGCCAAGGCGGTGACATTTCATTCACAGGTTCCAGCTTTCACCCTCCAGGCACATAGCTGCATACTGTATGGACAAGTTATTCGCCAGATCCAGTTTCCACATCCCAATCAAGTGTGATAGGGTACAATGGTGTGAAAGTGATATATGGGGCCTATGTATTATCACTTCATTTCTGCCAATGTAGGTGAAAATGATCATTTTCACTTACTTTTGTAGAAAATAAGAACGTCACAGCGGCCGGAACATCTCATGCTCCGTTTTTGGCTTTCACCCCTCAACCATTACGCCGTGGCCGGAACATTTTCTGCGTCGGTTCCGGCTTTCACTCCCAAAAGCATCCCGTCGCGTCCAGAACATCTCATGCGTCGGTTCTGGCTTTCACTCCTAAAAGCACCTCGTCGTGGCCAGAACATCTCATCCGTCGGTTCTGGCTTAACCCCCCAAGCACCTTGCCAAGTCGGGAACATTTCATTCACAGGTTCCAGCTTTTACCCTCCAGGCACATAGCCGTGTACGGAACAAATTATTCCCAGGTTCCGATTTTCACACCCCAATCGAATGTGAAAGGGTACAGCGGTGTGAAAGTAAAATATGGGGCCTAGAAATGATCACATTTTTTTTACCAAAGAAGGTGGAAATAACAATTTTCACCTACTTTTGTAGAAAATAAGTACCTCACAGCAGCCGGTACATCTCATGCGCCGGTTTCGGCTTTCACCGCCAAACCACCACGCCGCTACTGGAACATTCCTTTCCCCGGTTCCAGGTTTCACCCACAAAAGCACCTTGCCAAGGCAGTACCATTTCATTCACAGGTTCCAGCTTTCACCCTCCAGGCACATAGCTGCATATAGACAAGTTATTTGCCGGATCCAGTTTTCACATCCCAATCAAGTGTGATAGGGTACAGTGGTGTGAAAGTGGTTTATGGGGACTATATATTATCACTTCATTTCTACCAAAGTAGGTGAAATTTATCATTTTCACTTACTTTTGTAGAAAATAAGTACCACACAGCGGCCGAAACATCTCATGCTCCGTTTTTGGCTTTCACCCCCCAACCATCACGCCGCAGCCGGAACATTTTCTGCGTCAGTTCCAGCTTTCATTCCCAAAAGCATCTCGTCGCAGGCCAGAACATCTTATGCGTCGGTTTCCGGCTTTCACTCCCAAAAGCATCCCGTCGCGTCCAGAACATCTCATGCGTCGGTTCTGGCTTTCACTCCCAAAAGCATCCCGTCGCGGCCAGAACATCTCATGCGTTGGTTCCAGCTTTCACTTCCAAAAGCACCTTGTCACGGCCAGAACATCTCATCCGTCGGTTCCGGCTTCAACCCCCAAGCACCTTGCTAAGTCAGGAACATTTCATCACAGGTTCCAGATTTTACCCTCCAGGCACATAGCTGCGTACAAGTTATTCCCAGATTCCGGTTTTCACACCCCAATCGAATGTGAAATGGTACAGCGGTGTGAAAGTGGTATATGGGGTCTAAAAATTATCACTTTTTTTTACCAAAGGAGGTGAAAATAACAATTTTCACCTACTTTTGTAGAAAATAAGTACCTTGCAGCAGTCGGTACATCTCATGCGCCGGTTTCGGCTTTCACTGCCCAACCATCACGCCGGAACATTTCTTGTGCCGGTTCCAGGTTTGACCCACAAAAGCACCTTGCCAAGGCGGTGACATTTCATTCACAGGTTCCAGCTTTCACCCTCCAGGCACATAGCTGCATATGGACAAGTTATTTGCCGGATCCAGTTTTCACATCCCAATCAAGTGTGATAGGGTACAGTGGTGTGAAAGTGGTTTATGGGGACTATATATTATCACTTCATTTCTACCAAAGTAGGTGAAATTTATCATTTTCACTTACTTTTGTAGAAAATAAGTACGTCACAGCGGCCGAAACATCTCATGCTCCGTTTTTGGCTTTCACCCCCCAACCATCACGCCGCAGCCGGAACATTTTCTGCGTCGGTTCCAGCTTTCATTCCCAAAAGCATCTCGTCGCAGGCCAGAACATCTCATGCGTCGGTTCTGGCTTTCACTCCCAAAAGCACCTCGTCGTGGCCAGAACATCTCATCCGTCGGTTCCGGCTTTACCCCCCAAGCACCTTGCCAAGGTGGGAACATTTCATTCACAGGTTCCAGCTTTTACCCTCCAGGCACATAGCCGCGTACATAACAAGCTATTCGCCGGTTCCAGTTTTCACACCCCAATCAAATGTGAAAGGGTACAGCGGTGTGAAAGTGGTATATGGGGCCTATAAATTATCACTTTTTTTTTTTACCAAAGTAGGTGAAAATTATTATTTTCACCTACTTTAGTAGAAAAAAGTATTACTGACATTCAATAAAAAAGCAATGCAGACAATATCACTGCTATCTCCCGCACTGATATCAGCCCTGATTTGGCTCGCTGTCTGCATAAAATAATATAAGGACCTCAATTCATCAAACTTTAAACATAATTTAAGGAAGACCATACATATTTGATAAATATACATGTATGCCAGGAAGATATTATCGCGCCTGCTTACCTGTTGTGGGTAGCTGCTCCTGCAATTTGACGTTTGGAATATGCTGTAGTAAAAATGATGTCACAGTAGTCCAGAGACGTAGCTGGGTAAGTAGTTGACATCACAATTCATTCGTGGAGAAGGTCTACCTGAAAAAAAAGAAGAAGGAGGCGCGATAATATGTTCATGACATACATGCATATTTATTAATAATGTGTCTTACATCGTAACACACATAAATGCAGTACTATACAGACAACACAAGTCATCCTTATCAGTTCCTGCCCCAGTGATTGCAAATACATGCTACAGCACATATTAGACCCTTAACTGTGGACCCGTTACTCAGTTTTACAAACTGAGCAGGTCCCCGGGTATGTGCTCTGCAGCAGCCAGTCTTGAGGAGCTGTCAGGGACTATCACCCCCCAAAGCACCTCACAGTGCCTGGAACATCTCATGCGCCAGTTTAGGCTTTCACCCGCCTTCAAGCCCATCGCAAAAGCATGACAATCTCATGCTCCGGATCTGGCACCTCTCCAAAGCACCTCAACGCGTCCGGAACATTTCATGAGCCGCTTCCGGCTTTCACCCCCAAACACCACGCCGCAGCCAGAACATTTATTGCGCCGGTTCCAACTTTCACCCCCAAAAGCACCTCGTCGCAGCCAGAATATCTCATACGTCGGTTCAGGCTTCAACCCCTCCCAAGCACCTTGCCAAGGTGGGAACATTTCATTCACAGGTTCCAGCTTTTACCCTCCAGGCACATAGCTGCATATGGACAAGTTATTCGCCAGATCCAGTTTTCACACACCAATCAAGTGTTATAACATTTCCTGCACCGGTTCCGGCTTTCACTCCCAAAAGCACCTCGTCGCAGGCCAGAACATCTCATGCGTCGGTTCCGGCTTTCACTCCCAAAAGATCCTCGTCACGGCCAAAACATCTCATGCGTCGGTTTCCGGCTTTCACACCTTAATCTAATGTGAAAGGGTACAGCGGTGTGAAAGTGGTATATGGGGCCTATAAATGATCACATTTTTTTCACCAAAGTAGGTGGAAATAACAATTTTTACCTACTTTTGTAGAAAATAAGTAACTCACACGCCGCGACCGGAACATTCCTTGCGTCGGTTCCGGCTTTCACTCCCAAAAGCACCTCGTCGCGTGCCAGAACATCTCATGCGTCGGTTCCAGCTTTCACTCCCAAAAGCATACCGTCGCGGCCAGAACATCTCATGCGTCGGTTCCAGCTTTCACTTCCAAAAGCACCTCGTCACGGCCAGAACATCTCATCCGACGGTTCTGGCTTAACCCCCAAGCGCCTTGCTAAGTCAGGAACATTTCATCACAGGTTCCAGATTTTACCCTCCAGGCACATAGCTGCGTACAAGTTATTCCCAGATTCCGGTTTTCACACCCCAATCGAATGTGAAAGGGTACAGCGGTGTGAAAGTGGTATATGGGGTCTAAAAAGTATCACTTTTCTTTTACCAAAGCAGGTGAAAATAACAATTTTCACCTACTTTTGTAGAAAATAAGTACCTTGCAGCAGTCGGTACATCTCATGCGCCGGTTCTGGCTTTCACTGCCCAACCATCACGCCGGAACATTTCTTGTGCCGGTTCCAGGTTTCACCCACAAAAGCACCTTGCCAAGGCGGTGACATTTCATTCACAGGTTCCAGCTTTCACCCTCCAGACACATAGCTGCATATGGACAAGTTATTTGCCGGATCCAGTTTTCACATCCCAATCAAGTGTGATAGGGTACAGTGGTGTGAAAGTGGTTTATGGGGACTATATATTATCACTTCATTTCTACCAAAGTAGGTGAAATTGATCATTTTCAATTACTTTTGTAGAAAATAAGTACGTCACAGCGGCCGAAACATCTCATGCTCCGTTTTTGGCTTTCACCCCCCAACCATCACGCCGCAGCCGGAACATTTTCTGCGTCGGTTCCAGCTTTCATTCCCAAAAGCATCTCGTCGCAGGCCAGAACATCTCATGCGTCGGTTCTGGCTTTCACTCCCAAAAGCACCTCGTCGTGGCCAGAACATCTCATCCGTCGGTTCCGGCTTTACCCCCCAAGCACCTTGCCAAGGTGGGAACATTTCATTCACAGGTTCCAGCTTTTACCCTCCAGGCACATAGCCGCGTACATAACAAGCTATTCGCCGGTTCCGGTTTTCACACCCCAATCAAATGTGAAAGGGTACAGCGGTGTGAAAGTGGTATATGGGGCCTATAAATTATCACTTTTTTTTTTTACCAAAGTAGGTGAAAATTATTATTTTCACCTACTTTAGTAGAAAAAAGTATTACTGACATTCAATAAAAAAGCAATGCAGACAACATCACTGCTATCTCCCGCACTGATATCAGCCCTGATTTGGCTCGCTGTCTGCATAAAATAATATAAGGACCTCAATTCATCAAACTTTAAACATAATTTAAGGAAGACCATACATATTTGATAAATATACATGTATGCCAGGAAGATATTATCGCGCCTGCTTACCTGTTGTGGGTAGCTGCTCCTGCAATTTGACGTTTGGAATATGCTGTAGTAAAAATGA